>NC_088920.1:35927500-35980000 GCF_038396675.1 Hydra vulgaris
TTATGAAATTAGACAAGATATTATTTGCAGTTAAGTTCGTGTCATTTGCAGCTGCATCCAAAATATAAGAATTAGCTAACTTAAAGTTTTCTTGTATTTTACATGAATAAATATCAATATTTTTCGTGTTTTAAATATTTAAAAACATGAATTACACTTACAAAATCTTTTAAAGAGGCATTTTAAGATGTATTTATATTAAAACAAGTTTGTATCACTAATCTAGACTCACTGAAACCCAATTTTTACATAAGCATTCAAAGTAAATTACATAAAATGTTTTCACCGCCTGAATTCGGATACATCAGTTAACTTATAAAAATCATTATTACCGAGCAGGCGAACATCCGCGGATTATAAACCAAATTTATAGTGATCATATACATATTGAACAATCTATTTCAAGTCTCAAATTACTGGACAACCTCGGACCGTAAAAGTATTCGATTATTTAAGTGAAATTTTAAATGAAAAAAGTAGTTTAAATACGCCGTCATCTGAAATCATTTTATTTGACATAACTTACGTGCAAAATAGTGTTGCAATAGCTCGTTTGAAAGAAATTATTTGATTTTATTAAATTATGCAATAAAAAGAAAGGTTTTTAAATTAAAAAACTATTTTATGGTTGTTTTTGAAATTAAAAAGAATTATTAAAAAAAAAAATTTTAAAAAAAAAGGTTTTTTATTCTACAGCTTAGAAGCATACGGCATGATAATTGTAGAAAAATATATACATTTTAATAAAGCTGAATGTTTAAGCTATAAAATGGTATATAATAATGTAATTTTTGCGAATGTATTTTTTTTTTACTTTTGTCCACCAACCGGCCCACTGTGCATTGCAAATAAAATAAAAATGAAAAATTAGTAAGCAATGTTTATAGTCTCATAGTTTTTTATCAATTTCTAAACTTAACATAAAGAAGAAGTTGCAGAAAATACTCTATTTTAAAAAGTAATAGATAAACAATTAATTATCAAGAACTAACAGATAATATGTTTTTATCGTTGGTTAGCTTAAAAAACTTAGTGCATTTTTTAAACACAGAAAAAGAAATCACAATCTCGAAACACATCAGAAAAATCATTCTCAAGAAAAAGTTCAGAGCAAAATATTATTGATGCATCTCTGTTGCATCTCTGTTGCATTGATATAGAAATAGACTACATAAAGATTTATATGATTGCAATAAAAACTGGAGTTTAAATAAGTTATGCGATATTAAATACAATAGACCTTTCCATAAATAAACGTCCGCGCTTCAAATCAAGGCTTAGGTTGTACCGTTAGTAAACAAACAAAATATTTCATTGCTTAGGCTTATTTGTTTCTTTTAATCTTGAGCTTTATTTGTTATTTTAACAAGATAGTGTTATTATCTTCAAACACAAATGACGTTTCTTCACAGGAAATAGGTTTGTTATTTTATTTTAAGTGTTTATTAATTACTTTTCTATTATTTTATTACTTGAATATCAAAGTAAAATATATTAAATATTTTATAAAAAATTAACCTTAACTGAAGTTTATTTTTATCCACAAAATTTATAAAATTTGTGTAGTGTAGTTGACTTATTTTGATTTTTTTGTTTTTTTTGTTTAGATCCAACATTAATTGTTTTAAAAGAAGATGATATAGACGATCCAACTGTCAAAGTCGATTTAGAAAAATTACAAACGTATACAAATAATCATTTAAAAAGCTTCTTTACCGTGGCGATTCTCTTAAAGGTGTAGTAACTTTACGAGACTCTCAAGTTAAAGTTTTACAGTATTTTTACAACGGAACGAATTCAATTATTTGTGATCCAACTCTTGAGAAAAAATGGTTGTCAAAAAAGGCATATTTGATGGGTAAAAATATAAAAATACAAAGTATAAAAACATTCCCTATGTTGCCTGAAAATTTAAAATGTGAGCTGTTAAGTTTAAATTCCAAAATTGGATGGAGCAAGTGTCTAGAGGGACTTTCTTGTTTTCAGCTGAGAAAATTGATGCATATGCTTTAAATGTAAATAGTAATTTTTTTCCTATATCTACAAAAGTTAAAAAACATTTATCTAGAGGAGAAATGTTTCTTGAAGAGCAATACATTGATCTATCCTCAATTCATTAAAAACAAAGTATTGGACTATTTTGTGAAAAAGGAGTATGTCCAGCTAGCATGAAACAAATTGACAGATGGATTTTTATTGCTATTAAAAAATTAGATGGATCAGTAATGTATGCATTTTGTGAATGCCCAGCAGGAAAAACTGGAACTTGTTTACATACATTTGCAATGATAAAACTTGTTGCAAAATGGGTCGTTGAAAAACTGAAAACTGTTCCAAATATTAAAGCCTTTACATCAAGAACTTGTGCTTGGTCAATACCACAAAGTTGAAAAAGATTTGATAAAACACCAATAAGTGACTTACAAATTATATCACCACAAATTAAAAAAAAGAATTTCTCGAAAAGAAAAGTATCTTCATTCGCCACAATTAATTCATCATTGTATGATACTAGAACTGATTTAAACAGAAAAAGTGATAATGAAAATAAAATAAATGAGCTTTACAAGAATCTTTTAAACAGTGATGTTAAAGTGCATATGTTGAATGTGTTAAATCAATCAAATGAAGGAATAGTCAAAACAAGTCTAGGAAGTGTCCCATTTGGGTCTGTATTAAGCTATCAATGTGCTGTAGTTCCACCTAGTTACAATGTTTACTACAACTTACCTGCACCTTTAAAAAATTTAGACAGTGTTCAATACATTGAATACCCTACGTTCCCTTTTAATGAAACTGATGATTTTATAACTTGTTATGTTAAAAAAATATTTTGTAATAAAAAAATAAACATTTAAAAAAATATGAAGTTAGTAAAGGAAATAGTAGTTCAAATTGAAAAAGAAACAAGGAAACAGGATGGAAATTCAAAATGGAAATAGATTGTTCTTTATGTATATGATCACTATAAATTTATGACAAAAAATTGTAGTTAGTTATGATATATATAAATGTTAAATTCAATGTTACATTTTTTTTTATTGTCTCAACACATTTTTATCCATTACTTTCTATGCGTTCATAGGTTCATGAAAGATAGTTAAAATTCTACACACTGTAACTATTTGATTGAGAGAACCAACCATGTTTAGAAGAATAACTCTATCGAATATATGAAAACATTTAGTCTTTGAATCATTCTCCAACATGAATGCGCTCACTTGCAATTTGCTGACTTTGTATCACCTCTGTTTCAGTGAATTGTTCGCGATTTTGAAGAAATGATGGAGTGATTAATTTAACTCCGAGTGGACTTAAATAATCTTGTATAGTAAAACCTTTATCTGCCATAACTTCTTCACCGTGATTTCATAAATTTGGATTTAAAAGTCCACTCTTAATGGTTAATTCTTTATCTGATATACTGCCAGGGTAAGCAGCAGATATAAAAGTAAAACCACCTCCTGGGGCAATGCCAACTAAAATCTTTACAGTTGTGTGACTTCTATAGTCAGAATAGAGCAATTTATGTACAGTCAATGACTGAGGCACAGCTACTTTTATTTCGACACAATCAATGATACATTTAACATTGGGAAATTTATTCTTCATTGACTGAATTATTATAGTTTATTGCAGAAAACTGACCTTTTAAACTAAAAATGAAAAAAGTTTATTTTTTTCAATTATAATTTTAAAAAAATCTTAAATAATAATTTTTTTATAAAATAATTGTTATTTTTGAAATTTTTATAAAATTTTGCTTCTTTTGAGACCCAACATGACATACTTTTTTTTACATAATATTAGGAACCCATTAAAATTTTAAAGGTCTTGAGGAACCTCAAGATAATTTCCTAGAGCATTGATATTTTTCCAGAGTATTTCTGAAATGAATAGACAACTTTTGCACACCCAGGCTAAACGAATTGTAAAAAAAAAACTAAAATTCACTCCACCCTACTGAGGCATATTTTGTTTTATTTGAGTTAACGAAGACCATATGCTAAGGCTACCCAGCTTTATGTACATAAAGTTCAACCATGTTATAACAGTGTTACTTACAGTTCCTTCACTTATTGAAAAAAGAAATGCTAAATGTCGAATATCATAATTTTTTCTTAATCGCACTAATGTTAATATTTATTCAATTGCTTCTAAAGGTAACATAATTCGATTTCTCCCCCTATTTTCATTTTCTTTTGAATGCTTACTATTGAATAAGATAAAGTTTTGTCCATTTTCTCTAGGGTCAAGATATATAAAAACTGCATCAAATGTTTTTCGATTCGGAAATCCTGTGTAATGTTTTAATTCTTTATCACATGAGAGAACATGCTCAACAAATTTATTTCCTTCATTAGGTATTGTTTCTTTTATTTTCTTATTTTCATTTTGCAACTGTTTCATGTTTAATTTTCTATAAAGGAGTGGATCTCTATTTGAGCTACTGCTTGTTTTGTTAAGAACATCATTGTCAGGCAAAACTATACTTTTTTGGGGAGATTGTATATAACCTAGTGATTTTCTTTCTTTTTCACTAGCTTTGAAATTATTCCAGCTATTAAGTGATGGTTTAGCACCTTTTCTTAAGTGCATCTAGTACCTCCAGCAGCTTTTAAAATATCCAGCGCTTTAAAATGAGAGCAGCATACATATGATGAGCTAGTAACATTAAAGCTATCTAAACCATTTTCAAGCTTTATCAAGTTGAACCAAAGAGAAATTTCACTTTTATCTTTCGGAAAATGAAAGAATTTAATGCCAGAAGCCTTTCGTTCTCCAAACTCGATAATATAACTTCGAATAAAGCAATCATAGACAGCACATTGTTTGTCAGATGATTTTCTTATAGGTTTTTTATTAGAAGACATTTTTTGTTTACAAACGGTACAACCTAAGCCTCGTTTTGGAATTATGCGGACGTTTATTTATGAAAAAGTCTATAAATGTATAAAAATACAAAGAGAATGGTTGCGTTATTCAACAACAACAAAAATTTTGTAACCGTCAACAGTGCTGGGTTTTGTGATACAACCAACTCTGATTGAGGATTCGTCATCATGAACATCTGATGCTCAGAAACTGATGTTGTAAGTCACCAAAAACTTAACAATGCTGTAAATTATTGGTGCAAAGTGTTGCAGTGTATAGTAGATGTAACTGTAATGCTTGTTATAAATAATTAACCTTTCCGAGCCCATAGGATTACGTACTATATGAAGCCTTAGGATGTAGAAAATTTGCACAAAGATTTCAAACTACAACGTTATTTTAGCTGATCTAATTAATGAAACCCTAAGACAGTACCAATAACTTGAGTCCTAACATACAAACAAACAAATTATTTTAATAGCTGATGAAAGTAATTGATTCGTGAACGTCAACGCGAACGGAGGTGTTTATGCAGTGTGGTTGTTTTGAAGTTTTAAATTATTATTTTTTTTAAGTTCAAAATTTTTGGTTGTATGAAATTATTTAAAAATGTATACATAAATATACTTGTATAAATATTCTTAAATAAAAACGTATTGGTATTTAACTTGTTAATGGATAAAAATAATAAAATGGATAAAAATAAAAATACTGATAAAAACGAAATGCAATCAAATACAGAAGCTACAGAAATAACTGTGAAATTAGTTCGTGAAATATTCTCTGAGATGTTTAAAAAACAACAAAAAGACATTCTTAAACTTATAAGTGGAAATTTAAAAATTGCAAATGACAGAATCGATGGACTTTTGAAAGAAATTAAAGAAATTAAAGAAACGTGCAAAGCTTTGCAAGCTGAAAGTAATTTGAGGAAATTTGAAATGGGAAAAATAAATGACAGACTCTCAAAATTAGAACATACTCAAACAGATATTGAAAACAGTATCACTTTTACACAAGATACACAGGAAGAAAAAATTAATAAAATTGAAGAAAAAATTGTTACAAAAGTAGCATTTAATGCGGAAGAAAAAAATAAGCTGCGATAACTGGAAGATCGACTGAAAAGAAATAATTTGCGTCTTGAAGGAATAGCAGAAAGTGAAAATGAAAGTTGGAATGTATCTGAAGAAAAAGTTCTTAATATCTTTGAAAACAATCTAAATGTAAGTGGCGTAGTTATTGAAAGGGCTAAGCAAACCTAGATCAATCGTGATAAAACTCCTAAACTATAAAGATAAAATTAGCATATTAAAGAATTCAAAAAAGTTAAAAGGAACAGGAATATTTATAAATGAGGACTATTCCTTGGATACCCTAACCATACGGAAAAATCTCTTTGAAGAAATGCGAACTCACAGGAACAACGGTAAATATTCTGTTGTTATTTATGATAAATTAGTAGTTAAAGATTTTCACATAAGAATGCTTAAAGTATATTTATTTATTATATTTTTATGTCTTAAACATATTCTTAGTTTTTATTGTTAAAATGACGGAAGCCAACAGTTGTAATGTTTTTGACATATCAGAAAGGAAAAACGCACTAAACCGAATTAATGACGATGATAAAAACATAAACTTTTTTGACGAAATTTCAGTAGATACGACTTATTACAATGTTGACGATGTTAAACATGTTCTTAATTCTTCATCATCTTAATTTCATTATTACATATAAACATCAGAAGCATAAATAAAAACTTTGAAAATTTAAAATTGATGTTAAATAATATAAGTAAAAAATTTAGTATTATCTGTCTGACAGAAACTTGGTGTCATCGAGACGCGATAAATTCTAACTTTCAATTATCAGGGTATAAACCTATTCATCGACTGAGAGAAAACGGCAATGGCGGGGGCGTATCTATTTTCCTCCAAAACTCATTGGTTTTTAAACATGTTGAAACCCTTAAAGTAAATGACGCTGATTGCGAGTCATTAACTATTGAAATATTTAATAAAACAAATAAAAATACATTTATAACTGCAATATATAGACCGCCAAACGATAATTACAATCAATTCGAAAACCACTTAAACTATTTGCTACCAAAGCTTATTAAAAAAAATGTGTACTTATTAGGTGATTTTAATTTGAATTTATTAAATAATAAAGCTAATAACCAAGTCGTGAATTTTATAAATACACTTTTGCAATACAGCGTTTTTCCCATGATTAATAAGCCAACACGTGTGACTAAAACAACTACATCTATTATCGATAATATTATTACTAATAATATTATCGATAATACAAAGACTAAAATACAAAGTGGTATTATTAAAACAGATTTAACTGATCACTTTCCAGTTTTTCTGATAATAAATTCTGCAACCCTTGAGAATAAAGTAAAAACAAAAACGGTATACGTAAGGAAAATAAATAATGAATCAATCGCCACGTTTCGTGATCTCTTACATGAAGTAAACTGGGAACTTTTAACTCATTGCAATGACGTTAATGATGGCTGCAATTTTTTTATTCGCATATTTACAAGACAATACGAAAAGGCCTTTCCAAAAATAAAAAAAATTGTTAATTCTGAAAATTTGTTAAGTCCGTGGATGACGAGAGGACTCATTAAGTCGTCAAAAAGGAAACAAAAACTTTACCAAAAATTTAAAAAAAAAAAAGAACTATAAAAATGAAATCAAATACAAAAAATATAAAAATTCTTTTGAAAAATTAAAAAAGCAATCCAAAAAAAATTACTACTCTTCGTTACTTAATAAAACATTTGGAAATGCAAGGAAAACATGGAATGTAATTAAAGAAATAACAGGAGTGGGAATTGTGAAAAGTGATAATCTTCCAAATAGATTGCAAAGAGATGATAATAGAGGAGATGCTTTTGTTAATAAAGAAATTGCTGAAACATTTAATAGCTTTTTTATAAATATAGGGAAAAAGCTTGCCGGTGCAATTCCTGAGGGAAAAAAATCATTTAAATTTTTTTTGAAAAAATCTGATTCCTTCATGGAGGAGTCGGAGCTTTTAATTGATGAACTTCGACTAGCAATTAGTATGCTGAAAACAAATAAAAGTGCGGGTCTGGATGAAGTTAACCCTGATGTTGTAAAAGCGGTCTCAGATATTATAGAGAAACCTCTTTTTAAAATTTTTAATCTTTCCCTAAAAAACGGCATTTTTCCTGACCAACTAAAATTAGCAAAAAAAATTCCGATATACAAAGGCGGTGATGACTCAATAAAATCTAACTACAGACCAATTTCCATACTTTCTTGTTTTTCCAAAATACTAGAGCGTATTATGCACAACAGACTGTACAATTATCTTTAAAAAAACATTATTCTTTATCATAAACAGTTTGGATTTCGCAACAACCATTCCACGGAACATGCAGTAATTGATCTTGCCAACCAAATTTTAAATGATAACGACAGTTAGACACTCGGAATTTTTCTAGATCTATCAAAAGCATTTGATACTGTCAACCACAAGATTCTAATTTATAAACTACACAATTATGGAGTAGTTTACTCCAATTTAAAGTGGCTGCAATGTTATTTACAAAATCGTAAACAATGAGTACCATATGACTTAACATGTTCCCCATTTGAATCAATAAATTGCGGAGTTCCCCAAGGTTCAATACTTGGACCCCTGCTGTTTTTAATTTATATTAATGATATTTATTTGTCTTCAAAAATACTTAATTATATTATTTTTGCTGATGACACAAATGTTTTCTTTTCTGACTCAAATTTAAAAAATATTTTTTATATTGTAAACACAGAATTAATATATCTTAATGAGTGGTTTGAAGCAAATAAACTTTCATTAAATATTGAAAAAACGAAATATATTTTGTTTGCTAAGTCATCTAAATCCTAGAACCTTCCACTCAAATTACCTGAATTAACAATTAACAATATTAAAATAAAAAGAGTTTTTTCAATGAAAATACTAGGAATAATTTTCGATGAGAATTTAAATTGGAAAAGCTAAATAAAGCTAGTCGAGAACAAAGTTTCAAAGACCCTGGGGATTATGTACAAGACAAAACATCTTTTAAATAATTTATGTTTAAAAAATTTATACTTTTCATTTATACATAGTCATATTAAATATTGTAATATTGTCTGGGCAAACAATCATTTATCTTTCCTAAAAATTATTTATACAAAACAAAAGCAAGCAAGTAGATTAGTTTTGGGCGCAAGTAGATACGAAAGTGCCGAGCCGTTACTCAAGGAAATAAATGCTCTAAATGTATACAAACTAAATATATACCATTACTTGTTATTTATGTTTAAACTTCAAAATGAAATGATTCCAAAATATATTTTTTAAAAGTTTCACTCGAATTAATCATAAATATGAAACAAGACATTCAATGAGTAATTACTACATCCCACTAACATCACTCAAAAAATCTGACTTCTCGACTATATGCCGGGGACCACGCTTGTGGAATTCGGTTCTTGACGAAAATATGAAAAAAATAAAATCTATTGCTACATTTAAAAGAACTATAAAAAAACACTTACTAAATTTAAACATTACGTACATTCTCTCATTTTTTTTTTAAAAAATCGAAATAATTTTGTATTTTTAATTTTTTATGTACTTTATTTAATTTTAATATTGTATTGAATATGTATATGCATATGAAGCGAATTAATTTTTTTGTTTTTTTGTTTATTGTCTTTAATATGTATACGAATATGTACAGATTTGTAATTTTTTATTTGTTATTTTATATTTTAACTTTATCTTAAATTTCTTCTTTTTTTTAACTTTAAGTTCCTTTTTTGAACTTTAAGTTCTTTTTTAACCTTCTAAAATTTCTAACCAAATTTTTTTTTTTTTTTTTAACTTATTAATTTCACTCTTTTATGTAATATTGAAAGATGTAAAATTTAATTGTATTTTTTTTTGTATTTCACAAAGGGGCTTGATGATAAGTCATTTTGACTTCTACTTGCCCCAGTCAGCTTGTAATTATATATATTTGTTTAAATTTATCGATAACATTGTAAAATGTGTAAAATGACGAAATAAATAGAAAAAAAAAGTAATGTTCATATTAAAAGAGAATCAGGAAAGGCCGATTTCACAACAATAATAGATAAATAAAACAATAAAACAGATACAAGGCAAGATCTATTAAAAATCGATCTGCTAAATACCGTATTTTGTTATGTTTTGATATTTAAAAAATGGTAAAAATAAAAAACCAATAAAGTTCCAAATAAATGAAACATTTAGTGGATTTATTCAGGTAACTGATCAAACGTTAAAAGTATTAAAAACAACAGTCTAAAAAGTTTTAGAAACTTTCACCGATCTATCAAAAGTACGTAATCAAGAATACGACGGGGCTACGAATATTAGTGGTAGCTACGCAGGATTACAAGCGAGAGTTAAATAACGCAACTCCTCTGCCAAATTTGTGCACTACTGTTAATCTGAGTTTGGTTATCAACTCATGATCTGAGTTTGGTTATAAACGAGAGAGTGACTAATGAAACCAGGCAATTTTATGAACAGTTACACAAAATTAACTTTATTCTCAGTTCTGTTCTTCTCAAACCAACTTAGCAAAAGCATTGAAAAGAGTTTGTTAAACACGATATGCTCTTTCCGTACTCAGGCTCTTGATTTTCTCGCCATTTTCACGTAGTTAAAACATTGACATGTTTATTTTTAAATAGAAAAAAATATGATAAAGCTAAAAATTTGATTACTGATTTTGAACAACTTTCAACATTTGTTTTGATAATAATACAAACTAAGTTACTAGAACCCATAAATGTAGTCTCAAAAGAGATGCAAGACCCTCGTGAAGGTTTAGAGAAACTTTTTGGGAAGCTTTCATCACTCAAACCCCAATTGCAGGTTTTGCGGAATTATTAAAAATTTGTTAAAAGCAATGCCAACGCGTCATCATCTGGAAAATTTAATTATTTTTTCCTCCAAAAAAATTCCATTGTCAAAAAAAAATTCTTTAATGAAATACAAACGATGAGCGATTTGAATAAATTGAACAACCTTTCAAAGTTGAGGTCATCATAAAGAAATGGGCATAATGGTTCAATCAATTAACAATTAGATTTAAATCCTTTTGACAATTATGTTTACTTTTTAAGTGCCTATCATCTACCTATCTAAAAAAGATAATTTGGACTAAGCAGAAGTGATACGCATGACATTTTGACGCATCCCAGTCGGCATATCTAGTATTGTAAATACTCGGAGTATTGATCACGTATAACATACTGCCGTTAATACCAGAAAAATACGCATTTAGTTTTAAGTTTCGAATTCGAGTTCAATACCACTTATTTATCAAAAATACGTATTATTTAATATTAGATCAAAATCGGATACGATATCGTACCCGATTTTGATCAAATATCAACATATAACGGAAAAACGAAAACTTTTGCTTTAAAGCGCATGCTTAAACTGAAATTGTGAAAGCAAAATTTAAATAAAAAAGTTTTCTCTTGAGAAATTTAGTAAAAAGTTTGTCTCGAATGAAAAAGAATAGTCAGGAATACATGAAAAGTTGTATGAAGAGATATCGTTCTGCTAAAGCAGTATCGCATATCTCCAATATAGTTACAGTACTTTTTTGTACTAAAAAAGTTACTAAAACTTTCATAAAAATATCATAAAAATATCATAAAAAATCATAAAACTTTCATAAAAATATTTATCACTACTTTTAAATTTATTTAGTTTTATGAAGTCCTAAATTAATATAATTCAAATATATTATAAATCCTATAATTTCGTACCTTGCTTATTTTATTATGTTGATTATTATTTTATTAACATATCTGTTATGCTATTACCTTTTTTTTGTACTGTTTTAAAAAATTTTGAAAAATAAATTAATATTTCGAGCCAACACTGACATTTCATTGTTGCTAAACGTTAAATTTTGTTATAAGGATTGCAGTTCTTCTATCTGTTTTTTGCTCTTTATTCAATAAGTATTTGATTTAAATTAAATATAATTATAATTTGATATTTTATTACAAGATATATGTTTTTATATATGAATATATATATGAATCTTTTTAGATTTTTTCATGTTATTTTTAAATTTTTTGTTCGCGCAATTCAAGTTATATATGTTTATAGTTTGCATATATGTTCAAAGTTAAAAAGTTTTTGATAAATATATGTATGTGGTAACATGTGTTATGTAACTGTTTTATAAATGTGTCATTAAAATAGTATAAAATGTATCTATTGTGTATATAAATATTATATGAGGTGTTTATATATGTTATATAAAGTTAAATAAATGTATTGTGTTTTATAGTTATTATATATGTTTATATTATGTTGTTTCCATGTTTTCAAGGTGTGCGACTTGGCAAACGTGTTGAGCAAGATTTTGCGTAAAGTTGTTATTCATGTTCCTAATGTTGTTACATTTGGCTTACCTTTATGTTGGTGTCTATTGTTAAAAATTATAAGTGGTTTTATTATTGAAACTCACTGCTTTTAATCATTCACTAAAAGCCACTCAAGAAAAATCATTTTGCCATATATACATTTTGTTTATATCTCACTTTGAATTTTTAGAACCATGAAGTACCAACATGATTTTTTTTCTAAAAGCTAACATGAAATAACAATATTTAAAAACTACTACTCTCTTATCATGATATCTTATCTCTATCAGATATATTGATTTTCGATTCATATTTGATGTTTTTCTTTGTATTTACTTATCAGTTACATTTTTTCATTTCAGATTTATCATATGATGGATTTATGCGGTATAAAAGAACAAATGTATGTAAATTTTTATGAATTTTTTCTAGGCTTTTCTAAATGTGTTTCTTATTCACATTTTATTTTACAAGCAAAGTCTGCAAGCAAATTTGAGCTGAAAATTTTTTTTAGCTTTTAAGGAGAATTGGCGTTGTTCTTTGTTTTATTTAATTTGTTTAAATATAGTAGTTCTAAAAAATAAATGTTTGTTTGTTCTTGGTTTTTTACTTATTTGTTTTCAGATTCTTATAAACTAGGCAACTCAGCTAAGCAAGTTTTGTTTTATTTTTTAGTGCTATTGGAATGAGCTGAAAGTTATTTTTTAGAGTGATTGAAAAGAACTGAAGTGTTTTTTAGTTACTTCACACGGTGTAAGTGATACTGGTTTGAGTAAGTTTACTATTTTGTTTTATTTTATATTGGATTTATTTTATATTTGATATATATTATATTAGATATATATTTTGTGTATTTAACATGGAAAACTGACTGTAATTTGTTGACACGAAAGTTTGTAAACATAAATCTGCCTATATTTCAGTATATATATATATATATATATATATATATATATATATATATATATATATTTATATATATATATATATATATATATATATATATATATATATATATATATATATATATATATATATATATATATATAATTACTTTAGAGTAAAATATACTGACTGATATTGCTTCAATATTTTATACAAGTTTGTGCATTATTATTATTTTTGTTCATTAAGGTAAAAAAAATTTTGTGCATTGTAGACTCTTTGCTAAATTAAAAATAATTGACGTAAATAAATATTGTTTAATATTTTTGATAAACGACTTATGTATATAAACATATAAAAAGATATGGATTTCAATAAATCTTAAGTTTGAATAAAGTCTTTGATTAGAAAAGATCACAATTTGTAAGATTCTTTTATGTTCATTTATTCAAATGTAACAATAGTAAGATTACTAGTAATATGTTTAATGATAACAGTGAAATTGAAATAGATAGTATTAGGCTCAACAAAGTTATTAATGTAAAATGCTATAAGGCAACTTGAAAATAGCTGTCAAATGAAAAAAATAGATCTAGGCAGGATGAAATTAATCGTTGTTGAAATGTAAGAAATGTAACTCGGCATGCAGAAGGCTTACTTGACAGAATTCAGTGTCAAGCAGTGTTAATGTCTGTTAATTTGATTTTACTTTAGATGCTTCAGAACAAAGTAAAGTATGAGTTTAACTATTTATAGTAACAATTAACACTTTTAAATCTAAATAATTTTTTTTTTTATAATTTCTATCATAATTATGTTCTTTTTTTCATTTTTTTTAGTTAGTTTTCCCTTTGTCATCTTTTGATTAGTTAGCTAACTGTTGAAACATGGTTTTAATTTTGCAAATTTAGCATGATGTGAAATTTACTCTATTAATCATTAGTCAACAGAGAGAAGCTGGAGCTTAATTAAGAAATGCTGGAAATTAGCTTTTAATCAAGGTAAAAATAATTTTGTTTACTGGTAACATAATAAAACCAGTTACTACTATTTATTTCGTGCTTTTTACATTTGTTAACATGCTGCTTTGGAAACACTTTCTTTCTCTCTTTCTCTCTCTCTCTCTCTCTCTCTCTCTCTCTCTTTCTCTCTCTCTCTCTCTCTCTTTCTCTCTCTCTCTCTCTCTCTCTCTCTCTCTCTCTCTCTCTTTCTCTCTCTCTCTCTCTTAGATGAGTGGGAGATTTAATAAAACTTATGTAATTACTGAGTTCTTACGTATTTCTTAATACCACAAATGATAATGACCGTTTATAAGAAATATTTTACGAGTTGCTTACTAATTTATGATATAGTTGCTCAAATTGTTTAACTATAATTGTCCCTTGATTGTTCAAATATTGTAATAAATAAAATCTTTTTAGTCCAAGTATTCAAGTTAATAAAATATCTTATTAAGTTGTGGTGTTATTTGCCAGTGTTACTATAGTAACAATGTATACATTGTGTTGTCTAGCCTTTTTATAATCTTTTTTAATTATTCTGTAGACAGAATATATGAACCTGTCATTTCGAAAAGGACATAAGTCCAAAACTTTTAGCAGTTAGTTTATAAGTTTGAATTAAAAATTTCTGTATGATTTATGTTTTTTTTTATAAAAAATAAAAAATACATAAATTATATACGTTCTTTATTTATCTACTTCTATGTTTAATTTCTTTAGCAACCTAGACATTATTTTAATAAAAATCATATTTTTGTTGATTTTGAAAAGTTTTAGTAAATGGACTTGTGCCCTTTTCGAAATGACAGATTCATAAATATTCTGTTATTATTATCCTAATTCTACTAACAATAAAATGCAAATAGTACTTTTGTAATTAAAAATTGTAATTTTTTTTTTTCATGTCTTTTTTTAGGTATTTGCAGGCTTTACTTGACTTTCCTTTTACTGGTACTTGTGTTGTCACAGATTTTAAAAAGAACTTAACTGATGTTAATGCGGTCTTTATGTCGTTACTTATAAGCAATGACATTGCTGATACGGAGTCAAAGTTAAAATATTTATAGATAAATTTGTATTTAATTTTTTAGATAATATATCAAGTTATTAATGTGTTTTTATTGGTATTAATGATTTAATAACTCATAACCCGTATTACGGGGTGCTTACTGCTAGTCATTATCATTATGTTATGAATTCATATTAGTTAATAAAATTGTATTGAATATTCTCTGGTTATCGTGTTTTATACGTGTTTAAATGCGAGTTTGATACTCAGTAGGCGTCGTATTGTATACCTGTTTTTATACGCATCTGATGTCTATTTTTAATGCGTGTTTGACACGATAAAATGGCTAACAAATACTCGTAAATAATGCGTTTTCTGGAAAGTTTTAAATGCGCATGTAATACCAGGAAAATATCGTATTGAATATTCTCTGGTTATCGTATTTTATACGTGTTTACAAGAGTTTCAAATGCGAGTTTGATACTCAGTAGGCGTCGTATTGTATAACTGTTCTTATACGCATCTAATGCGTATTTCTAATGCGTGTTCGATACAATAAAATGGCTAACATGCATACCACATTGATACGTATTTAAACGAGTTTCTAATGCGCATTTACAATTAAATTTGCCGACTGGGATAGACACTTATTGTAAGCCAAATGGCTAAACTACTTTTAATTTACAGCCTGAAGTAGCTTTTCCAACATTGATGCAGCTTGTATTATTTTTTCATTTTTACCGATGACGACAGCTACAGCAGAAAGAGGTTTTTCAAAGCTAAAAAAATAGTAAAAACATGTTTATTTAACTATATTGATTGAGAAAGAAATTGCTTGCCAACTTGATTTAGATAATGTGATTGACCGATTTGCTAAGGGAAAAAAACAATTTTAAACTAATTGCTAGAAATTAGAAACGCCTATAAATTTTGAATAAACTTGATTTCAAATAAATTTTTATTAAATAGAAGAGAGATAGGAGAAGTAAAACAACAATTGCTTTGTCGAGATTAGAAGAATATAAGTTTATATGGAAACACTAATCAGATGACTGAACGCTTGGCTTTTTCCGAAGAAAGACATGCGTTGTTGAATGATTTTTTTTTTTCCCTTTTTTTCGTTAACTTTAAGAAAAAACGGAGCCCTTATAAACATGAGTATTTTTAAAATTTAAGGCATGTACAACTAAGCAAATTAATAAATGTTTCTATTTCTGATACTGTTAATTTACATCCATCTTTTTGTTATGTTTAATGGTTGCCTTGCAAGTTTGGGGGGTTGAACTTTTCCCCAATTAATTTCCGGCAGTGAGATCGACCATTATAAAAGAACACAAAAGGAAAATCACCGCTCTTAACAACTTTAACTTATTGCTCACAAGTCTAACCTTTCTGCTCAATGCACCACTTTATTCTTTTTTTGCTCTACCACATCTAATTTTTTTAGTTTTGTTTCATTGTACATTATATATTTAAAATCAAGAAAAAATGTTAGTTTGGTTTTTTCTTTGCACCCCACTGTATGTCCAATTGACATTCTTAAATCTATTTGTTTTATAGTGGCTTTAAAATCATTTGTTTTTCAAATCAATTTTATTTTACTTAAAGGTCGTTCACCTTCTACAACAGGTACTGGCGTGAATAACGTTGTCTTAAATTTCAAGGTTTACCTTTTACCGGTTCATGATCCTTTAACCATATAAATGGGTATCTTAACAAAACAGTTTTTACAACCCCCAATTTTAAATTTAATTTGTTGAATGAAATGACAAAGCGCAACGTTAAACATATATACTTCAAGTTTATGTTTCGGAAACTCATTGAAAAAAAGCTGCATAGCCGAAATTCCTATTTTAATGCTTTTTTGCGGTGCTCTGTGATAAGGTTGTAAGGACTTCTGGAAGCACCTTAATAACTGAAACAAAATTTAAAATTTACTTTTAAAAATATTACATAATTTAAAGATCAACTCCATTGGTCCTATTAAATAAAGTCAAACTGAGTTTTTCAACAGTAAAAAAAAGTGATAACAAAACAGTTATATCACTAACAGACACTTATTACTTTAATAGGGACGTGCTACTAATTGTTGGAAAATTGAAAGAACAGTTAAAAAGAAGAAAAGTCTTTTGAGTAATATTTGAAGTTAGCAAAGCTAGGTCAAAATATTTATTTATACTTTTCAAAGCTCTTCAAACAGTTTCTCCAACATCAGATGAGCTTTATCTAGTCTTGAATCTGAACATAGAACTTTCTTATATATATATATATATATATATATATATATATATATATATATATATATATATATATATATATATATATATATATATATATATATATATATATATATATATATATATACAGTAGTGGCCAAAAAATTAAGGCAGGCTATGTTTTTTAAACTTTTTTAACTTATTTTTTATTTATGGCATTATTACCTTGGATACAAATAACTTTTTTATTATATTTTGATTTATTTTACACTGTCAAGTTGCCATAGTTGTGATATTATGGGTAAAAAGCGTGATATTAATAACTTTGTTAAAGGTAAAATAAATGCACTATTTTCGGAGGGCTATTCTCAAAGTAGTATAGCAAAACAATTAAAAATATCAAGATGTCTCGTGCAAAATGCTTTATTTAACATTCAAGTCATTTAAACTGTACTATTGCTATAATTTGGTGCTATAACTATTATTTTATTGAATATTAACAACTTTTGATAATTTTTATCTATTTTTTTTTCATTTTTTCAACATTTTCTATTGTGTTTATTCAATAAAAAACTTACACTACAAATTTTGAGTGATTTTTTATGATGTGCCTTAATTTTTTGGCCACTACTGTATATATATATATATATATATATATATATATATATATATATATATATATATATATATATATATATATATATATATATATATATATATATATATATATATATATATATATATATATATATATATATTTATATATATGTATATATACACATTATCAAGATATTATTAGTATGTGTGTACAGAGCTTGCTCTAGGATCAGACATTGAGTTTGAAAGAATGTCACTACATGCAAATTTAAATTTAAAATTCTAGAAAGCACTCTTGCTTCATCTTCCCATCCATCGTTATATCCACCGTTATATCTCAGACCCATCGTTATATCTCAGCCCTATAATATCCTGAATAATTAAGTCCTCCAATTAAAATTTCAAACATTTGTTTTCCTGTGGGCTTTTCAACTGGAATAAAGGCGAAATAGTGTTTGTGAGATTTTATTTCAACCTCCCTATGATCAAATTTATTTATTGAAACATATTTAGTTACAAGAGTCATCTGCTCCACCTTACTAACAGCAGGAGTGCAATCTAAAGTTATGGAACTGTACTTGGCTTTTTTATATCATTGTATTTTTAATTATATAGTTTAATATTTCGGTTTGTATAGCATTTTCAAAAAAAACTTTTGTTTTACGGGACGGGAGTAAGTCGTTTTGTCCGGGGTGATAGAAAAGCTAGAGCGGACACTCATGTGTATAAAATAATTTGAGTATAATAAATATAAAACAGTATGTTTAAACGTTAAATATTTTACGTCAATAATATAATTATAACGTATATATAATCTAGTTTTGTATGTTAAAAATGAACAATATAAAATGAATCATAAAAATACAAACGCTATTTTATTGTTTAGATAATTAGTAAGTTAAACCGAGATAATTAGTAAGTTAAGTCAATAAATAGCGGGCGTAATTTTTCTTACTGAAAGTTTGCTGAGCATTTTTTTCGTAAATGTTGTGAATACCATTTTTTTAGAATTACTTACAAAGTTCTGAAGTTTTTACTTAAGCTATAGTGCAACAGATTAGCATAACAATTGTGCAAGAGTGGATAAAAGCATGAAACTTTTTTTAAATTTAGAAAATAAGTATCCAATGCATTTAAGATATGGTGGCACGTCCAGTTTTACCAAAAAGGAGCAGGAGATGGATAAAGAATAATTACGTCACTTTTCACGGAATATTTTTTTTAGTAACAAAATTTTTAATAAGTTACCGTATAATTGTCGCATAGTCTAAAGTTATCCAATCATGTTGCACTTTTAAAAAACGATTAAAAAAAAAAAGACGATTAAAAAACAAATCACATCACAAATAAAATATCAAAGTTTTGAAAATTAGATAAACAATATTTATCGATTAAAAGTAAGTTTATAGTTATTTTTTATACTGTGTAAATATATATATATATATATATATATATATATATATATATATATATATATATATATATATACATATATATATGTATGTATGTGTGTATATATGTATATATATTATTCCTAGGCCTCTATACATATATATTATGGCCAAGCGATATATTACTGCACATCCTTTTTCTACAAAGAATGAGATTTTTGACAGCCCTAATCCAAAAGTATATTTTCTGCCAAAGTACCTCTGCAAACAAGTTAATATGCCACGCTAATTCTAAGCGTTCGGATTGTTTGACAAGTAACAAATCACTTGCCGAAATCTTACCACAATTTGTGCAGGCTGATTTGCTACCGCCTGGATTTTATATTCAGCGATTAGATGATGGCAGTGGCTTTGAAAGTACTTTAATTGCGAACAGAGCTAAGTGGAATAAACGCTGCAGAATGTTTTACTATTCCATTGAACTCAATCGAGTAGCTAAACGTCTTCGTTGCGCATCCTTAGCTGCAGAGGGTGAATCCTTATTAAATGAAGCCCTGGCACTTAATGTTAAGCACAGTTCATTCAGGCGATCATTGTCAAGTGATATGAGAAAATCAAAATTGGTCCAGAACTTCTTAAAGCTTTTCAATATGACTGTGATCGTGATGCAGTGTGTTTGTCAAGGGCTGCGCAGATTAAACGCCAAATTATATTTGACACCGCTGAACCTTTTACAGGTACATTTCAGCCACGGTGTCAGGAAAGGTTAGTATCAAAAAACCTCCTTGCACTCGTTAATATGATACTAGAAGGTCTAAGCTTTGCCATACAAACCAAGCCAATTAACACTCCTAATGCACTTACTATAAGCCAGCTACTTACTTTTAATAGTGTAAAGTATAAGCGATCAGATAAATCTAACTCTTCGGTTGTTAAAAGTTAACAAATTCAATCACAAAAAACTCTATTACCTCTGTATGTTAGTTTGCTTGTGCATGGAACTACAAGAAAACGATCACTTATTGGTGAGTTATTTCATCTTGGTTTAAGTGTATTATATTATCGAGTATTTGCACTGACAACTGAACTAGGAAATGAAGTGTGTGATCAGTATAATAGTGATCAAGTTGTGTATCCTCTGAAACTGAGAAAACAACTGTTTACTGTTGCAGCTGTTGATAATATTGACACCACAACCTGATAATTACAGTACTGGTGTTCCACGCAATGTTATGTTGCTTAATAACTCGCGTGGTAGTAAGAAAATAAAAGCTCTACCGGAATCATACTCAGATGTTACCCCAGCTAGGCTTAAAAATGATGAACTAGCTATACCTATCAGCAGTGGTCCATTTACAGGTAGTAGTGCTATGTGGGAATAAGATTTCAATAAAGAACATTTTTGGCTTGAAACTGTTAGATAATTTCATGATGCCGATGGATCAAATGACAATTTGCAATCAGTGGAATGGCTTTCATGGTCGGCATACCATGCCAATAACATTATCAATTCAGATATAAATTTGTCAATAGTTTCATTGTTGCCACTATTTCAAGATTTTTCCAATAGTGTTACCATGATCTGACACTCAATGGATGTAATAAAAAATTATATCCAACGTCTTCATTCTGAACAGATCCCTGTTATTACGTTTGATTAACCGCTGTATGCTATTGTTTCATTGAAAACTATTCAATGAAACTGGCCTGATTTGTACAGAGAAGATAAATTTGTAGTTATTATGGGTGGCCTGCACATAGAAATGGCTTGTCTTAAAGTGCTCTGTAGTTTATTAAAAGGAAGCGGCTGGGTCGAGGCTGTTACTGCAGCTGGAGTTGTAACATAAGGCACCGCTGAAGCTCTTTTGTCTGCATCCCATGTAAAACGTTGTCGGTATGTACATGAAATTTTCTATTTCTCCAAATCATATACTACAGTATCAAGCATACGAGTCCTATTGTAGTTTGCTTGACGATGGCGTTCAACCGTTGCCTTCCACTAGCTGGAGCGTAAAGCAAATGGTTCATCATCAGTTTGCTTATTGGAGACAGTCAAAGAAATCCAGCTTATTTATTTACTTTTATTAGGTCTCTGTGTACTTCAAATTTTGATCTATACTTAGATAGCTTAACAAAACTGGTACCATAGTTTTTTTCATTTGATCGTACTCATTATGCTCGATGGCTACCTGTGCACATTCGAGACATGGTTTGTCTTTTGCAGAATAGTCCATCAACTTTAGCTGCATTTAACGCGGGAAAATTTACAGTTGAAAAAGCTGTACGAAAATTTTCAGCAATAGCTATTGATCAAAGCCATCAACAATGCAACGCTGCAGTTAAAGGTGATGATGGTGCTATTGGCTTAACACAAGACGAAGACGCATTACGTCGTTGGATGATTGCAGGACCGGAAGTATCTAGGCTCGTTGAAGAATTTCAATATGGAATGCGTGAGGCCAATGCAGAATATAGACACCACGATCAGCAAGAAAATGTTCAGACAGCTTTCAAACATGATGTAAATGCCCTAGTTGATACACTAGTTGATATCGGCAACCCATTTCAAGTTGACACTAAAGATATCGTGGTATTACATAGCAGGCGTGTTGTGAGCTGTACTGCAGCCGATATTATATCAATTCATGATGTAGGCTAATCTCAGTACAAAAATTTTGTTCAAGATTTCTTTGTTAATAGACTGCTAGTGTATATGCACCGCTAAAACGCAACAACTTGTCCACATTTACAACTCGACAATCAGCAATCGTGTCTAGTATTAGCAAACGCTTGAAATCCACGCAAAGTGACAGTGACTTATTTTCTAGATTATACATTGGCTGCCAAACTAGAGACGGCGGTTTGAAAACATTTTTTGAGCATGAAAATTAGTCCTATCCCCCTTCAATCTCTGAGTTTGGCACTCTACGATTTGAAGCCAAGTCTAATTTGGTTCCATGCTTAGGAAAAATCACCCAAATCATTGACATTGATCCTTCCACGCCTTCATTTGATATGATGGCTCTTGATGGGGCTGTTATTGTTCAGTTATTGAAGCCTAGTAAGGCTAACATGTTTGCATCTTATGCATCAGACGTATTCCTTCCTCTCTGTTTACAAATTGCTACAACGCTACGGCTACAAAGCTCAAAGCTTAAAATCTGCTACATGTGCAACGCAAGGCACTGGAGCTAGAGTACGTGTTGGGCCTCAAGTACCTGTTCCACATAAATGGCAGGAATTCCTAAGAGATGATCACAACAGAACAGAGTTTTTTCAATTTTTACCTGATAAAGCAGTTTCAATTCAATTACCCGAGTCAAAAGTTATAAAAGCCACCGCCGTCTTGAGCCGTTAAAATCAAAAACTTTACCGGCTTTCCATGGTTTTACTGGTAGCAATACAACTTCAGCTTTTTGTGGCAAAGATAAAATAACAGCATGGTCTACTTGGTCTTCTTTCAATGATGTAGCTGATGCATTTTTGGCACTTTCTACATCTTATGATCCAATGACGGATGAAACATTGTTGTTACTTGAAAGATTTGTCATTTTATTGTATGACTGAGTTGCTGAGCAAAAAAGTGTAAATTCTGCAAGGCAGTATTTCTTTACTCAAAAGAACTGGCAGATTGGCAACATTCCACCCACGCATGACGCACTAATGCAGCATGTGAAGCGTGCAGCGTATCAGGCGTATATTTGGAGTCAAGCATTGATAGTATCGCCAACTTTACATAGCCCAAGTGAAGGCTATGTAAAGTTGGCGATATAAGGTTTTTATAAATCCAGGTAACTGTCATTATGAATTCAAGACAGCTCTGGTAAATCAAAGCTATGCTTTGCCACCATATCTCAAATGATCAGCATAATTTTCTGAATTGTTAGTGAAAATTTTATGCTTTTATCCACTTGTGCACATCCACTTGTGCAATCTGTTGCACTACTAGTAAATACGCAAGTAAGTAAAAACTTCAAAATTTCGTAAGTTTTTGTACGCATGAGGATTACAAATACAACTTTGGAATAAGTTTTTAGTATTTAAACCGACTGCGTTTTTTAACCTTTGACGCTTAAAATAAATCAGAACCATTTTAAACGCAAACGGTTTTGAAAAATTATTACAAAGAATATTTTTTTATGTGTGAATAAATGAATTGAACAAAAATGTTTATTTTTTCCATTCATGTTTATACAAATATTTAAACGTGTGTAGCAACATTTTTTTTTTTTTGCTGCTGTTATTGTTGCTTTTTATTACAATTTCAAACATTTCCTTAAAATTCCATAAAAGTTGTTAAATTAAACAAAGTTGTTGAGCGGTTCTAGGGGTTGTCTGGAGGTCATTGGAGTTGTCACTTGTGCGGCGCTTTTTCGTACACTAAAAGCTAAAGTGCATCAAAGTAAAAAATCAAGTTTTAGTCGAACTCGGTTTTATTAAAGCGATAAACCTCTTGCACTTTGAGTTTTTACACTCGTAACATTTACCATTTTGATTTATTGAAGCTTTTTTTTAAGTTTTGCGGCAATTTTTACAATTGACTTGGTGGTGATGTTTTTGTTGAAGTCACAATTCTTACTTAATTTTTGTGATGCTCATCCCTTTTTAACTCATAAACCTGTACCAAAATTAGCAAATTTAGTTTCTCATTTTGCGATAAACAGAAACGATCTGTTAATATTTTTTTTTAAAACCATGCTTTTCACACTTAAAGATCATTGATAGCGAATTTTACTTTGGAGAGTTTTATCTCCATTTATCGAAGGAAGAAAAAAGTCATTGGGTGGCCGAAAATTTAACAACTTATCAAACAAAAATTTTAGTTTTTATTAAAAGTTTATATCATCTCATACAGAAAAAATTTTCTAAAACATGAAAAAAATTATTTGGAAAAAAAGTTTATTTAATAAATAATTAAAAGCAAATAATTAAAAGCAAAGCATAAACATTGTCATATCTATTTCATATCCTCTATTTCATTCTGTTTTACTTTAACATATTTCTATTTATTGTTTTAAATATTTCGTTTTAATAATACGCGTAATATAATTAATTAAATTAATTACAGTAACATGCTTTTTAATATATTGCGTTGTTTAGCTTATTAAGATATCATCTTAACGTAACTAAGCTTTGATTATTGTTACCTTTAGTTCAGTAGTTCATGTTTGCTATTTAGCGGGGGATTTTGTTTTGTTAGAAAGAGACCAAATTAGGTTTCTAGTTTCAATCTTTGTTTAGTTTATTTAGCAAGCTGCTACAGATGTGGGGGTGTGAAAAAGCAGTTGGTATAATGCACACAAACAACCAACAATAGATATTTTTTAATAAATTGAAAAGAAAGAGAACAAATATAAATAACAGAATGTATATATACCAAAAAAAATTATGTATATAAACATATAACAAAGATATACATACAGCAACGATATTTTCATTATTGCGAAGCAAAAATTGTGTAAAAAAAACCATAATATTTAACGAAAATCAAAATTATTAATAATGATATTCTTCACAATTATAACAATATGTTTTATGGTAATGGATTTAGCTGCAACATCAGATATTGGTATCATAATATTAATTTATCAGTAGTTTTTCATAACTGTCTTCATAACTGAATGTAAACAGTGGTTTCTTTTATTAGTTAAAATAAATTAACATTTTTTTAAACACGTTGTAAACAAAAACTTAATATTGAATAGTTTAAAGTAAAAATTATATACCCCTCTGATATGCATGTGTAGTTATAGTTACCAATATTACAACTAAAAATCATTTTAATTTTTTAAACTTTGTAGTTAGTCTTATAAAAAAAAACATACTTTTTTGTTTACAATTTTTTATTAAAGTTTTTTTAATTTTTTACTTTAGATTTAAAATTTAAACTCCTTTTTAAAAAAGATTAAAAAGGAGTAAAACATTCTAAGAAAGAGTTTCAAATTTAAAGAAGAATCTAAAATTAAGTAAAAGAGGAGATCTTTTTTATCTAAATTTTAAATATGAAGCAAA
Organism: Hydra vulgaris; assembly: GCF_038396675.1. Lineage (NCBI taxonomy): Eukaryota > Metazoa > Cnidaria > Hydrozoa > Anthoathecata > Hydridae > Hydra > Hydra vulgaris. The sequence goes on from NC_088920.1 coordinate 35,952,927, forward strand.
AAAAGGAGACACTAAAGTTATATAATTAAACGACGTTAGAATAATTTTAATTTTTTAATTTTTAAAGATATTTTGAAAACTTAAAGAATATAACACAATATGTACAATACAATTTTTGACCAAGCAAATTTAAGACCGAGCTAATTTATGTCCGAACAAGTTATGACCAAGCTAATTTATGACCATGCTAAACTAGTATACAGACAAATCATTTTAGATCACTATATGGGTTAGAACTTTATACTATTTAAACATTTTAAAACTTTGTTAAATTTAAATATATTTGTCTTTATATTTAAAGCAGTGTTTAACGCGATTACTATAAAAGAAAACACTTTCAAATAAATGTTGTTTTTTAACATTTTGAAGAAAAGAGGATTTACACATACCATATATAAAAATAAATAAACACAAATAAAAATAATAAATAATTCAGTTAATTAAAGTACTTTTAAAAATTTGTTTTAACTGAAGTGACTCCAATGGGGGATTAGAGAAAAAATTATTAATTTTGTGAATCGTGTTTTTGGTCAAGGGTTTAAATCGAAACCACATCTTGAAACTCTTAATTAAAAATAGTTAACAACTTAATCAACACAATTTCAAAAAATGCTATGAACCTTGGTTTAGTAAAATTTGTAAAATTTAGGTAAAACTTAGGTAACAATTTAGGAAAAATTAAAATGATTATACCTTAAACATTATGTATTAAAAATTAAACACCATTTTTATTATTATTATTTATAATTTACAAGGTTGATTGTTTAACATTTATGTTAAAGTTTAAATTAAAATGAGTTGAAATGTTGTTTAGATTGTGCCGATAAAACTTCTTTTTGTCCTTATATTACTGGGCAATGTAAATATGTTTCGGAAGTAAGAGCATTATGTAACAGAAGTTGCGGTGTTTGCACAGGTAAACTTGAACTATTTATGAAGCTCGTTCGTAATTTATAAGTTTATTTTAAAGTTATTTTTATTTCAGAAAGAAAAATAATTGTATTTGTGTTGAAAATATTTTCAGTGAGCTGTTCAAGCATTCAATATGGTGCGCGCGTGTTGTGCGGAGATGCTTCAACCACTCAGGCTTCATGCATTCAAAAATCGTGTTGTTGGGACCCTACCAATCCAAATGGACCTTGGTGCTATAAATCAAGAGGTAAAATTTATTTTTTGATGAAATTATAAAGCAACATTTTTTTTATATAACAAGAATATTAACTGATATGTTATTCAACTATTTGATATTTTCTATATAATCTATTATTTTTACTTTAATGATATTAGAATTTAAATTTTTTTTATACTCGTTTTGTTTAGGAGCTGAAGGAAAGTAAAAATGCAGTCATTATTTTGTACATGTTTTAACTTTTATTTACATGTTTACATAAAGGAAATATTTATGTAACAAAATTATTGAATGTATTATTTATTTAGAAATAGAAAAAATAGTGAACTTTTACGGGATTTTTTGTAATAAAATTGATATGTAAAAGTTGCATTTTTTATGAAAAAGAAATTTAATGTAGTGAAAATAAATGTTTTGTCATATGAAACATTAAAATACCTACACATTTTTGTAGTAATACAATTTTTTGCGTTACCCATATCAGGTAACAGGGTATTTTAATCAAACCTCTCTAACATCCTCACTAAAATTGAAGGTGACAAAAAAACTGTTTATAGAGATACACTCCAGCATAATGCATCATAAGATTGCCAAGTCTTTCAGCTCTAAAACTAAGCAGACCCGACAAGAATTTTTTATGTGGGTCATATATGCTAATTCCATGTTAACCATATATTTACCACTCTCCTTTATGGGATGGCTTTGGTGCGTTCCATATGTAACTATAATGTTTATCCCACTAAAACCACGCTAAATAAGAAGGAAAGCCGCATTAGTTTCCTACAAGAAAGTTATAACAAACATATAAACAAATCTAACGACTTTTTATGTTAGGCACATAAAGATATTTCTATCTTTGTTGAGTATAACTCTGATTACATTTTTTTTTCGTTTAGTATAACTCTGTTTAGAATAAGTATAGCTTAAGTATAACTCGTTAAGTAAAACAACAAATTTTCGTTAAGTGTAGCTATGATTTACATTCGTTAAGTGTAGCTCTGATTTACAAATTTTATCAAAAATTTATTTTGAGTAACAATTCTCAAATATATTCATTACAAAACCGCTCAAACAACTATGAATAGAAAATTATCAAAACTGTAAGCCACGTGATATCATGGAATATTCTAGGCTTTACTACAATTCATTGCTATGAAATAGTAGTTTATAATTGGTTAAAATTTAAGATTCAGAATGAGGCAAGATTGTGTGTTTGATATGTGTGGCCCATATGATGACCACATCTAATTTAGCACATATTTATTTAAGGATTATACCACATTTAGTGGAATAATTATGTGGATGCACTATATGTTACACATGTGGGCCACACTGATCGTCAGCATATATCAATCATAAACTGGAATATAGTTTCACACTTTTATTCCATTTGTAAGGACTATGGCCAAATGCGGGCCACATATACCTTTCTTGTCGGGGACTGTTCTAACTTTTATATGAGTGTTTGACATTGAAAATTGAACAGGGTGTCAAAAGCCTGAGCCTTGCCTACTTGAAGTCAATCTTGTTTACTGGGCGACATTATATACAGGTGCGCAAAATTATACCTCGTTAGTTAATTTGCAGACTCTGAACGCTCCACTTGGTGCGTTTAGAGGATACAAATACCAAACACCTTGCAATTTCCTTTGCTCAGTGCTGAGATCAAACCCAAATTGATTGTATTAATTTTAATTACTTTGAAGCTACTTTATTTAAGGACTCCAAAGTATGACTTATTTAAGGTAGAAAAATAAAACTTTGAACAAATAATAGAGTATAGTATTCAGCAAAGTTACCCTAAAGTATCTAATAGATTATTATGTACAAAATCACATTTACAGTATCGGACAAAATATGGTGGACAAACTCAAGTTTAGAACGAAAGTTGATCAAAAACTAAAAAGAACTAGGTAAACAATTGTACAAGTTTATTATGTTCTTAAAAAAATTTAAAACGTTTGAATCATACTAAGAATCACAAAAAAAATTTATAACACATTTTTCTCAACAAACAACATCTTTCCTTGGACAAAACAAGGTGGACAAATCAAAACGAAGCTTTTTTTATAAGATTTCACTGTCTTTATTCAATTTACCGTATTCTTTTGTTTTCACTTTTATCATAACATTACTCTAAAATAATAAAATAGATTTTGGAACGCCTGGCCAATTATTTTTTCAATTAAACTAAAAATAGATTTAACTTGTGGTATATGGCGTAAATTGCAACTTAAAATGGCTTATGACAAATTAGGAAGTGTTTTACGTAAAAATAGTATTAAAGATTTTAAAAGCGGAAGACGTCAAGCTGAAATTTGTAGAAAATATAATATAGCTAAATCGACTGTAAGCAAAACTGTCAAATCATTTGGATCTTGTGACTGCTATAAAACAAACAATCGGGGCGGACCTCCAAGAAAAACATCACAAAGACTAGATCGAATAATTGTTAAAGGGCTTAAAAAAGATCCATTTTTGTCATCCACAAAATTAACCGAAAAACTTGAACTACAAATCTCTAATCGCACTGTGCGACAAAAATGTTTTCTCGAATGCCTGTCAAGAAACCTTTAACTTCTTTTAAAAATAGAAAGCTAAGACTTGCGTTTGCCAAAGCACACCAAAATTTGACTGTAGATCAGTGGAAAAACATTTTAGTGATGAATCAAAATATAACCTTTTTGGAAGCGACGACAAGAAGCGAGTCTGGAGACCAAAGTACACCAGATTCAATACTAAATATACCAAGAAGAGTGTTAAGCATAGAACGTCTGCTATAGTTTCGGGATGTTTCTCAGCACTAGGAACTGGTCCTATTCAAAAAATTAATGGAATTATGGACCGCTTTGTTTACAAAGATATAATGGAAGATATTATGTTTCCACATGCTGAATGGGAGATGCCCCTAAAATGAATATTTCAACAGGACGATGATCCCAAACACACGTTAAAAATTGTAAAACAATGGTTCAAGCACTAGAATATCACCATAATGGAGTGGCCTGCAGAAAGCCCTGACTTGAATCTCAAAGAAAATTTTTGGAAAATAATTGACAATAAATTTGATTAAAGATTGAGCGTGCAAATTTTAAGACCAGTGAGGAATCATTTGAACAAATTGAGAAGGCCTGGCGAGAGATTGATATGAGAATTGTTGACTCATTAATTGAGTCTATGCTTCGAAGAATGAAACCAGTAATTAAAAGTAAAGGAGGTCCTACCAAATATTAAGTTAATTTAAGTTTTTTTGAAAAATAATAAGTTAATTTTTGAATTTTTTTGAATTTCCAGACAATTTTTTGAATGTCCACCTTGTTTTGTCCAAAGAAATATGTAGTTTGTTAGGGGAAATGTGTTTTAAAACTTTTTTAGTGATTTTTAGTATGATTCAAAAGTTTTAAGTTTTGTTAACAACATAATAAACTACATAAAAAAAAATATGTTTAATTGTTTTACTAGTTTTTTTTAGTTTTTGATCAACTTTTGTTCTAAATTTGAGTTTGTCCTCCATGTTTTGCCCGATACTGTATAATAATCATTATTGTCTCATTTGTTATATATCATAATCATTTCAAAAGTAATATATCTAAAAGTATCTAAAGTATCTAATAAATTATAATCTACAAATTTGTCATTTAAAAAGTAATATTTAGTAGTATATCAAAAGATATATTATATAAAGATAATAAAGACATAAAGACTATAGAAATAAATTGTGGCATAAATATGAAAAGAGTTTTCAGAAATTGAGTACATATTAGTCAGAACTATTCTCACAAGTAAAACAAACAAAAAAATTTGTTGCAACCTCTTTCAAACCATGACATGCATTAAAATCGCTCGGCTCTCAGCTCTTGTGATTTTATAAAGGAATATGTTGAATATTTTCATTTCTTAATATGCTTTATTAAAAAAAAAATAAGTAAATATATATGCAAATACTCTTACAGTATTACATATATTGCTTTATACCATATTTTTATACTAATATTATGCTTTTAATTATTTGATGCGCAATTTAATGATCAAAGGTTAAGCATGCAATCGTTAAATTCGGAACAATGAATTCCGTTCAAAACTTTGTCACATTACGTTAAGTCATGATAGTATTATTTAAAAACGTCAACAAACGAGTCAAAATATTTCTCTAACAGTTAGAAAAACGAAACAAAATTCTGCGTAAGTATCAACAAAATCTTTCTGCATTGATACTTTCAATCGCTTAAGGATCTGAATCTAGCCAAACTACTGTTTATATGGTCATAAAACAATACAAGAGCTCTCTATTTATCGAACGAGCAAAAGGACCTTGACGAAAAAGTGGCTTTAAGTATAAGAAAGCGGCAATTTATTTGAAGTAGCAAAAAATATTAAAATAAAAAGCATAACCTTCAAGTTTCTTAGATTAAAATAAATATTGAAGTTTTTGCATTATTTTTTTTTTTTTTTTTTTGAACTTTTTATCGTTTTGAATTTAACGATCGCATGCTTTACCCAGTGGGCACGAGACGTAAAAAAGACGTCTTTTAAACGTCTTTTGAACGTTTTGGATATCTTTGGGACGTTTAAAAGACGTTATTTTTAGGTATCGTGTCCACTGGGTAGAATTAGAACTAAAGTTAGAAGTAAAAACTCTAGTTTTGGGTAAATAGTATATAGAAAAAAATGTATACTCACCCAAAACATTTTTCTTTTCAAATGTAATATCTAGTAGTAGAGTAGTAATCGTAATAACCTTGTAACCATGAAATAACCTTGTAATTTTGAAAGTTAATTAAAAAATAATTGCTTTAATTGGATTGGCAAATATGATCGAAAAAATATTTCAAAACGATTTTTGTTCAGAAAGTACGGTAGCCGGAGCCGAGCCGGTAGCCAGACATTTCTTAGGAGCCGAAGATGGAGCCAAGCCGTGAAAAAAACATTTGGCTCCACAAGCCTGATTGTGGTAGCATTTATAGCATTTCTGGCACTTGCGGATAACCCACAAACAGTTCTATCTTTGTTGCAATTATTTTGTTAATTTTCATTTTTCTCTTTCGATAAATTACTTCTTCAATTTTGGATTTTTTCTTTTGATTGTTTTTTTATTCTGGTTCAATAATGCTGGATGAAGTTTTTTATACATGTGAAACATCAACATTATCTAATTTTGCCAATAAAATTATGGTACCAGTCTATGGTTGGGATGCAGAGGATACTGAAATTGACTTCTTTTTGTTGTTGTTTTAATCTTTTTGGCACATTATAGCTTTCTTTTCTCAGTCAATACAGTTTTTTTTTCTTTTTTCTTGAGCCGCTTATCAGCATTGGTAAGCCGTCGTTGTTTACACGTTTTTTTCTTTATTGTTGAATTTTGTCTTGGCAATGTTTTAGTTTTGTGGAATATGCTTCTTGAGATGCTAAAACAAAGAACTTATGTCGACTTGCTCTTCTTGCTCCTTTTTTCTTCAATTAGTCTTAGGATATGCCAAGACATCATTATCTCCATCACCTACACAACATTTTGATAAAAACATACATACAATAGATGTACAAATATTCAAATAAGTTCAAAATATTATTTCTTAATTTACTAAAAGTAGCATTCTTATTATGAGTTAGTAATGACTTCATTAAATGATTTACTTACCTTGATAAGAATTTGTAAACGAAAAACTTGAAATTGCAATAGAATTTAATTTTAGTGTTATAATTTTATCTACAATCTCATTATCTTTTACAAATATTCAAATAAGTTCAAAATATTATTTCTTAATTTACTAAAAGTAGCATTCTTATTATGAGTTAATAATGACTTCATTAAATGATTTACTTACCTTGATAAGAATTTGTAAACGAAAAACTTGAAATTGCAATAGAATTTAATTTTAGTGTTATAATTTTATCTACAATCTCATTATCTTTTAGCTCAGTAAAATAGGTATAACTATCCACATCAAAATCATCATCCCTTTTTTTTGCAACTGAATCCTTGGCCATAGATGCAGACTGATTATCTGTTACAACAATTTCTGTTTCTAAAATAAATTAAATAAAGTGTTATTAGGTTGAAAAGAGTAATTTGCACCATCTTCTTCAATGTCGTTCTGTTATTGTTCTTAAAGATTAGCAACCATTCCAGAATCCAGAGATGCATTAAAGTCTATATAAAACGCAATGAATCTTTCATTTTTTGATTTGATATCGAATTCTGTTAAACTAATTTCTTGAAAAATTGATGGTTAAAATTCCTAAGACAACAATTATTAATACTATTCAAATAAAAGTTTTTAAAGTTAATGTTCCATTCAGAATTTAATATCAAAAAGTACATAAAATATGAGTATCAAAGTTGCTAGTTGAAATTTAAGTTATAACTTTTATTTTATATTAGTAGTAGCAGAAACACAAATGAAAGATACCAACAGTAGAACAATTGACTTCAGTAATTCCTGTTTCTCTTGCCAATGCTTTACTTTGATGTTCAGACATATTTTTGGACATACTTTTTACAACTAAACGTTTTAGTACGCATATGGTCACAAATCCGTTGTCGCAAGAAAGATCAAAGCCGTTTTCATACAGTTTGCTTTAGCTTGTCAACTCAGTGAGATTTCAGTTTCTAGTATTCGTAAGGATTGTGCTAGAGTTAGAATCATTCGCATTGATAAGTTAGAATCATTCGCATTGATAAGTTAGAGTTAGAATCATTCGCATTGTTTTTTAAAGCACTATAATACTTCGACACTTCCTTTATACAAGCACTGATGCCGCACTGAGGCTGTGTCCTCAGCTTATCACAGAGTATATCTATGCCATGCCCAAAAAGATATCCAATCAAAAAAAATTAAAAAAAAAACAAGGAATAGTTTACCGTGTCTGTAATAATTATAGACAATTATTGTGAAATAGATTTTTTCCCTTGTTTTAAATCTAGTGTTTAGATTTTCTTTTTATTAAGAAAACAAACTAAAATCTTTTTTTATGTTCTTCAGCAAAAAAATTTCAAAAAAAAAAAATTTAGATTTACATAACACAAAAAAGAGAAATTTGCGATATTTAAAGAAAATTTTAGAGCAGCAGAAAAAAAATTATTAAAAGAGGTTGTGGTTTTTCGCACAAAAGAATAGTGCAGCAACAGGCATTTTGTGAAAATATACCTTCAGTGAAAACGGAACGATATTGCAGGTAATCAATTTATATCCCCTTTCTTGATGTACTGATATTTTACATAAATACACGTTTTTCTAATTAAAATTTTTAAATATCTCAAATATTTTTTAATATTAATTTTGTTCTTTGATATCAAAAAATGTTAATACACTGATTCATCAAAATATTGTTGAAACTGTTCCAGCTTTCAGTAATGTCTATGGCGTCATTCTCAGACTTAGTATCCAAAACTTACCTGCACCTGAATTTACATCACAAGTTTTACTACAGCAGTGCAAATGTATAAGGATGAAAGATGTGGAAGGAAACACTCTCTACTTTTATATCTGTTGTTTTTGATTTGTGTGACCAAATGCAGTATCTAATCACTCACAAGTTGTTTCAAATTTATAGGTTATGTCCGGTAAGTGTTGCCAGTGCTGAACGTAGCTTTTCAACCCTGCAAAATATTATAAAATGGATAAGAACACAAAAGACAGAAAACAAACAAGTCGGATCGGCCTTACTTATTATGTACAGAGTAATTCCAGTTAATGCTGAAAATGTGATTGACCGTTTTTCATAATCGGGAAATTGTAAAATAGAATTTGTAATATAAGTCGTTAAAATAATCCACAAATAAAGTTTTTAAATGCGTTTTTAATTAACAACTAAAACCACAAATCTTCGTCAAATAGGTGCGTTTCAATAAATATATATTATAAAGATATTTTAAAATTTTAGTTGACAATGAATGCTTTTTTTATAAAAGGATACAAACGCTAAGTATAATTCACAAAAAAAGGTTTTAATAATTATTTAATAGGGGTGATGGCCCTATTGCCTTCCCCTTTCCCTCCCTGTATGGAGCCGCCCTTGATTCCTACTCTTTATGTGAGGGTAAAGAGTAAAATATTTAAGTTGACTAGTTTATTTTAAATTTAAATTCTTTGACTGATTTTAAATTTCATTTAACAATCTTTTATTTTTTAGCAGTTATGACCAGCGATGTAGGTCTCTAGGCCAAATTCTTGGTCTCAAGACGCCTCGAGACTCATACTTAACTTTCTTGGTCTTGGTATTAGTCTTGAAGCCTAAAGTCTTCATCAGGTATCAGTCTTGGTATTAGTGTTGGTCTTGGAAGCCTAGAGTATTGGTCTTGATCTTGGTCCCGGACCTCTACTGTCTTTTACTTTCTTGATTCTTACGAAAAATATAAATTTAATGAATGGATTAATTAATAATAACAAACCATAGATCACTGCAACCTCCCACTCTCAATGAGTGTTCGTCGCGTTGGTTTGATAAGGTTTTAACCAAAATATTTTATATTAGGAGAATTTAAAAAAAAATATATTAACTTTTTTAAATGTTTAATTAAAATTATTCATATTATTATTTTTTTATTTGTTTACGTATTCCTTTTTTGGTTGATGAATAAAAATACATAAATAAATAAAAAATAACTATATAAATATTTTTATTTAGACATTAAAAAAAAAAATTATTTGCTATTTTCCTAATGTAAAAAAAAATCAGTTAGAACCTTGTCAAACCAACGCGATGAGTTGTATCTTGAAAGACCTGTATTCACTTTCTCTACGCATACCTTTACTAAACTGTCAAAATGACTGATAAATTTCCCGCAATTATTAAATTTGGTTATTGTGAAAGTTGAATGATTTTAGTTATTGTGAAACTGAGCACTGACGAGGATCAGAAACAAAACGTAAGAGTAGAGAAGGTAAATGACTGATTGTTTGGAAAACAAATTGGAAAGTTGACTATTTATGTTAGAGATTGAGGAAGGCAAAAGTTGTGGGCCTTAACATCTGCAGAGTCACTGACTCTAGAACCAAGCCAATCAGTGTGATGGTCAATAAATTCACCAACAACAACAAAAATGTCAGAAGGATAAAGAGCGGGCTTAGTTAATTTGATCAGAAATAACATCAAAGAGAGTGTAGTCTTGAGATGAAGGAGAGCGATATAGAACATTGTGAAAAGTGATAGAGTGAAGTGAAGCTAAACATAAGCACATAAAAGAATAGTCTGTGAATTCAAACCTAGTTTCCCAACAAATGAGTGAGTTTTTACGAATCTAAATGCTTAGGCAAAGCATTGATGTGACTATTGGAGTCTTTACGAATTAAAGAAAGATTTGAAATTTGAGTTCAGCTGTCTCATCACACGATAAAACAGCTGAGTTAAAATTTATCTCACAAAGATCATGTAGGTCTGGTGAACTTTGCAAGAGATAAGATTCAACAGAAGGAAATTTTTTCCTTCTATTGAGTCTTCCCTCTTGAGATAAGATTCAACAGAAGGAAATGTTTCAAAGATCACGAATATTAGTGATAGATAGAGTAGAAATCTTGGTCATTACAATGGTTTTCTGTGTTTTATAGTTTTTGATACTTTAGTCATTTTTTAAATTGACGAAAGAACTTGACTCAAAGCACTGATAGTACTCAGTACACTATCTAATAGTCCAAGCAGTTACCTCATTTCTATTATTAAACCCTAAGCCTTAACAAATGCTTCAAATGTAGCATCACCAGTATACACCAAAAGTACAAACAGGGACACCATCCATGCGCAAATGGCGCTGTTAGTACTCTAATATTTTACAGCTGTTGATAGAATTGGTCTTTCTGATAACTACGACTGAGTTAGGGATAACTGACTACCAGCCGGCCATAGAAACATAAAACTAAGTTTTAGAGCTGTACCCTCATTAAGAGTTAATAAAATGAGTTATAAAAACAGTCATAAAAACAGTCATAAAAATAGCTGTTGATAGAATTGGTATTTCTAAGAGCTACGACAGGGTTAGGGAAACCTGACTACCAGTTGGCGTAAGAACTATAAAACTGAGTTCTAGAGCTGTACCCTATTTAAGAGATAATTGAGTGAGTTGTTTAGTCATAAAAACAAAGAGACGAGCAAAACCCATGCAATGAATTAAGAAGATCCAGCATTCAATCTTTTAAACTGGAAATGTATTTTATAAATACATCTACGATTTGTTTATTTATAAATAATCAACTACAGATCTATCTCAGTTCTTCCTGTCTTTTGAAAACTTTTAGAGCGAATAATTTAAAATGAGTTATATAAATTATCTATCAAGTAACAAAATCTTAAATAAAAAACAATTCGGTTTCCAAATGCAACATTCAATCTAACAGGCAGCTTTAAAATTTTATAAATAACATAAATCACTCCTTTGAAAGTAAAAAAGATGTACTAGGAATCTTTATTGACTTATTTAAAGCGTTGGACACTGTAGATTATAAAATCTAAAAAGATGGAAAAATATGTAAGATTTTTATCTCCTTGGGACATCAAGGCTCTGGGACATCAATCTCTTTACCTAGATTTTTTAATGCTTTATATTTTTTCTATTATATGAGGGGATGGGCACGCATTGACTAAGGGTTGAGGCAGGTATTATTCAAAAAGAATTTTATTACAAATCAAATAAATTTTAGGAAAAAACGTAATAATGATAAATAGATTTCTCACTCAAAGACTTTTCAGGAATGCCTAATAATTAAACACGTGGTGGAATGTACGTTCATCGTCTCATTTAAATAGGGATAGGCGTAGTGGAGTATACATAAAGTTTTTACATTTTTTTTATTATAAATTTGTTTATAAGAAACAGGGAGAACATTACAGGAAATGGACATGCGTTGACTAAGGGTCGAGATATCATTATTATCATCATTATTATCATCTAGATAAATTTAACTAGTGGCATGTTTTTGCGTTTGATACAAAATTTTACTAAAAACTTTGTTGAAAAAAATTATTGGAAAGCTTGAGACAACAAAAGAAAATTGGCCCGGGGACAATAATACAACTAAAATATTGTTTGATATTATAAAATGTAATAAAAATTAGGATTTGAGATATTAAGATGACTTCGGCCTAAATGCCAAAGGGGTCTGAAAAAAAGTTCAAGATCAAAAAGTTTATCAGAATCTTACTCAGTCACAATAAGATTTAGCTAAGTTAAAGTGCAGCAGATCTTTGGTTCAAAAAGTATTTAAAAAGATAAATCTTAAACAATATTACAAGAAAATCTAAAAAATGTTATTTGGGGGAGAAGTTAAGGAAATTATATAAGCTAAAAATTCCCTTAAATTGGTCACGAAAAATAATTTAAGAAGACAATGACGCTTCCATGTAATTAATACTATTATTATTTAAGCTTTATTATATTTAGCAACTGTAACATAAAAATTAAAAAACTATTTTTTTTTTTTAGCTGTAACTGCTGTTGCGCTGTACGCTACACTGGAGCTGAAGTTAAAGCCGTTGTAAGTTACACTGGAGCTAAAAAAATTTAAACCTCTTCAAATAGTTAAATAGTACTATAAATAGTTTAAATTTCTGTTGGAATAGGAGCCAATTTTTATACTTGGGTTTATAGACAAAACTAAAACCTTGTACAGACATTAATATCTGTGTATATAATAGAACTGTGTAAAAGTTATTATTATTTTATTTGTGATTAATAGTAAAAAAGTTTTGCTAAACTGTTGAGCACAATTTTGGCTTCACAACGTTGGCTTCACAACGTTGGCTTCACAACGTTGGCTTCACAACGTTGGCTTCACAACGTTGGCTTCACAACGTTGGCTTCACAACGTTGGCTTCACAACGTTGGCTTCACAACGTTGGCTTCACAACGTTGGCTTCACAACGTTGGCTTCACAACGTTGGCTTCACAACGTTGGCTTCACAACGTTGGCTTCACAACGTTGGCTTCACAACGTTGGCTTCACAACGTTGGCTTCACAACGTTGGCTTCACAACGTTGGCTTCACAACGTTGGCTTCACAACGTTGGCTTCACAACGTTGGCTTCACAACGTTGGCTTCACAACGTTGGCTTCACAACGTTGGCTTCACAACGTTGGCTTCACAACGTTGGCTTCACAACGTTGGCTTCACAACGTTGGCTTCACAACGTTGGCTTCACAACGTTGGCTTCACAACGTTGGCTTCACAACGTTGGCTTCACAACGTTGGCTTCACAACGTTGGCTTCACAACGTTGGCTTCACAACGTTGGCTTCACAACGTTGGCTTCACAACGTTGGCTTCACAACGTTGGCTTCACAACGTTGGCTTCACAACGTTGGCTTCACAACGTTGGCTTCACAACGTTGGCTTCACAACGTTGGCTTCACAACGTTGGCTTCACAACGTTGGCTTCACAACGTTGGCTTCACAACGTTGGCTTCACAACGTTGGCTTCACAACGTTGGCTTCACAACGTTGGCTTCACAACGTTGGCTTCACAACGTTGGCTTCACAACGTTGGCTTTACAACGTTGGCTTCACAACGTTGGCTTCACAACGTTGGCTTCACAACGTTGGCTTCACAACGTTGGCTTCACAACGTTGGCTTCACAACGTTGGCTTCACAACGTTGGCTTCACAACGTTGGCTTCACAACGTTGGCTTTACAACGTTGGCTTCACAACGTTGGCTTCACAACGTTGGCTTCACAACGTTGGCTTCACAACGTTGGCTTCACAACGTTGGCTTCACAACGTTGGCTTCACAACGTTGGCTTCACAACGTTGGCTTCACAACGTTAGCTTCATAACGTTGGCTTCATAATGTCGGCTCTTTAATAAGCTAATTATAGAGTTTAAAAATAGAATGTAAACTATTTTCCTAAAGTACACTTTAACACGTTGGTTGACGAAATACTATTAATTTTATTTTAAAGTTTTACTGACTGTTTTCAGAGTAGTAAAGTTTTCCAAGTCTTGCAAATTTCTGAAAGGTCATCTTAAATAGCTCGAAGAGCTTAAGTACCAGTATGGCTAAGTAATGCAATAAATAAATGAAGATAAAGTATAAATAGACATGAATAGTATGAATGACATGCTATGCAAAAATGCTATATATGAATGATATTTAAAAAAAATATCTTTAAATTTATTATGAAAAAATTTAGTTTTGTATTTGCTTATTTTGTTTCTCACAGAAGAGGAATTTTTATAATAAAACAAACTCCTTTTTGGGCTATCACAAAAAAGTAATTGTTGTGATAATTAAACTAATGATAATTTCCTTGATAGTGCCAATAGTATTTTGCGTCACTGCAACATAATGCGACATAAGATCTTTTACAACGATATTTAGTTTATATTTAACGAATGCATTTTTAGGGTGAATCCTTCAAATTTTTTCCTGAACACTTCTATTATCAGCTATTGTAAAGCATCTTAATTTTGACTCAACAACAATCCAAATAGGCTTGACCCAACAAGATTTGGGTAACTTTGCTCAAGATACAAGTAACACCGTAATCTTGAACACTTTGAATAAAATTTAAAAAGTTTGAACATTATTCTTTAAACCTTCTTACAGTTCAATTTAAGTCGTTAATCAAAAATTGTTTGGATTTTTACTATTTTGCCGTAACTATTTTGTCAGTTAGGTTATCTGGTATATAAGTTTATATGGGTATATCTATATAAGGTTATTTGGTATATAAGTAATATAAGTAATTAACATCTTTTAAATTTCTGTAAAAACCTTTACATTTTGGATCGACGTCAATCAGATAAAATCTGCTTCGAAAATGAAGCAATTTCTTTATTATTTCATCAAACAAAAGATCTAATAAAAAACAAAAGACCCTTATTATATTTAACATTTTTCAAATTATTTATAAAAAATAAACTGTTTCATGCTTGAAAAACTTTTTGAACAAAAATTGAATTTTTATTAAAAAATTAAACAGCAACCTTAGAGTTTAAGCATTTGTTAAGTATTTTAAGCATCTTTAGGTTTTGTTAAGTATTTTAAACATCTCTAGGCTTTGAATTGTACAAAGAGAATTCCTGTATTTTGCGCGAATAAATGTGTTTAAAAAACATTTGTATCTATCTATATATAAGTGTCATTCGCTGAAATAGGAAACACAAATTTTATATGCTCATGGTAATTTTGGTTTTGGCTTTAGCTTTTATTTTTATTAATAACATCTTGCTCTGGGTGCCCGAAATGGTTGCATGTTGATATTTAATATAATAAATGCTTAGGTATCTGTTTATATTAAAAATATATTTTTAAATCATGATTAGACATCTTATTATGCAAGTTTAATAAAAAATTAGTCAAACACTGAAATGGTTTAGGGACTCTCTTTCTTGAAGCTGTCTAGATTACCCCACCATCAGAGTAATCTGGGTCTGCGTATATTGTGGGTGCCTCTGCTATAAAACTTTGCTGCTTATGAGAAGTTTTACATACATTCTATACGCAGCCATTTTTTATAGAGTATATATTCAAGATTTTCAATGAAAAACTTTTAAGATCTTTTAATTTCAAAAGAACCTTCATACATACACAGCACAAAATTAAAATTAAAAACTTCAAAAAGAAAAATTAAAAATTTAGAACTTTAGAACAGAGTCAATAATGCTTTACTAATGTGTTGTATAAAAAATATTTGCTTCTAAGAATCTTCACGTTTATGGCAACATTTATTTTTTGGAAAGGTAGCAGGTTTGCTTTTAGTAATTTTTTTTTTCTCTTTCTTTTTTTTTTTCGTTGTTCTATTAATGCTGCTATTTTTGCACATACATAAAGACATATGATTGACCCAGATCTTGGCTTTTGTAATCTTGGAGGTTTGAAGCAATGACGCTATCTAATGGTGGAAATGCATATGAAAAGTTTGGTGTTAGACAAATAGTATTAATATTGTTATCCATGGCTGCTTTTATGGTACAACATGTTAAATGATTATCATGACCATTATCAATTAAGAGTTTTGGTTTTCGACATTTGGCAACAAATATTATAAATTGCTCATAAGCCTTAATAAAAATGGTATTTATTTTTACATAACTTTAAATCATTTTCAATATCTTAATGATCAATCGAGATTTTATATTCAGCTTAAATAGATAAATAAAAAAAGTAAAGGAAAAAAAGTTAATAAGACTAGACAAAAAAATAATAGTTTAAGTTCAAAACCAGTTTTTAAACAAATATCCTTGCATCCATTTACTTGTTGTGCCGCAAAAACACATCCTGGTAGTCTATATTCTATTCATTTAGAATACAGATAACATAAAAAACAACAAATGGCGATAGAAATCTCTTATCATAATATAACATATTGTATACCATTATTATATTAATATTTTATTTTACTCAGATGTTGTTTTATTTAGTTAAGATGCCAAAACTTCTTCTTAAGTTATGTAAACTTTAAATATAGATGTTTAGTACAGCTAGAGTTAAAACAAATACGTAAATAGTTATAATGAATTCAATAGGTTTACAATGTTGAGTTCAATAGGTTTATAATATTGAATTCAACAGGTTTATAATGTTGAATTCAATAGGTTAATAATGTTGAATTTAATAGGTTAATAATGTTGAATTCAATAGGTTTATAATGCTGAATTCAATAGGTTTATAATGTTAAATTCAATAGGTTTATAATGTTGAATTTAACAGGCTTATAATGTTGATTTTATTAGGCTTATAGTGTTATTTACAAAACATTTTTGAATAACGACGTATGTTAATATTTTACATAAGTAGACCAACATTACCCCACCTAATTATATTTCAGATTTTAAACAAACCGTATGCTTTAATGTCTTAACGCTTGTGCAGTTATTGTGTAGTGGTTAGAGTTCTGGCTCAGTACCAAGATGTCTAAGGTTCGACGCCGGTTCTAGCTCAATAAGCAACATTGGTAGAGATGTACGCGTAAACTTCCTAGTTAAATGCTTTTTCGCGGTGCTAAGATCGCAAGCACTTCTGGGAGCACCTTATTAATGACAAAAAAAAGCTGCATTAACGTAAATACAATGTAATATAGATTTCAACTTTTAAACGTTTTTCATTTGCTTACGTCGATTTTATATATATTTTCTTATTGTTTCTAAATCGTTTGATTTTCTTATTTGTAAGGAAGTTTGAAAATGGAGAAAAAATATAACAAAAAAGTTTAACGGCATTGCTGAGTCATATTTTAAATTTAAATACTATGACAAAGTGCAAAAAAATAATATTTTTTATACATAAAACCATTCTAAATAAAGTAAAGGTGCCGATTGGGGAATACAATTTTTATTTTATGAAAAATATCATCTAAGAAAAAAAAACAATTAAACGTAATTTTATCAACACGTTATACTGAAAGTACTCTTTATAAGAGTTTCTTGTTTAAGACAATTAGAACAGTAAAAAAGTAGCTGTGATTCCTTACGGGCATTTGTTTTTAAAAATTACGTTTTAAATGTCTTCTAAACGTTTTTTAAACGTCTGTAAATGTTTTTCTGAACGTTTTTCTAAACGTTCTTTACGTAAGAATGTTTAGACGACGTTTAAAAAACATTTAAAATACATTTAGAATGTAACTTTTAAATACAAATGCCCATTGGGTTATAAAAAAATTACCAAGTTCATTTCTACATTTTTAGTCTTTTAATGAGGAATTTTTGAATTACCTAATGTGTAATAGACCAATAGTGTTCAGCTCCACAGAAGAAACAATGAAACGGAATATTTGAACTTATTTAAATCAAAAAAATGAGTATTGACCTTAGTTCATTAATGTGGAATACTCCCCTTCATGGTTTTCCACATTAGGACACTGCCTAGTTATAACTTACATGCCGTTAAACTAACAAAACGCAACTTTTAACAGATAAACTAACTATACAACATAATAAGGTTACATTTCTGCTTATCTCAAATAATGAACTTCGAAAATGTACACACAAAAATTAAGATTAGGGTTACGTGATCAATTAACTTAAAACGCCACTACGCATGATATTTTTTATTTTTATTTATTTTTCATTATTTTTGTTTTAGGTGCCCCAAGAAGACCTAACTGTCATATCGCAAAGCACCGCGGAAGATCATTTAACGAGTAAACTCATGCCTTCTTCCTTACCGATGGCGCGAAATATGCCCAGAGTTTGCTTCAAACCTTGGATCTCTTGTTTATAAATGAAGCGCTCTAACGACTTCGCCACGGCTAATATTCAGCTATTAGAAGGTAGACGCCTCTAACAGTTTCTGAAAAACACCAGTATTACACATTACGTTATTATTCTACAATCGTCATCTTTACTCTACAACTAATCAATATAAATTATACCCCAGCCGTTTAAAATATGTTATCATTGTTTAAGGTAAAGCTGAGTTTTATTCGTACCTAACAATAATATTTTAGGAAACTTACTTGATGAATAACTTTATTCAAGTTTAAATCTTTTTTTTTTTTTAATTTAAGATGGATTCTAATGCTGATAAATATGTTAAAAGCACAAAGTTTGATTTAAAACAGCACAGATTTAAAGTCTTAAATCTTTTTTGTTTGTTAAAAGTTTATATTAAAATTACTTTACTTCTTTTGTACAGTCATATTATGGAGAATTAGTTTTAAATCTGGTCTCTAAATTACATATGCTTTTAGACATGCACGCACGCACACAAACTAAATATAAAATGAAACTAAATTTTAGCTAAACTGCTTTAAACAAAGTTAAAGCAATTAATTTTTATTTAAGTGGGAAATTAATAAATTTCTAATATTGGAATAAATTTCTTAGTGGGCAGTGGACGTTTTAAGACGACTGACGGACGTTGAGTGGACGTCAAGACGTCTAACGGACATCTGTTAAATGGCTTAGGACGTCCGATGCCCGCTGGGTAAAGCCAGTTTTTACAGAAAAATAATCATAGGAGCATCCTAGATACGTTTTAGAAAATTTTAAACTGCCCATACTCACGAGAATTTTTTTTTTCTTTTCCTTTCCCATCGAAAAACAGACAAGTAGAAACTCACCTTTGTAATTATTTTTACTAGGTTTTTTTTTCTCACCTTTATAATTATTTTCACTAGGTTTGTATATGTAAGTAAAAATTATTTTGGGTATTTTTATTATTTTGGGTTTGTATATGTAAGTAAAAATTGTTGATAACAATTTGAAATGTAATGTGATTTTAGAATCGATTTGAAAGATGCGCCTAAACAAACAGCTCTACAATTTTATTTCCGCCTTCTTAGATTATAATTCGACGCAAATGTAAAGGTTATGTAAAGGTTAAACAGAGTGTTTAAAGACTTAAGTGAATAAACTGATGTTGCAAATCAGAAATGTTTCTGCTTGTAATTACTGAGACTAAATGAGACAAAAAAACATGAGAACTTTTATTAACCATGTACAAGACTACTACAAAAGACTCTCTAGCACTTCCATGCATTAACTAAACAAGCAAATAACTTCGTTTATTTGTCACAGAATTTTCACGCAAAATATAGCTTATACCTTTTTAAAATTTTTGACTTTAGTTTCTTTTCATGTAAACACGATTATAAAATTAAAAAAGAAATGGAAAATACTTTATCCTATATTTCCTAGTGATGTCGTATGGCGTCATAGATTTCAAATAGCAAATAAAAGCATGATGCGAACTATGTAGATGAAATCGTTATGATTTTGTGTAAAGTTAGTTTTTAAAAACAAACTTTCTATAAAAATACAGTTATCTTCTCCTTTGGCAATATGCAAACTATCACTTCCATTAATAGTATTCGTATTGCTTTTTTTTCTATTTGAAGTTTTTGACGCCATACAGTTCAGTGTGATTTACAAGGTTCAAAGTTCATTGTGATTTACAAGGTTCAAAAATCAAAACGCAGTGGCGGATCCAGCTTTTTTTGGAGTTTGAAATAGAGAACTTCCAGACATGGAGCAAAGTGCAAACATCTATAAGTTTATAGTTATGTCAAATAAGAATGCATTTTTATCAGTGTTCTTCTGGTAGTTTAGACTATTTTTATAGTGCAATAACATTATTCTTAAAGTATTTTTATTAAACAAATAGCGAATAGTAATTTTTTAAACTTCGGTTGCGAAATTAACAAACATTTGTTTTTAAAACTTTGAACACTAAAAGATATTCTATGAAATTTAAAAATTATTGATGAAAATAAATTGAGTAAAGAAAAATAAAAGATATATTGTAAACATGAAAACGTAGTAAACATATGACGTGTTGAATACGTCTATAATATGTTTTAATACGTATTAATACGTTATAAAACGTTTAAAATACGTTGTGTTTAATGGGATTGTTGCTTTCATCTTTATAGCACATTGAACGCATTCTTTTGAAAAGCATTGATGCTTTGCAAAAAATTGCGTTGACAAAATCCCTAAAAATTCATGTCCCTCTCCTCTCTCCTCGCCTCCTCTTAAAAGTAGCTTTTTATATATGGTTTGTAAAACGAGGTTTGATGATCGAACAAAACAACGTCTTTATCGTGCGTCAGCCATCAATTTTGATTGTATGATTGTACTTTGTATATATTAGCATACAGGTACTTAACAGAGATAATTACTTTAACAGAGAAGTAAAAAAGTGTTCCACGGAAGAAATTAAAACAAACAAAGTATTTATAAAATCTATAATAAAAAATTTAATAACTAAGTAGTTTGATAAATTTATATAATCCAGCATTACTTGGACACCTAATAATAATTAATAAATAATTAGCAGTATTATTTATTGAGGTCATTCAATTAATAATTGATTGCTTTGAAATTAGATATATACTTTTTATAAGTTTGTAACAAACTAAAAAAAGTATATACATATATATATAACCTAAATAATATTTTAAAGAAAAATAAAAAACATAAAAATAAAAAAACAATATTTTAAAATATTCTTTAAAAGCAAAATACAATAAAGTTCTCAACCAATGCTGTTTAAGTAAATAAAATCTTTAATCTTCCCAAGTCATAAAAAATTTATTTTTTTCGCGTTTTATTTTTTTTTTCAAAATCTTTTGCAAAGAGAAAAAATAAATTTATTCGTACTAATTTACACCATCTGAATTCAAAGTAAACAATGATTTATTCATACGTCACGCGTTCAAATAAACTACTCGCTGTGAACAACTTCTTATAGTCTTTAACGTTACGCTTTGATTAGATAAACATTAACTGCGATATTTCGAAACGGCAGATTTTTTGTAAAATAAAAACGTTGTAAAGATTGTCATAAGAATTTTATTTTAAACGAATAAAGCCGTTTTTTTTTATAGTTTATTTTTTTAAATATGGGTTCTGAAAGAATAAATTGTATTGCAGTTGATGATGGTGAATTAAGTAAACACGTTTTTGATTGGTACATGAAGAACTACCACAAAGACAACGATACAATAATATTTGTACATGTAAACCAAATGCCGCAACTTCCAGCAATGGGTCTTCTTGCTGGTCAAGTTGCAAAAACAAAGCATCATGATGAACTAATTGAAGAATATATTCGACGAGGAAAGCATGTGTTTGATTTGTACAAAAAGTTTTGCGACGAACAACAAATTCGTTACGAAGTTGTTTTGGAGGACTGCTTTGATGCACCTGGACAAAAAATATGTGAGGTGGCAAA
Organism: Hydra vulgaris; assembly: GCF_038396675.1. NCBI lineage: Eukaryota > Metazoa > Cnidaria > Hydrozoa > Anthoathecata > Hydridae > Hydra > Hydra vulgaris. The sequence goes on from NC_088920.1 coordinate 35,974,661, forward strand.
AAAATATAATTCAAAAGCCCTAATCATTGGTCAACGTGGTTTAGGTGCTTTTAGTAGATTTTTACTTGGAAGCACTAGTAATTATGTTATACATCATTCGAGTATTCCGGTAGTCGTTATCCCTCCATCGAAAAAAGAAAACGAAAAGCATTAAAATATTTGTTCAAGCGTGCATAATTTACAAAACATATACTTTTTTTTTTGTTTTTGTTTTTTTGTTTTGCTTTTTTATCTCAAATAAAATTTAAAACTTCTAGTAACAGAATGTTTGTTCTACGATGTTCATAGAAGGTCTAGATTTGCCACTATTTCTAAATAACAAAAATTATCTATTATTAAAAGGAATTAATATTGCTGAAATTTTGTAGGGTAAGTTGGCAGATGTTGGGCATTAGAACCAAAACAATCATATCGTCATTAATTTTTAACAAACTATCAATTCACGCTTAAATTAATGCAACTGCCAGGCGGGCAGTTGGCCATCGGTCAGTAATCTAAATATTTATAATAATAACGTTTTTTACGTCACCATACAATGAATTTTGACATATAATAAAAAACGTGTTTTTAACTTATAACTGTGAAAAAATGAACCATATCACTGCTTAATCGGGGATTCCAAGTCGCCCATAATAACTAAATACAAAACATAATAACTAAATAAATACATAGTTATAAATGATTTATATTTTTGTAACAAAACAAACAAAAGAGTATTTTTGTACCGCAAAAAAAACTTGGGCATGAATTTATTGATGCAATAATAATTTGTACAATTTGCTCATAATTTAATTCAAAGATAGTACAATATACTCTAACTTAAAAACCTAAATGGCTGTTCAATAAAAAATTTGTTGCCGTATTTCTTAGAAATTCTGAATAAAAAATAATCTCCTTCAACAGGCCAACAACTACTATTTATGTTGCAAGTTTCTAAAACCAGAAAAGAAAGTTAAGGAGCAGGAAAACGATAAAGGATTTGAAAAACTGTAAATCAAACAAGATGTTTGAGAAAAGTAACGCTAATAAAAGTTTTTAAGCAAGAAAGAACAACTCAGTATACGAGTTTGACGTTAAATGATGTAATTGACGTTAAAGTCACATAAAAATGTTTTCAATAGTTGAAAGAAGAGATAATTGCTCACTTGAGCTATCATTTTTTTATTTCTACAAATACTATCATGGTTGTGGTTAAAAAAAGAAAGAAAAAAAAAAAAAAAGAAAGAACGTAACCTTATGACATTGTTGCAAAGGCTCAATCTTGATAGTTGTTCTGTTTTAACGACATTTACAATAAACTTTGTCTAAAAGAGAAAGAGCATCATAAAGAGAAGCAGCCTAAAAAGGGCTTATAAGAAGTTTAAAAATAAAGAATGGTATCAGAATTGATCAGAAATTTATTTTCGTTTCACAAACTAGTAAAATAAAAACAACTATAGCAAAAAAAAAGCTGATGGAATGTTAATTGAACTAAAAAGAGTATTTACATACTTGTCACATAGTTTAACTTTTTTGAATAAGCCACTCAGCTATTTAAAAAAACCTTGTTCGAATGGTTAACTTTAAAAGTTTAAAACAATTAAGATAAACCTAGAAAAAATAAGATAAAGTTTCTAACTACATCATAAACAACCATTGATAGTTTGATTGCAAAATTTTTAAAACTAGTTAGATTAAAAGTTATGGCAACATTTGAGCCTTTTATACTGTTGGTATGGATTTTGTTTTTCGCTACAGATTAACGTTGTTTAGACAGATAGCTTTTATATTCTTACGTAAGGGCGTTCCAACAATGGCGTTCCAACCGCGATTGCTTCAATTAATAAAAATAAATTTCTAAATCCATATTGAAATTTAAAATGAACTCTAACAGAAAACTATCCTTGAAGTTCAAATACCATTTATTTGGACACTTAAACCCCGATGATGAGGTATATTTGCTAGATTTTTAACCACAAAAATTTCTTTATCCAATACTAACTTTTCCCGCCGTGATGAATACTGACACCTTTTAAGTTTAGAGCACAACGAGCTAATTTTTTTGAAAGTAAATTATATGAATTTGATTTATTAAATAAATAGTTCGTTGAAACAATCTTGCTGTTGGTATAATATTCAAAAAAGTAACTTTGACACAAGAAAACTGCTGGTGTGGATGAAAGCACAATGTTTACAGATTCTAAATAAGAAAATTTTTAAATCAAACAGTCTCGTCTAAAAAATTTAACTCAGTTTAATTTTTTTTTTTGGTTTTTGTTCGTATTATCTAGTTCACAGCGTTTCATCTTATATTCCTGCTCCCATTCCTATTCCTATTCCTATTATATAATATTATTGAACTTAATGTTCAATAATATTATATACCAGTTACTCATTCGCGCGTGTTTGCACAGAACTCATGGCAGCCATAAAAACCGAGTTAAGGACTAGAAAGAGTCGCAACACTTTTTTAATGAAAAAATGTGAACGAAAGTGTGTAAAAATATCTAACTTATGTAAACTTCGAACTATGCAATTTTATAAGTTTACAGTTTTACTTTCAGTTAAAAATTGCATAGCGGCAATATTACCTTAATTTTGATTTATAGCATTTATTTGCCTTTTCATAAAGTTAAAACCTTTTTTGTTGTTTGTAAAAAAATTATATTATGTCTAAGTATAGTATGTATAAGTGGTTAAAGTGGTTAGCTTGCTGCGCGTTTGAAGTTCATCACGGGGGTTCAAATTCTATCGCTGGCACATTGATTTTTTTTTTTATCTTTTTTAATTTTCTTAAATACAAAATAAAACATTTTCAAAGTTTAATAGATATTATATACATAACATATATAAAGATATTATATACTATAACAAACGAAAGAGAGAGAATTTTTAAATATGTTGTGAGATATTTATATTATTCCGTGATAAGAAAGAACGCAGTATCTGCAAAATATAACTAGAAGAAATAGTTAATCATTTAGCTTGTGACCGTTTATGAATAATAATATGATTTTTTTTAATTATATAACTTTTTTTCTTTTTTGTTAAATTATCTAAACATACAGATGTGTTCTTTCTTTTACTTTCATATAATGAAACTTTCATATAAATATTTTGGAAAACAAAATGTTTTAATATTTTTAAACGAAGAAAGATGACATTAATAAAAAGCAATATTTTCAATATTTTTATAACTGCAAATTAGAATATATAGGATAGTGATCATGTGATCATGACGAGACTTTACTGTAAAATAAAAGATAGAATATATAGGATAGTGATCATGATGAGACTTTACTGTAAAATAAAAGATAAAATATATAGGATAGTGATCATGATGAGACTTTACTGTAAAATAAAAGATAGAATATATAGGATAGTGATCATGATGAGACTTTACTGTAAAATAAAAGATAGAATATATAGGATAGTGATCATAATGACACTTTACTGTAAAATAAAAGATAAAATATATAGGATAGTGATCATGAAGAGACTTTACTGTAAAATAAAAGATAGAATATATAGGATAGTGATCATAATGACACTTTACTGTAAAATAAAAGATAAAATATATATGGTAGTGATCATGACGAGACTTTACTGTAAAATAAAAGATAGACCCACTTAACCTTATTTTCAAAAGGAGTGAAACCATAACAATTAGTTAAAAACATTTAAAAAAATCAGACTACAGATAAAAATGCCAGTCTGACTTGAAATACTAACGACTGTATAAAATAGAAATCTTTATGCTTGCTTTTTTTTATAATATGCAATGGTAAATACCTTCTATTAGGCGCTTGCTCTATTTGATAGTGAGAAATGCATGGATAAAAGGACTCAATGTGGTTTCTGATGTTCTCTCGGTCAATTTTTTTTAGGGTTGGCAACTTTTACTCGGTTTTTTCCTGAGCTAATTATAGCATTTTCGCAGCTCTATTCATTGGGTCTAAATACAGAGGAGAAAATAGAATTAGCCTCACCATGTACTGATCCAATATTTTGTAAATCTGTAAGCAAGTTTGTGCGGTTTATCTTTTGTATCAACACATATAATTATTGTTACAAACAACAATTTTTTAGATTATAATATAGCATAACTAAGTTGCGGTACAATTGATAAAACCTTAAAGTGTATAATGCTTGATATTTACGGTAACAAATAGAATCGCCTGATCAATAATTTTTTTCAGTTTACTTGAATATTTTGTTTAGTGATACGCATTTGTGACTTTTTTTATTATTATTTGTAAGTTAAACAAAGACTGTGAAATCAGTGCTCATAAAGTTTTTAACATTTGGTTTTTGACACCTTCATTTGAAATGGGACGTGGTAAGCGTTCAACAAATAAAGAATTAGCAGTAATCAAAGCATACCAAGATACAGGCTTATCTAATCGGGAAATTGCAAAGAAAACTAAAAGATCTCCAAAAGTGGTTAATAATTACTTCAAGATTGGCGTTAATTATAGAGCTTATAAGGGAAGTGCTAGCAAACGTAAAATTTATAATCGTACTAAACGAGTTATTGTATGTCGTACTGCTGCTTTGCACATGACTGCATCTCAAATTTGTGCTGATTTACAATAACCTGTATCTGTTCAACGTGTAAGACAAATCTTACATGAAGATTCAAACACAGTTTGGAAAAAGCGTAAACCAAAACCAAAACTTACTGTTTGTCATAAAAAAGTTAGATTACAATTTGCAAAAGAACACATGGCTTGGAAGGAAGAGTGGCATCAAGTTCTCTTTAGTGATGAAAAAAAGTTCAATCTAGATGGTCCTGATGGCTATCAATATACTGCCACAATCTTCGAAAGGAGAAACTCGGATGAGTCGTAGCTTTAGTGGTGGAAATATTATGGTTTGGAGGGTCTTTTTCCTTTGCTGGAAAATTCCTACTGGCATGGATTTCAACAAAAATGAAGTCACAAGACTACATTGACTTATTAGAAATAAGTTTTCTTGAACATGGTGAAGAATTGTTGGGTGAAAGTTTCACTTTTCAACAAAATAATGCTGCTATCCATAATTCAAAGCTTACAAAAGCTTGGTTTTGGAAAAAAAATTTCACGTAATGGAGTGGCCCGCGTGTAGTCCAGATCTTAAACCAATTAAAAATCTATGGGGAATACTTTCTAGAAAGGTTTACAAAAATGGGAAGCAATTTGAATTCACCTTGGAGCTGAAAACTCGTATCACAGAAGCTTGAAATGAAATATCTATAGAAACTATCCTAAATCTTGTGACTAATATGTCAAGTCGCATATTTGAAGTTATTAAAAAATCAGGAAGCAATACTAAATATTAAATGAGCGTTAAAACAAAATATTTTCTGTATTTTCTTGTATA
>NC_088920.1:35985000-36037500 GCF_038396675.1 Hydra vulgaris
GATTAAAATTCCAGAATTACTCCTACTTTCATAACTGTCATACTAGAACGTCGAGGGCTTAGATACAAGCAATAAATAAAGCAATGTTGAAAATTTAGATACAAGCAGTTTACACAAAATTTGACACTCGTTGAATGATATCTAACTAAACTTCATATATTTTATTTAATATATTTCTGTAGTTTTTCTCAGTAAAGTTTTATGAATGGAGGAATTTGCTTTTCCTCACAACCACTAACAATTTTAGTTAGCGTATTTTATACTGTAATTACAACTTTTTTATAATCAAAAGATCACAACTTTCAGATCTGAAATGATCAAGCAGAATTAACTTTTGATCTATACAACAATTCAGATAATCATTAAATGAAAATTTACCTGGGATCACACGACGATAAATATCATCTGTTAACACCACAATACAAAGCAAATGAATCTGTAACATTTGTATTTTAGAACAAGCAATGATACTTTGTATTTTAGAACAAGCAATGATACGAATAAATTCTTTTCTTCCTTTAAAAGCTAGCTATTTAAGAAAAATTTATACCTTATAATATTAGGTATTATTAGTTGCACATTCTTACATCAGTACAATATCTGTCCACTTTCTCTATGCTATCTTTCTAACTCGACTTCTTCTGACTTTCACTCTACTACTCTTCGTCCGTCTTAAAATCATTTACTCTTGGTTTAATAAAATCTCATCTTTTTTCAAGACTCAATTATTGTCTTGAAAAAAGATGAGATTTTCGCCGTATTTCCAGCGATTGAAACTTTGCTGGATTAACCGGCTTGAAGTAATATTTCTAGTATTTGCTCAAACTACCATGTTTTTTGTATCTCTAGTGTCAGTTTCTATTATTTTAAATTCCAATCAAAGTCCAAATCAAAATCATCAGGTATACTGTTCAGTAATATTTTTGTTCGCTTTTTAAAGCGAATGCATGTTTATTTAAATGTAAAAATTGATTATAGTAAAAATGTCTTTATTATAAATTATTATAAATAATATATAGTACTATATAGTGTTGCATATATTACATATAATAATAATAATAATAATAATAACAATAATAACAATAATAACAATAATGATAATAATAATAATACAATACTCTACAGATTTAACGCAAAGTTGAATAAAAAAACAGTTGAATAAAAAAACGAGAAAGTTAATTAAAATCAATTAAGTCTAGCTTAGCTTTAAATAAGTTAATATTTTTAATTTTTAGTGTTTCAATTGACAATCTGTTACAGAATTTGACCGTACGGCTTAAATAAAATCCATTACAATTACGACTAGAATATTTCTTGTTAGCGTATAAATGATGTTTGTTACCTCGAATATTTGAAGATGGAACTGTGACATTTAAAGATCAAGAGTGCTTTGGTGGTATTTTCCAAGTTATTTTATGATATTATATATTATATAGGTCTAATTCTAATAATAACCTTGTTTAAATGAATTTTAGCTATACTTGCTTATCTCTTTTAATAAAGATGCCAGAAATTGGTTGCGCAAAGAAGTATCAATCAGAAGAAAAGAAATTCCGAAAACTACTTATTGAAGAATTTTAAAATGGCTTGTGCTCAGATGAAAATTATTTTATTGGGGGTCGTTCACATAACGCAATTTTTGACCGTTTTTGACCTCACCCCTCCCTCGTCACAAATTCGTAACACTTTAGTAACAAGCCCCGTATGTGTAGTCATAAAAATACTAACCCTACCCCCCCCCCACCTTCCTAAATCGTGACGTAATTTATGGACTCCACCTTGATGAAAAGTTTTTGGATTAAATTTCTGGATTAGATAAATCAGAAAGTAAAGAAATTAACAATGATTTTGAAGGAAATGAAAGCTCAGAGAATCTCTTTATTCTGGCTTTAAAAATTTATGTGTTTTGGTTTTCAACTGACGAGTTACCTAATTTAGTATCAGTAAATTCACCTTTCAGTTTCTTGAGAAAATTGTTAATGTAAATAAAATTGTGTTTCTGAGCTTATCTTGATTTTGTATTTCTGGTTTTTGTATATTTATAGTCTAGTATTTGTATTTATTTATTAATGTAGATATTTTTAAATAAATGTTAAATTACAAATTTTTTTTTTTTATGTTATTCTTTTGTATTTATTTTTTATAATGTTTTAATCAATGTTAAAAATTTTTATAAACGTATTTTAAAAAAATTCGCTAAAGAGGATTCGCTAAACTTCCATTTCTATATATAAACATAAAAGTTCGCTAAAAAAGATTATTGAAAGTTCACTGGAAAATTTTACTGGAAAAATACTGCATTTTGAAACAAGTTCTCTAAAATATGGCTGGGTTTTACAACATTTTTTTACTGAAATTTTTGGGTATGCAGGACATAAATCTCCTAATTCTTGTCAGCAAGTTTTTGTCGTAAGATGGCTTCTTGATATTAACGCTAATACCCCGTTCATACTGACGATAAAACACGTTTTAATTGTCGTATTTTAAACGCGTTTTACATTTTACTATTCTCATCAAATTTAAAATTGGTTTTAATTAAAACACGCAACGTTAAAAGTTGTTTTAATAAAACAACGTCGCGAGGTTGTTTTAATTGCGTTTTATTACCCTGAACTGTTTTTAAATGGCGGAGGAAAAAGCTGTTGCTGAAGAAAAAGTTAAATCTAGAAAGAGAGCTAGACATTGGGATGATGAGGAAACAAAAATACTAATTAGTAAATGGTCAGAAGATAATATCCAAGAAAAGTTGAAGTCATGCACAAGGTTTTGTTTTGTTTTTTTCAGTTAAGTTGGATCAAATTGAAATAACTTGTTAAATAAAATCAAACCACTCGTTACTAAATAGTTTAAATAAATCACAAATAGACAAGAAGTGATTACGAATTACATTAATATTGAATAAACAAGGAAATGAATGTTTATAAATTGTACTTTTTACAACAAGATATTTATTTCTCTTTGATAGTTAGCACAATATATATATATATATATATATATATATATATATATATATATATATATATATATATATATATATATATATATATATATATATATATATATATATAAACTTCATATTTTTTGGATTTTAGAAAAGGAAAAATTTGGGAGGAAATTTTGCTATTCTTGCAAGCTTCTGGATATGAAGACAGAGATAAAGAGATGTGTAAAACAAGAATTCACACATTGACAAGTGCATATCGCAATTATATTGATAATAAACGAAATACAAGTGGGACTGGTCCTTCCAAAAAACCATCCTGCTTTGATGAAATTGATAAGGTTCTTAGTGACAAACCAACCACATTACCAACTTTTTTGAAAAGTTCCTCAGGCATGAATGTTATTATTGAAAAAACTGCAGAAGTGAATAATTTTAATAATTGTGTTAATGAGTTAGTAAACTGTGAACATATAGACATTGAAACTACTCCGTCAAGTTCTAAATCTGAAGAGTTGGTAAAAAAAGATAATAGTTTTTACTTTAAAAAATCCAAAAAGAAAAAATCAAGAAGTGAGGTAATGTTTGAACAATTAAATGCCACTGTTAATAAATTTATGACCTCTCAGGCTGATATTGATCATAAAATTTTAGAAAGTATTTTAGAAAACCACAAACAAGAAGAATCATGTGTTATATTAAAAGTTCGTCAAGTTGAAGATTTATATTTTATTGAAATAGAACTTTCATTGGCAGATTTGACACTAGAAAAACTTACTTGCACAATAAAAGAGGAATTTTCAGTTCAAGATAATGCATCTTTATTGATTACCAAGTTACCAAATGTACTTATCCGAAATGATAAGGATGTTAAACGTCTTAAAAGTGGGACTGAGATAGAGTTTTTAATTATGATTAAAAAAATGTGAAGCAATTTCTTTGTTTTGTTATTTTTTTCTCAAAATAAAATAAACCATGCCTTTTACAACATTGTTTGAAAAAAATCATTTACAACTAAACAGTTGTAAAATAATGTTTTTTTATGGAATTTCTAATAAACTCAGCTTTATTGTCAAGTTCAATGCAACTGTGGTTTAATATAGGGTTTACTAAGTCAATTTCTGTTTGTTCAATCCATTCATTTAAATACTTTTGCTTTGTCAAAGTACAGAAGTTATGTAGTATACAACATGTTGTAACAATATTGACTGTGTGTTCAACTGTTGTATCTAATCTCTTTAAAAGACATTGAAATCGACCTTTTAATCTTCCAAATCCATTCTCCACCACCACACGACATTTACTAAGAGAAACGTTAAACTTTGCTTCTTCTATACTAAGATTTCCACGATCTGAGTAAGGTTTCATAAGCCAATTTTTAAGGGGATATGCTGAATCACCAAGGATAAGAGGACCAATTTCAATATTATCAATTATTTTAGATAAGTTTGTAGGTAAAAAGGTTCTAGCCAGACACTCTTTATATAAGGGAGAATTTTTAAAAACCCTTGAATCGTGTGATTTGCCAGTCCACCCTACAAAAATATCTCTAAATAAATACTTGCTGTCTACCAATCCCTGTAAAATAATGGAGTGATATTCTTTTCTGTTTATATAGTCCTCTGAATTTTTATGAGGAGCCTTTATTCTTATGTGACATCCATCAACTGCTCCAACTACTTGTGGAAAACCATATAATTTTTCAAAACTTACTATAATCTCCATTGTTTCTTCCCTTGAGGGTAAGGAAATGTATTTCTTCATTAAGTTATCAACAAAATGTTTACAAATTCTGTGAACTATTGTACAAACAGTTGATTTTCCTAAGCCAAATAAATTGGCTATTGTTCGGTAATCTGCAGATCCACTTAAAAAGTAAAGTGTCACAGCTAACTTCATTTCTAAAGGCAAAGATTTACGAAAGTTAGTGCCTTGTATAGGCATAAAAGGTGAAACTTCCTTGCACAGATAATTAAAGGCTGCTTTAGACATTCTTATGTTTTTTATCCAATCATCTTCGTTCCAACAGTTTACCATTGTTTCGTACCAAAAGCTTTGACTGCGAGGTTTAGTCCAAATTTTTCTGTAAACCGCAAAATTATAAGCAGTAATACAGTTTATCAGTATGTGCTGCAATTGCAGTCTTCTTTTTTTCCTTGATATGTACAATAATACTCGTAACTTCGAGATCAAGTTTTTCTTTGAGAGCGCCATTTTCGAACGTTAATATAAATACTAAAGAACGTTCAATCTGAACGCAAGAAAACTGAAAACATGTTTATTATAAAACTATGTTTACATTAAAACATGTTTATTTAAAACAGAATTTAGTGTGAACTGGGTATAAGATTGGATGACTCGAGCTGTTTTTTTAAAGCACGATTTATCGTTTGAAGCTTATTAAACCGTAAGTTTAAACGTTAGATTTATGATTTATAATTAATATTATAATTTTGCAATTTTATGATTGTTTTTCGAGGAAAAAAGTTGTAAATTGAATTTGAAGTTAATTGTAATGACTATACTTCTGGAAATGCTGTACTTCTGGAATGCATTAGAAAAGCTCATTGCAAAACCAACAAATCATTTAGAATTCTTTTAAATTCTTAAAAAATTGCAACTTTTTGATAACAAGAAATTAAATATGCGAGTTCTTTTGATACATTAAAAGTTAACACACAAAAAGTTAACACACAAAAAGTTAAATATACTGGTTTTGTATATGTGCAAAATATATTTAATTATTATTGTTTAAGAGTATAAACAGAATATATTCTGTTTATATTCTGTTTAAAATTCAACATATATTTTGAGTTTTAAAGATGACGAGTATTTCCAAATGCCATGGAAATAGATGCTATACTGTTTTTCGTTGTACATCGAAATACATACATATTCTTATTTGGGCCCAATGTTACCTTAATATGCAACTATTTTTAAAATAAAAAATATTAAAATAAACAAATCTTTATAAATAATATTTTAACATTTTAAAAGTTAACATATTATATAAAGTCTATTTCAATATTTATATGAAATCTATTTCATTTTTATAAAATATCATTAAGAGCTTTTTCCCCTGCCCTCCATTCTTAATAATACTACAGCAAAGATTAAACTTAGGTACCTTTTCTATTACAAAAAAATAGGCTAAATAATATTTTTCAATGAACAATAATGTCTAGCACATAAAAGATGAGATTTTAAACTGGTCCCTTTAGGTTTACAAAATGGCTCAACATACCTTTGCTATCAGTTTATATCTGATTAACGACATTTTTCAAAACAATAAATTCAAGAAGTAACTATAGTATACATTCTATAGTAACTATAGTAACCATAGTAACAATACATTCGGTAGTAACTATAGTAACTATAAAAAGAAAATTTATTGGCAAAAAATGTATTTTAATAATTGAGCTTTTTAAAAATGTTGATAAAAAAATTCTAAAAAGATACAATCTTGCAACACATAAACCAAGCACTCTATAATAAAAATGGTTCTAGAATTTGATAACAAATATTTTTGTATATCAACGGATGCGCACATTCCTCGATAGTATAAAAAGTTAGCAACAAGATACAACAAAAAAATCATTTCAAAATATCAAAATCATTTCTAGGTAAAAAAGATTGTGAAAGATTACTTAAAAATTTGAGTACCAGTTTCATGCTCTTTTTCTTAACAAAGAAGCATGGTTAAAGAATTTTCTAAAACAATTGATGGAAAGTAAAACTATTGGGTCCAGTAATGATAATCCTTTAAAATCTACTCAACAGAAGAAGTTCTAGCTTTAATTTTAGATTTTATAATGAGAAAATATAGCTATCAAATTATTTTTCAAGGGGTTTTAAATCTAAGTTGCATAATACAGTTGCATACGGTGCTTACAACTATATTGCAAAAGCTAAAATGCAGCCGCAGCGCAGTGGTAAACGCGCTTACCTCAGTAGATAAAGATTCTTGGTTTAATGCCACCACTGGGCAAGTTTTATAACAACGGTAAGAAAGGAGGCGTTAACTTCCTTTCAAATGTTCTTTCGTAGAGCTCTGTGATAAGACTGTAATGACTTGCATTACACAATGGTTGCATTCCATATTTTAAAACTTTTACCTCAAACTAAAAATGTTTTTGTCATTCTTTTATAAATCACGTTGGTAACAGAATTTGTAAAAACAATAAAATTAAAAATGCCTGAGTCTTACAATAGTTTTGGTCAGTCTAATTATAAACGGACAACTAAAGATAAAAAAGACAGATTGTCAGTTCCAGTCGTAGAAACTTTGTTTCTTTTGTATACAACATCTGTGCAACTTAAAATATAGAAAACTGATGCAATTTTATGGACTGATTCCAAATTTCCTTAGTTTTATGCTGTTGTCTTCTTTGATTTTAGTATGTAAAAACAAAATTAGCAAAATGTTAAAGCAGAATATGATTTTTTTTTATGTCAACTTAGCTCAGCACAACAACTACAGTCGCGAGCAGTGAATTGTGCACAGCAGTAAACTTTTATTTTTTTATTTCTTTGTACCTGAATTTAAATAAGCTTTAATAATTTGTATTATTATTTGAAATATATTATAGTATTTTCTCCTCTTAGTTATGGATTAGTTATGAATTAAAAAATATAGAATATGTAACCATTGAATTACGAGATGAGAAAATAAAAAGTAACCAAAATTACTGTTGTGTACAATTCACTGATCGCGACTGTAAAAATTCATTTTAAGTTAAGAAAAAGTTAGAATGTACTAAGAATATTGGTTTCACTGTTTATTTTCAATTAAATAATTTTAATCAAGTTTTTAGTAGCTTGTGAATTAAATCTCAAAATAGCTTTGAAATTGCTTAAAGTTGACAATCTATTCAGATATCTCCGGATGAGGCAACCAACACTCTCCCTCTCTGAATTTGTAGTTTGGAATACCCACTATATATCGAATAAAGAATAAGGTTAGGATATAATATAAAAGAAACAATAAGAGTTGAAACTAGAAAAAGAAGGTTTTGGATAAAATAGAATATATATTTGGACTTAATAATTTTCAAAGAAGTGGAGGCTCTGGTACATCCAACAATAAAAACCCTTCAAAAAGACATATAAGTTGATAAAAGTCTTCTTAAAAAAATCTACATTATCTTTTGTATGTTGCATTGTAAGCACCTAATAGACTAGAAGTATGAAGATATTTCTAAATTTGTAAGATTTAAGTATGTACATTTAGTTAGGTAAGACATAGATAACACATTTGAAATAGTAAAACGCCGGGTGAAGTTCAAATGATAATTTTCCATTCACAAAAAGTTGTAAGAAACAACCCGATTTAAGCTGACCTGACCTACCCGGTTTATGTTGACTTATAATTACAGAAGCTTAGGAAAACAAGTATTAAAATGTTTAAAATTTTCAAGAATATTTTACAAGAAAATTCTCTAAAAGTTTAAAAATAAAGACTTAATGATCATCAATGATTTTTTTATAATTTCGATAAGGAAAAGTTCTAAACCTTGCCCTTTCAGAAGAATGTTTAGATCTTCTTTCGTAACTTTTTTGTTACATTATTTTCTTTACTAATTTAAAAAATTCAAAGTTTCGGTTTTGTTGACGACCTAAGTTTTCACTGATTTAAAAAATTCAAAGTTTCGGTTTTGTTGACGACCTAAGTTTTCACTGATTTAAAAAATTCAAAGTTTCGGTTTTGTTGACGACCAAAGTTGATTTACTTTATTAAGAGAAGTTTGTAAGCTAAAAAAATAGAAATAAAAAGTAGTTTACGGGAATAAAATAAAATGTTAATGTATAACTGTGTGTGCATTAACATTTACATTTTATTTTATTACGGGAATAAAATAAAATGTTAATGTATATCTGTGTGTCTGAGGGTGTGTGTTAGACACACACACTCAGACACGCACACACAGATATACACAGATATACATAGATAAATGTAGATTTTAGAAAAAATTTGCATCATAAAAACAGTCGACGTTAGTGATGGTTTTACATACCCGGGTACCCGGGTTGTGGTGGTAGATAGTTAAGTAGATATAAAGCATTAGCTTATCATTTTATTTTTTTATTTTTTTTATATATATATATTCGTCATTATTAATATAAGTTTGTACAACACTTTACCGTGAAATATATGACTGGAGCAGTAGAAGACAATAGTCTTATCATCTTGCCCCATTTTTGTCGTTGACAAAATATAACAAAAATATAAACCAAATACAAATATAATAAAATATTTATAATACATATAAATTTTTTTTTTTTTTATTTTTATTTTTTATTTTTTTTTTACAATGAACATCATTAAATAACCAAGTAAGTAATATAATAGAATTTCAAGAAAAAATGAAGATTTAAAATGAAAAAGGAAAAATTTTAAAAATAAGAGATTGTTTCATTAATGTTGAGGTCTAGTAGCTGTTGTTTTACAACGCATTTAAAATGTTGGAATGAGTTAATCGTTTTTATTTTGTTTGTTAGAAATGAGTTCCACAATTGGGGTCCTCTGCTGGATATTGAGAATTTAGATTGTCTTAAAGAGGTTTTCGGAATATAGTAGTTCTTGATAGAGTATTTTGTTTGATATTTGTGATTGATAAGGCGAAAAAAGTTATGGAAGTCTTCAGGGACCAGATCATTTTTGAGTTTAAACATGAACTGAAGAATGCAATAGATATTTTGTTCATAGATATTAAGAACTCTCAGTTCCTTCATTAAATGTTTAGAATTGGCATTTCTATTTGCGTTTGTTAATATACGGCATGCTTGTTTCTGTTTTTTATATATTAAATCTAGTTTTGATTGGTAGGTACTACCCCAGGCAATATTGCAGTAGTTAATATAGCTATGTATATATGCAAAATAAAAACTTTTAAGGCATGCATTATTTAAAATATATCTGGTTTTATGCATAATTCCAATGTTTTTAGATATTTTGTTTTTTAATATATTAATGTGGTCTTTCCAGTTAATATGTTCATCTAAGAATACCCCGAGAAATTTGACTGAGAACGCTCGAGGAATTTGACTGAGAATCATGTAGATTCCAAGTGTAGATAGAAGTACTCTTATAAAAATAAAGTAGTCACTCTTATAAAAAAAAGTAGTACATGAAGTATTTTTGTCTTACTAAAATTTATTTAAATTTATTGTAAAGCCCTCTTGTTTTACCCTCCAGAAGACTTTATTTCTATATCAGAAAAGCAAGCTGAAATTAAACTTCAAAGTATATTGAATAAAACAACTGAACGATTAACTGAATTGCAAAGTCGAATAAAAATAAACCTTTTAATTCGTCACTTACATTAATAAACAAATTATGATGTGACAGAAGTAACAGCTGTCATAATATTATTTGGCAAGTTTTACGGCCATCAACAATACTTTAAAAAAAACACTAAATTGACTACTGTAGAAACTAACAAAGTTTTGAAAAAAAGTATTTAAACTTTTTCCAACACTGTGTACTACTGATGAAATTAAAATTGTTGGGAAACATTATCTATTACCTACGGACGGATAAGTATGCAATGCTTTAATTGACACAAAAATGTTATATTTGTAGTGCTACTTTTAACATGATGACTTGGTAATTAAAAGGCATTGTTGATTAAAAAAATAAAAATACCGATTACGTTTATCTACTCTTCATGCTTGGATCCGGGCTTTTGAATTTTTGCTACATATTAGCTACAGTTTAGACATTAAAAAGCGGTGCCAACCTTCAATCAATGAATGTCAATATCAAAATCAAAATATTTCTGAAATAGTAGCTACATTTACGGAAGTTTACAAATAGTACACGTTAGTATTCTTAAGTAAAAACCTTGAAAATAAAAGCTAATAAATATATCGTAAGTAGTCATATTAACGGTATTCGTCCACAGCAGTAACAAAACGAACGTTTAAAGTTATAGAAGTAAAAATAATGATAATATTAATAAAAATATATATATATAAATAATAATAAAAGTGGTTGTAGTAACAATAATAACAACACAAAGATAACAATTCATTTGGTAGATCACAATATACACTAGGTATTTTCATTGACCTATCAAAAGCATTCGACACGGTCGATCACAAAATTCTACTTAAGAAACTCAAATTTTATGGAATTAATGGCAAATTATTAAAATGGTATAAAAGTTATTTGACAAATAGAAAACAATTTGTTTTCTATGGAGATTATTTTCAAAATGAAAAATTAATTGATAAACGTGGTGTTTTACAGGGTTCTATTCTAGGCCCACTTTTGTTTTTAGTCTATATAAAGGATTTAAATAAAGCTTCTAACCAATGAGTATCATTTTTGCGGACGATACAAATTTATTTCTGTCAAACAGTGACATTTATGAGCTTTTTTCAAATATGAATAAAGAACTCAATCACATCTCCAACTGGTTTAAGTGCAACAAGTTAACTTTAAACATTGACAAAACAAAATGGATCCTTTTCCACTCCCTCGCAAAAAAGCGTTTTTTACCAAATAATTTACCTAAACTTTTTATTGATAAAATTGAAATAAAAAAGGAGTCGGTCACAAGTTTTTTAGGCATTTACATTGATGAAAATATTACATGGAAGTATCATATCGACTTTATTTCTACTAAACTGGCCAAAAGTATTGGAATTCTATATAAGGTCAGATACTATCTAAATAAACAAAATTTAATTCAACTCTACTACTCATTTATACATAGCTATAAGATATGCCAATATTGTTTGGGAAAGTACCTCTAAAAGTAAGTTACAAAATCTCTACCATCGTCAGAAACACGCAATGCGTTTAATATGTTTTAAAAATCGTTTTTCTCATTCTAATATTTTGTTTAAAAACGTTAAAGCACTTAACGTTTACGAACTCAATGTCTATAATATTTTATGTTTTATGTTTCGTTGTAAAAGTGAACAATCATTGTTCATTTTTAAAGATCTTTTTACCCATAAAGCTATAAACAAATAAACTTTACGAAATAATAATTTAATAATTGAACCCTTTTGTCAAACAAAATTTAATCAATTTTGCATAAACTATCGAGCACCGTATTCATGGAACAAAATTGCTGTTCCAAATTTTGATTTGTCAATTTCGTTTTCTGTTTTTAAAACTAAATTAAAAAACTTTATTCTTTCTACTGACAATATATATAAATATTTTTGAAATGTAAAATTATTTTCTGTTTTTGTTTATTCTACATTGATAATAATTATTAAATCAATTGTATTTTTATTATATTACATATACACGTTTGATATATTTTATATGGTTCTGACGACAAGATCTTTTGCATTTTCTTTCAGATACCAAGTTTATGTATTGTTATATTGTTATATTACGATTAATAATTTTAAACTAAAAAGAAAAAAAAACAATAAAAAGAATAATAATAAAAATAAAATGATAAAAAATAAATAAAGTAATCAAAATATTTATGACAAAAACAATAACACTGTTCTATTATTTTTGTTATGATTATTTAGTCACATACATACACACATACAAATACATATAGACAAATACACATACACATTTACATTTACAAATGCATATAAACACATATACTTATATGCCCCTGTATTGTATACATACATAATATACGCACATATCTATACAACATAACATAACCTAATTGGACCTGCTCTTGCAGCCAACCTCCAACCATTATCACATATTCGTAATGTTGCTTCTCTTTCACTTTTCTACAAATACTATAATGGGCACTGCTCTAAAGAGCTAGCTCTCTTGTGCCATTAATTAAAATTCATTCTCGTATTACTCGTCATTCAGTTAAGTCTCATCCTTTTTCTGTAACTTTTCCTAAATGCTCCAAAAGCTCTTACTCATCTAATTTTTTTCATCGGTTCTTTGGAATTCGCTTTCTTCATCTAGACTTCCTGATTCATATAACTTGCAATCTTTTAAGTCGTCTGTCAATCATTATCTTGCTCTACAATCTTCATCTTTTCCCTTTCAGTAACTTCCAACTCTAATACATACGCATTCATACTTATATACATACACACATACATACATACATACATACATACATACATACATACATACATACATACATACATACATACATACATACATACATACATACATACATACATACATACATACATACATACATACATACATACATACATACATACATACATACATACATACATACATACATACATACATAAATACATACATACATACATACATACATACATACATACATACATACATACATACATACATACATACATACATACATACATACATACATACATACATACATACATACATACATACATACATACATACATACATGCATACATAAATACATATACAAATACACACATACACACACACGCACGCACGCACACACACACACACACACACAGACAGACACACACACTCAGACACGCACACACAGATGTATACACATATGTATAGATAGATGTAGATTTTAGAAAAAATTAAACGAAAGTTTAAAATCATATAGGAATTATTTTAGACAGACCGAGTTATTCAATGAATCCAAGATAGTTATTCAATGAATCCTAGATAGTTATTCAATGAATCCTAAATAGTTATTCAATGAATCCTAGATAGTCAATTCAATGAATCCTAGATAGTTATTCAATAAATCCTAGATAGTCAATTCAATGAATCCTAGATAGTCAATTCAATGAATCCTAGATAGTCAATTCAATGAATCCTAGATAGTTAATTCAATGAATCCTAGATTGTAAATTCAATGAGTCCTTGATAGTGAATTCAATGAACCCTAGATAGTCAATTCAATGAACCCTAGATAGTCAATTCAATGAACCCTAGATAGTGAACTCAATGAACCCTAGATAGTCAATTCAATGACTCCTAGATAGTAAATTCAATGAATCCTAGAGAGTCACTTCAATGAACCCTAGATAGTTAATTCAATGAATCCTAGATAGTTATTCAATGAAGCAACAAAATATTATTCCAAATGATTAAAAACCAGAATAATCGAGTTGTAGAAAAAAAAGTTTTTTGTCCAACTATCTTGTAATATTTGTGGTTTTAAATATTTAATTATTTAAATATTACCTATTTTTTTATATATTATTTATTATTTTATTTTTTACTTATATTTATTTATATAATATATTTATTTTTTATATATATTTATGTATATTTATATATATTTTATATATTATATATTATTTTATTTTTATATATATATATTTTTTTTTTTATATATATATATTGTATATTATTTAAATATTAACTATATTTAACTATTTGTGCCATCTATTTTTGCCAGTAACATTTCGCTAAACGTTTTTTTGATATACATACATATCTCAGAAAAATTTTTCTTATAAAATTTGTAACCGCCTCAATTAGAGGAGGTTACAAATTTTATAAGGTTATAACTTTTGAACACTATGAGATTATTTCATAAAATTTAAAAATTATCGATGAATATAAATTTTTCAGGAATAGTACATAAAATAATTTATCAACTTGTTGCTTTCACGTTGAAGAAAGTTGTGTCCAAAATTTTAAGGCTTTTTTGTTCCCAGGCTCCAATCATTACAATTTTTCGCAAAGCA
Source organism: Hydra vulgaris (assembly GCF_038396675.1). NCBI lineage: Eukaryota > Metazoa > Cnidaria > Hydrozoa > Anthoathecata > Hydridae > Hydra > Hydra vulgaris. Next base: position 35,999,555 of record NC_088920.1, read on the forward strand.
TCTTTATTTGCCTTAAGTTTAAACATATTAATGTTTTTAACAGATATATTTTAACTGATGATGACTATATATAGTCGAAACATGTCTCAAATTTAAATAATTAAATGTTTTTAAATAAAATTTAGAAAATATTCTATTTTTTTTAAAGTATTTTTACATTTTGTACTGAGAAGTGGTTTTGGATACATCATATATCACGCTGATTTTCACCGCGAACGGACGTGTTTATTTCCAAAACAAAAATGGCGAAAAATGTAACGACTGCACAATTAAAAGAAATATTAGACATTCATGAGAACACAATTATTAAATTATTTAATGAAAGAATTGATAAATTGGAAAGACATATTGACAAGTTAAATGATGATAATAAAGTTCTCAAAACTGAAGTAAATGATCTGAAAAAAGCTGTTGAATTTATAAGCGAAAAATACGATAAAGTAATAGTTGAACAAGAGCGATCAAAGACTGATCGCAATAAACCTGAGAGAAACTTAGAAAGTAATCTAACAAATAACATAAGAGACAAACTGGCTGAGATCGAAGACCGAAGTAGAAGAAATAATTTAAGGATAACCGGTATAGAAGAATCAGTTGATGAAAGTTGGGACGATTGTGAAGAAAAATTCCGTGACATGATAAAGACAAAACTTGATCTTCAAGGTGAGTTCATTATTAAAAGGGCTCATAGAGTTAAAAGAAAAAATACAGAACTATTGTTGTCAAATTTTTAAATTTGACAACAATGGTTCTGTTGATTTGTCCTTAAAAAAATTTTTAAGGAAAAATCAACAATACTAAGCAAATATATAAAGACGAAACTCTGGGAACAAAGAATATATGTGAATGAGGATTTCAGCGAAAAGACAACTGAATTGCGGAAAAAATTGTTTACGGCTGCAAAGGATTTACGATTAAAAGGTAAGTATGCAAAGGTTGTATATAACAAGTTAATAATGCGCGATTTTTAGAGGAAATTTATTTATTTTAAGGTTAAACGAAACGTCAAAATGGATTCAATAAACTCTAACGAATTTAAATTTACTTATAAAATTTTCCAAACTGATGAGTTTTTATTTAATGACCAATCAGATCCAGACTTAAATTATTATAGTGAAGCACATGCTATACAAAGCAAATGCTCCTATTATAACAATATTATAACAGCTGATGTTTTCAACAAATCACTTAAAAAAGGTATTATTAAAAGTGACATCTCGGACCACTTCCCTATTTTTTTTCTCTATTAATATCAACACAGTTAAAGTGTTGCAACAAAAACAAACGTTCAAAAAACGATCCTTTTCCGCTGCTAATTTAAAAACATTTGAAGAACAATTATTTTTTCTTCATTGGAGACAAATAAATACGCTAATGTAGTTTAAAATGCATTTTTCAAAACGTTTTATGAAGTATATGATTCTAATTTTCCGAAACATACAGTAAATAGAAAAACTAAAAGTGTAATGTCACCATGGATCACAAAAGAACTAAGAAAATCCCATAAAACTAAACAGAAATTGTTCATAAAATATTTAAAGACAAAAACCTAACTAAGTAAAGTTCTCTATAAAACTCACGCTAAAAATTTTGAAAGACAAACAAAAATACAAAAATTTTGAAAGACAAACAAAAATACAAAAAAAAGAAGATACTATTTTAATTTGCTTGAGAAAAAAAATCTTAATTCAAGACGTACATGGGAAATTCTTAAAGAACTCACTGGTATGCAAAAATTAAAAACGAGCGCATTGCCTAAAGCTATTAAAATTAATGAATAAAAATCTACGATCAAAGTGTGATAGCTGACGAATTAAATGTTGTTTTTTTGTATCAGTTAGTTCTAATCTGGCTCGAAAAATTCCAACACCGACAAATAAAATAAATAATTACGCTTTTCCAATTCCTTCATTTTTAAATTTTTTTGAGGTACCCTTTGAGGAATTTGAAAGTTCTTTTGAAATGCTAATACTCAGCTAAATATAAATCTAATAAATCAGCTGGTCATGACGATATTAATTTCAATGTTATTACCGACTCGTATGAAGTCATTAAAGATATTCTATTTCAAGTTTTACATTGTTCAATAAAACAGGGTATTTTCCCGACAATCTGAAAATAGCCAGAGTTTTACCAATATTTAAAGGTGGAGATGAAACCAGAGTCTCAAATTACCGTCCAATTTCAATTTTGCCTGTTTTTTCTAAAATTTTAGAAAGAATATTATATAATGTAATTTTCAACCATTTATCTTTAAATAATATACTGTATCAAAATCAATACGGATTTTAAAAAAATAATTCAACCGAACACGCTATACTACAAATTACCCGCAATATTTCTGAATCTTTTGAAAAATCGCACGTTAGTCGTTTTTATTGATCTATCAAAAGCCTTTGATACGATTGACCACATAATTCTATTAAAAAATATTGAGTTTTATGGTATTAAAGGAAATATTTAAATGATACTTAAAAGTTATTTGAGCAACCGTAAACAGTCTGTTTATAGTAATACAAATGTTCGTTCCAATTTACTAGATATAACATGTGGAGTCCCTCAGGGTTCTATACTAGGACCCCTCTTCTTTTTAATTTGCATTAATGATCTCCCTGAAGCCTCTAATTTAATGACGGTCATGTTTACTGATGATACTAATCTCTTTTTATCTTGTAATAATATAACGATATTATTCCAAAATATGAACCTTGAATTAACAAAAATTTCTAACTGGTTTAAAAAAAATAAGTTGTCACAAAAAAAAAGGGACACTTTTTCATCAAACTTCAAAAAAAAGGTTATTGCCTCCTGTCATGCCTTTACTTTTTATTGACAAAATTCAAATTAAAAGAGAGATAACTACTAACTTTTTAGGTATCTATATTGATAAAAACCTTAGTTGGAAATATCACATTGATTTATTGTCCTCGAAATGTATCGCATTTCGAGGAGCTTTTCTTTGGAACAAAAAAGTTTTGAAAAATTTTTATTTTTCCCATGAATGGAATTAGATTTCATTCACAAAAAAACTGAAAGAAATAATTTTATCTTTTGAAGACTTATCTTTATATTTTTAACATTTTATGAAAATATGAAACTTATTATATAATGTAATATACAATAATATCGGATTTACTATTTATGTGAAAAGGAAAAGTAACAATTTTTGCAATTGCAGAAAGAAACCCTTTAGTTTTACTTGTCGTCATGCGAATACAATTCAAAACTAAATCAACTAGTTGTTACGTTGTTTTTAGAATTTTAACTAAAAAAATCATCAAAAATCATTAAAAAAGGTAAAAATCAGGAATCAAATAAGAACATAACTTGACTCAATTATTTTATGCCAGTTTTCAGTAAACACAGAAAATTTATATATAATAAGAAAAGGAAGAAACAAAGATTTCGCTACTTTGCTTCAAAAAAAAACATTGCTGTTATTTTTTAACTTAACAAAACAATTTTAAATCTATTTGGAACATTCTCATTCAAATTTAAAGCCACACGCTGATGCTAAAATCCAAAATGTCGCTTTATGTTGTACTCGACTTATACTTTTTTGAGAATACTTTAGTTAAACAAATCAAATAACTGCTGCAGATGCTGCAAAGTATAGTTTGCACTCCAGAGATTATTTTTAAACGAATAAGATTGCTACTTTTAGTAGCAAGGAACCAATAAACTTTTCAAATTTTCTCATTCCCTGCAAAGTATGACTTACATTAGGAAGTTTTGTAAACTAATTTTTTCATGCAAAGCATATTTTTCACTGTAAACTTTTTTCAAAACATTTTATAAAAAAATAGAAAGATTGTTAGCCTAATATAATAATAGCAGGTAGTAAACATCATAATGTTAATATTTATATTTATTATTTCACGCCGTCAGTTGCATCACTTGACGGGGTTTAGATTCACCTCCGTATTTATATTTATAAATATAAAGCTAAACGCAATCTAAAAACAACTAAATAAATGCGTATGTGTATTTACTGCAATTTAATAAAATTGAACATGTTTTAGCTTGTTTTAATAATTACTGTTTGATATTGTTACAATTTCTCTCTATGTACATATATTTCGTATTCTAATAACTTACATTATAAATAGATGCAAATAATGAAAATGATAGCTAAAGATCATGGTTTAAACAATAATAAGTCACTTTTAATGAAACAAGATTTTAAGATCATTTTTTGTCAGCTTTCCTTCTTGACTCTCGCATAGAGCTTCTAAAATATTTTTATAAGTTTCGATTTGGTCGGAGGATCCCTAAAAAAGAAGTAAAAATAAAATTAAAAAGTTTTAAAAAAAATAAAAATTTTATTTAAATAAATACATATTATTGGTTACTGATAGAAGATGAAGAATAACTTTACAGTTATTCGCGTGTTAAAACATAATAATTTTGTTTTTGATTTTATTTATCATGTTTCTATTTATTATTTAATTTTATTCAAGTTTTATTGAATATGTAAATATAGACCTATAAATTATTTGCTATACAAAGCTGAGTCATACACTGTAAAATAAATGTTTATTTATTTAAAATATATTAATTTCGGCATCTCAAACGTCATTAGTAAACTCAAACTCTTTTTCATCTCGAACTTTTTGTGTTCCGTAAAATCTTTTTGTGATCCGTAAAATCTTTTTACTTGTTATTTGTACAGTTTTCCGCCAATATAAAAATGGCATGAATAAAAAAACTTAAAAAGATTGTTGACTTACACCTTTAATTTACAGTTTGCATAACGGTAATAATTTAAGCTAAGCAAAGCTTGAATATGAAAGTTTTTAAAGACACTGAATAATGTAATAAAAAAATTTTCTTCCCAAATCAAAGTTCTTTAAAGTATGGAGTACCAAAGAACATCTTATTCACCTGCTTATGCTAGGTGATAAGAGGAACAATTCAAAACGTCAGAGTTTGAGAAAAAAAAAATCATTTGCAAGGATATTAAATCCAATGTCAAATTGGTTCCAATAGTTTGTTGCTAAGATGATTTGTTACTAAGATGTCTCTGACTACTCATAACTTAATCAATGGAGTTTGCGGAGTTTACTTCTTTTTATGCTTCAGACGTTTTAAGAAATGTTCTAACATGTAATCCAAAGTAATTTCTAGTAAAGCCAATGTGTGCACATGTAATACAGCAATGGAAGAAACCACTATACTAACTATCTTGTAAAAATATAAACTTAACCAGGTTTTTAATACTGTTGAAATCCTTAATCGGATTATCCGTTTTCAGGTTTTATAGTATTGCTGGTTTCCTTTATACGGTTCAGCCAAAGCAAATTTTAAAAAGTAAAAATTGTGTTGGTGGAAAGCAGAGAAATTTATTAGCATTAACAAATGCAATTAAATAAAAGGTAATTATGTTTATCATTAACAACGTTAATTTGGCAACAGGATTCAAACAATTTAAGCCGATTTGTTGCCTATTAGAAGTCTTGGATAGATGGCATACTCTTTGTGTTATGGATTTTCAAAATTGATAAAATTTACGAAGGAAGGACAAAAAGTTGTAGAAAAATTAGAGAAAAGAAAAAACCAAAACTGTTAGCAATTGTTTTGCTAAATCTTAAATTTCATGAAAAAGCAAACTACTAAATGCTTAATTTTTTTTTATTTTTTTTTTTGAATTAATTACTTTAGGTGCCCCAAAAAAAGTCTTTACGATCTTATCACAAAGCACTGCAGAAGAAGAGCGTTTGAAAGAAAGTCTAAGCCTCCTTCCTTACCATTGTTATTAAACTTGCCCAGAGGTGACGTTGAACTATGGATTTCTACATTCTGAGGCAATCTCATTTCTACTCAACATTTATGTAGCAGAGGGTAGTTACGATCTACCAACCTTTTGTTTATAGGATCAGCACACTTCCTCTGCACCTATAATCTTGTTAATGAACTGAAGGTTTACGACAGTATCATCCCAAAAAGAATAACAGCAAAAGATGTAATTCATGAATTAGATTGACGTGCGTCATACACAGAGCGGTACAACGATAAGCTTTTCATTTGCAATGTTATTATTCAGTTCTTTCAAAGTCAAACAATTTCCTTAGGTTCTATGGAGGTTTGAGAATTTTATTCAGGCAAACACTGCTTAAGTTATGTAATCCAAAAAATGAGCAATATACTGCAAAAAACTTTTTTCACAAATAACTGTTTATAAAGTTAACTTTTAGCTTTAACTAAGCATGTATAAAGTATTTATGTTACAAACACGATTACGCCGATGTTACATCGATGCTATCGGTTAATGTTACAAGCACGATTATGTCGATGACATCTTAAAAATCTTGGTCACTTAAAAAAAATTTCCTTTAGATTTATTTAAAGTTATTATGCAAATATAGAGTTGTTAGATGTCTGACTTTTACGTTGGAGAATACAGTACCAACTTATAAAAATAAAGATTTTAACTATGTTCTCCTTCGTAAATGTCGGGCATCTGGCAACCCAATGTAAATATGTATTAACAATTAACTAAAAATTATTTACCTCTGGGAATAAGTTTTTCAAAAACTGCGGAATTTCATCATTCTCAAGAGTTCCATTTCCATCCTAAATCACAATATGATTGTTATAATAAATCAATCATTTAATAATTATAATCTATGCTCAGTGTTATGTTATCCATTCTTCATCTTTCGTAAAAATTTTTGGTATAATTATTTTAGAAATTATATTCTTAAAAAATCTTTTTTTTTGAATTTAAGCTACTAACCTCGTCACTAAGTTGAAAAACTCGCTCAAAGTCATCTACGCTCAAGCTCTAAATAATGTTTTTCACGATTAGAAAAAATTAAAAATAAAACATCAACTTAAGCCGTTTTTGATTATAACTCTGTTACCTGGAAACTTGTAATGAAATCTGCATCTTGGCCAATAACTCTGAAACAAGAAAGTATAATGAAAATAAAGGATGTGTTAAGGTAAAACGGTAGAATAAATTTAAATTTTTTAAACAAAACAATATTTTTAATAAATTTTATTTCCATACGAGTTTTATTATATTTTATTATCCCATTTGTCGTACGTATATAGTATTTGTGAACAATCCTAATTGAAAATTCCTTATTGAATTGGTTAGAAAATTGTGCAGCTCAAAAAGATAACAAAAAAAGTGGTAGAGCATGATAGCCAAATTATTTAGGTGTTTGAAGAAACTTAGTCTTGTAGCTAACTCTTAACTTTTAAACGTTTTTAGCGCATTTTATAGCGCGTTTTATAGCGCGTTTTTTCAAGAAAACCTCTTTTCCTGATTAAGTGCTGGCTTGAATTATGTTTTATGTCAAATATGTTTTGCAAAAAAAAATGTGGTTCACAGAATTTAGTAGAAGTAAAACCCTAAAAACTAAAATCTGATGATAAAGACAAAAATAGGAAAAGCACATTTTATTACTTTTTGCCCTGGCTGATATTTTAGAGTTTTTTCATTTTCTAGGTTCTCATCTCAGCACTTTCTCTCAAACACTAAAAAAAGATGGCTACAGCTTCTTTTATACTAATTTTCTATATTATATAACTGGTTACTTTGATAGTTCACTAATATGAATTTTCCCATCTCTATTCGTATCGTACTCCTCAATCTAAATATAAAAAAACATCACATAAGAAAACTAAAATTAAATTAACAAAAAAAAGCAATTTAACATAAAAATTTGCTATCTAAAATACTATTATTGAATTGACAAAGTTTTTTAAAGTTATGGGGCTTGTTGCCAAGCTCGAGCAAGTTTTAAATGACGTAAACGTAATACTGTTCAATCAATGGCAACTTCATAAATAGAGGCGAAATTACTTTTATTAACAAAAGACAAAAGGTAAAAATTAAAATTTTGTTTATTTTATTCAAGAAGAGCCAATAGATTATAAGTTTATTTATAAATACTTAAAATATTTAGCATCTTAATAAACAACAATTAATAAGATAAAATAATAAAATAACAAAAATAAAGATATTCCAATATACAACATAAAATATATATTCATTACGCAAAATATGTAAAATAGTTCATAATTTATTTTATATTATGAACGCTATATTACAAATTTGTAAACCATTTTTGCTTCGTGTTCTTCAACTGACTGAGCATCACACCCAGATTTCTCCACAAGATCTTTCACCAATACCTAGAGTTAATCATTTACTTGAAAATGAAACATAAACATTTATAATTAAGACATTTTTTATTTACTTAATCTCTTCGCTCTTGCACAATCATCCGCCATTATTAATAACACTCTTTAAGTTATCACCTATTTACTTTATTATGGCAAAATATGTTAAAAATTACCCTAATTTCGTTTTTTTCTAAATAAGAACTTCGATCTTTATCATAAACATACCAAAGCTAGAAAATGGCATACACAATTAAGTAACAGAAAACTATCATATTTATTTTAATAAATCGAATTACCAAAGTGACTAAAATATAATTAACATTTACAAAATTGTAAAACAATCTAAAGTTTTTTAACCTTTAAAAAATTGATTGCTGAAAGATTGGAGAGAGTCATTGCAAAATTTTTTCTTGATATATCTGAATGCTACAGCCGTTTTTTCTGAACTAAAACTGCAAAGCAAAACTGTTTGTCTTTTATACGAAGGAATTCTTTTAAGATTTTCTATTATATTATGACGTAATGACCACTCTCTCAATTTTTAAAAAGCGTTAGAGTGATGCTAAATATATTTGTAAATAATTCAATTTTTAGTACATCATTTGCGCTCCTCGTATCTTTTTCTTATTTATCTGTTTTAAATATTTACTAGAAATTAATAACATCTAATTTTAAGAATTGATTTTTACGGCCTGGAACTAGTTGCAAAGAACTAGCTCAATAACCGCTAAAAGCATCAATATCGCAAAATGTATAATTCATAATCAAGTTCATCCAAAATTTATGTCATAAAACAGTTATCAGTCAAAGATTAGTTTTTTTTTTAAATAACTTATGTTTTAAATAATTTGTAATTTATAAATAAAAAAACAAATTTTCTTATTCAAGTTTTTTTTTTCTGCTATTGTAAACGTTAATTGTATGTTATAATTGTATGTATACCTAACGTTTAAATCAAGTTTAATAATGTTACTAATAACGGTTTAGACTTTTTTTTTTTAATACTTGCTTCGGTCATATTTTTAAGACGATTGTTTATATTTATAAAAATTTATATTTATCTGTATGTTTTTAGAAGAACTAATAAAAGTATTTTTATTTTAAGTTATAAATGTTAATGAAACAAATTTAAAATAAAAGAAAAATGTAAAAATATTTTTTTTTTTTTTTTTTTTTTTTTAATATTAGTAATATTAATACAAACTGATGTAAGAACTATCAGTGCGGAGCATAAAGTTTAAAATTTATACTTAAACAACCGTTAAAAAAATTTTATCCAGCCTAGCTTTGCAGTCTTTTCAGATTTCCTGTTATCAGTATGTCAGTATCAGTTTTTCTTCAGTATTTTTATATATTTTAATATCAGTTTTTCTGGTCATGCATTCCAATGAGGTATCACTTTGTAAAAAAATTATGCCTCAGAGTTGATTTTGCAAATTCCCTTTCAAATTTCAATGAATGACCTCTTAGACTTTAGGAAAAAGCTTAAAGAAGCTCCTTACAGGGTAGATCTTTTAAGTAAAAATGCTTATGATATTATAAAATATAAGTTTTGTTGCTAATATTGTTGAGTTTTAAAAAATAAAAACTGGGGTTGACAAGATAAAATCCATTTGTTAAATCTCTTTTATATTTAAGATATTAGCTATTTAGCTACATTAACTCTGTACTTTTTAATAGTTACGAGGTCAAAAATTTATCATGAAATATTTTAATAGCAATGACTTATTGTAAGTTTCTTGTCCGTTTAACTACGGCAATGCATACTCAAGTGATTACTTTTAGGTCATTTTCTGTTTTCGTAGATTAATAGGACAAGTAGACACACTCACTTTAGTTTTAAAACTATACTTTTAAATGTGTGTGCACGTATTTTTAAGTGTGCGTGTGTACACGTAGTTAGGACTCATAATCTTTGACACAAGTCATGTAAAATTCATAAACCCTAGAGATGGAAAAATAAAACGGCTAAAGACCATGACTAAAAGATTTTTTGCAAAATTAATCCTTTGATCACCGCTAAATATTGAAGTGTGCGGTTAGTATAAACTTCTTTCATCAATAGAGATCGTAAAATTTTAAACCTGAGAAAGTTGTTTATTGATGAAAAGAAAAGTTTTTGATAAAAAATTTATAAGACGTAGAAATAATTTAATAGAATTATTATAATAGAAAACATTCCTAAATGATACTTTTTTTTTTATCTCTCTTTTTTCTTAGTTTGTATTTTTACCTTGTAAATATATTTTACAGAAGGTGATTAATAGGAAATTAATTAATTAAGGAAATTAATAAAATAATAATCAGAAGGTGATTAATAAAATAATAAAAATAATTGTGGTTGGTGAGGTCCAAAATAAAGTTGAAATTAAATCCCACTTAGTTGTGCAATTTTTTTATATATAAAAATAAAAGCTTCTCGTTATAATATAAACAAAAATGGACTCAAAAATATAAACGTTAATACAATATACATTTTAAGTATCAAGAGAAGTTCATAAATGTGTCTGCCAAATCAAACTTCATATTACGTGTATTTAAATGATATTACGTATATGATATACATATAAAATAAGACATGTAAGTTTAATCAAGAGACATTTTCCCTGATTTCTCCCTGATTTTTTTTTAAATTTTTTCTTTTCCTCTGATTATTCGCAGACTTTTTTGTATATATCCGAGTTACCTAATTTTTTTCTGTTTTCCCTGATTTCCCTGATCTGGCAGACACCCTGTATATTTTTTAAATGTTTACATCTTCGAAAGAGTTTAGTCATATGTTTTAAATAAAAACTTTTTTTTATGGATTTAACTCCATTTCTTAAAACATATTTATTTTTATACGATATTACAAGGAAAATTTGATTCCCTCGTTATCAATTTATTAAAAGAGATTATTTACAATAATGATGTCATTGCTGCCTAATATTGTAAAAGTTTTTTATATTTAACAAAAAAAGGGTGAGTCATCACTAGATTTTAGAATATTATTTATTGGGTAGCAACATTGCAATCTCTCAATTTAAATAGCCTCCTGGATTTTACTGGTATTTTTTAGTATGATGTATATATATATATATATATATGTATATACATATATATAGATTTACATATATATGTATATATATATATATGTATATATGTATATATATATATATATATATATATATATATATATATATATATATATATATATATATATATAAAAGTAAGTAAAAGTCCTAAAATCTTTATATCTTTTCATTCGATTTGACTTTTCAATCTTTGTTTGTTCATTTAATAACAATAGTATGTACTATTAAAACTATTACCTAGTTTTTTGTATACTCTCTAAAAGTTTTATCAAATTCATAGCATGTTAGCATTATTTATACCTAATCAAACTTTTGATTATGTATTTCATTAATTTTTTTTTCCTTTGTTTACTTGATGCTTGTGGTTTTCATAAACACTTTCATACAGGGCAAGTTGGCTCGAGGCCCCGGGAAAACTTTCGTCACATTGTAAATATGATTACAATGACTTTTTTAATAAATAACAAGTATTTGAGGCGGTCCCTAAAATATAAGGGTCTGGGATGTTGTCCCGTTGTCGGGGTCGCAATTTTCTCACGTCGTTTTGCTTCATTATTATTTGAAAAATATGATTTTTAAAAATAAAGAGTGAATATAAATTATTTTTTTTAACGATTTACCTTTTTGTTTAAAGCTTTAGAACCACTTTAAGAAGTCACGTATTTACGGGCCACACTCCGTAAATATGTGACTTTATGGTCAGTCTTATTTGTTTTAAACTGATTTGGTTTTAAGACATTGTGTACGCCAAATAAGAAACTTTTCTTAGTGATGTTTTATTTTCTTTCATATCAGTTAATGTGGTTAGTATATCGTCTTCGAATTGAGTAAGTGATGATTATATAGAGAAATAATATAATAATTGGTTTTTATTGAGTAAGAGATGGTTATATTAACAAGTTTAACAGTTAATTTTTAATTAAACCAGAATTAACACTAAGTTGATAAGATAAAGATAGGCGCTTGGTCACTTGCGAAAAACGAAGTAATTAATAGTGTGCAGTTTTATCAGAAAAAAGAGTTTTTTTTACTTTTTTGATTTTTTATTTAGCTTTTTGTAATAGCTGCATACTAATTATCAAATTAAAATTAAATTTCTAATAAGATAGTGCTAAAATTATTTTTATATCAGTTTCGGTTCAAGGGCTATTTTGTTCGCAACGATAAAAAATATATATATATAATTTTGACTCCCCGTTAAAGTTGTATAAAAAAAGAAAAAAATGGAGTTGAATTGGCATATAACTTTATCAATTCGAATGGAGCATATAGTTCTGTGTTTGAATCTATTTTTATTTTTTTCAAAGCCATATCCGCTTAGTTTTTGTTTGATAATTCCGATTAGTGTGCGGAATGGTGTGCGGTTTGACCCGTTTTTACTCTGTATGTCTGAACTGATATAATTTCAGAATAAATTATTTTCCTTTTTTAGTTTAGATTTGATAACAAAATTTAACTAATGTAAAATAATTTACCTGAAAGATTATGGACCAAATTATGCTAACCAATCCATTAAAGAAAAAACTCTTATATGAGAAAAATGAGGGAATTAGTTTACACAACGACCCGCATAATTGTTTTAAGACCATAGCGCTCTTAATTGCATATATAAATGTTGAGGTACTTGTAAACGTTAACGACTAATAACTTATATTTCATGACGAAGATGAGTTTAGCTTCAGGAATTGCTCAAAGAAATCAGCGTAACAAAACAGCAATATAAATGAAAAAAGTTAAGAAATAAGAAGGTTTCCTGAATTGCTGAAATGTCTATTTGTTTTCTACTTTTTAATTTTAGACAATGTTTTTGGTTTAAAAGTTTTTCTTTTCATTTCACATTCATTTTTAATTCAAAACTATAACATTTTACTCGGATTTACTATTTTTCCGGTTACTACCACCGGCCCTCTTTACCTCCAGGCCCCAGTGCTGTAGTACCACCACTTCCCCCCCCCCCCTCCTCAATGTGGGGGTCATGACTCGAGCATAAGGATCTTGAATCAATGTTAATTTATATAATCAATTCATTCAATAAAAAGACAATGAAGTTCAAGAGCAAGCAATTGTCATTTTAGGCCACTACTCTAAAACAGTCAGCCCCCACATATATTCCTCTTGATTTTGACAAGTTTGTAAAACCCACCAATGAACGATCTGTCGTTAATAATCAACTAAGTCCATTAACTTCCAATCTGTTAACCACTAAAAGTAAAAAAAAGCAAGAACAGTGGCTCAAGATTGTATAACTTCTGAGATTGCAGCTCTAAATTGTGAAGTTGCTGGACTGAAGACTTGGAAGAGAAGTAGTTCATTGCTGAAGCTAAAGAGGGTCTTTTGAAAAAGAAAAATAGGAAATTAGCTCATCTAACCAAAGAGCTGGCCAAGTGAAAAAAGCTAGAATGGAGGAAATATGCTTGGAACATCCAGAAGTCAAAGAGAAATTGAAAAATCAGAATAAAACCTGGTTGACCGTCATAGAAGTAAATCTACATCTTCTTTTGATGGTGATTAGCATGGTGATTAGCAATCAGCAGGCGCGCCTTTTATACTATACTTCTATATTCTATACTATACTTAACTTATATAGTTAAGCTTATTGTCGTGTTTAGTGTCGATGGGGGACTCGATGAAAAATCCCAGATATAAGAAAGTATTTAAAATAGGAATTCACTACTTCTTAAAAAATAGCCTCGATGCTCTTTTTATCATGACTAACGCTCCGGAACGCAGTGCATTTAACCAAGTTGAGTGATAAATGGCAACTTTAAGTAGAGAATTATCTGGGCTGATTCTTCCACACGAGCATTACGGAACTTATCTTGACTCTCAAGGCAATAAATACCTATTGACAAAATTTAATTCATAATATATAAAATAACTTTTACCCTATAATAACTTAAATTAGGCAGGACAATAGATGAAGATTTAGAAAAAAAAATTAGGTTATACCGGACAGGCTTTAGCAGATAATTGGTTTGACCTAAATATTCACAGATATCCAAACGTTGCAGATTATACTGATCCAGAACAATAAGAGTTAGAGTCAAGGAACCTTTTATTACAAGATCAACGTTGGTTTGTCCATCAACTTCGTACGAGTCAATATTTTACTTATATTGTGAAATATGAAAATTTTTTTTTTTTAGTTTTGTTATTTAAGTGCCCCAAGAAGACCTTACGGTCTGGACACAGAGCACCGCGGAAGTACATTTAACTAGGAAGTTCACGCCTCCTTCCTTACCGCAATACAAAAATATGTCCAGAGTTTATTTCGAACCTCGATCTCATGCTTCTAATGCAAGTGCTCTAACCACTGCGCCACGGCCGCCATAAATTGTTCTTGTTGCCGGACTTTAAGTAGCTCTTACTTTACTCTAATTAGAGCACGATTTTTCCGCCACCTGTCCCGGTCAGCCAAATGAAAGATGGTCTCAATACAGTAGATGTCTCAGAAGGCGCTAAAGAGTTGTTTCTATCATCTCTGTTTATGCTCATCACATCAAACATTGAAAGTATTCTCTCTTGACCTGCCAATGATGCGTTTTGTCCATCAATTCAGTCTAGCCTAGCTGATAGAATCTGTAAAAAGTAAAATATCTACCTTGCGTCTCAAGCTATGCTGAAAAAGCACGTTTCTATTCATTCTTTCGCTTTAACACTCCCTCCAATCAAAAGGGTCCAACCAGTTTACTTTGCTGCCAAGCGTCAGACAGAATTTACGGCAGTTGTCGCCCTGGAAAAGAATTTGGAAATTGCTAAATAGTTAGATGAAAATGAAGATGACGCAACGGATCTGATTATACCTCTAGAGGACGATAGCCTTTTAGTTTTAGTTCGTGAAAAGCACTCACTACCTGTTGTTTGCTCACTTTACCTATCTCTTCGAAGATCATTTCAACAACACATGGGAAGATGAGTGAATTTATATTATAGGATAATTATAGAATAAAACTTGCTTAGTTTTTTATTATTTGATGAGATATCAACTGTTCTATAATATAATTTGGTGAGATCTACAACTATATAAATGTATAATTTAACCAGAAAAAAATCAATGGTGTTTTCGCATATTTTTAATGTTATTTTAGGGGGGAAGAGGGAATATATATGATTTCACATCATATATAAGGGGGGAGGGGGTTGGCCAAAAATTGACAGTTTGACAAATGGGGGACGGGGGTCGAAAAATCTAGAAAAATCACTGATATCATTTATGGACAGCCTCTAAGAGGTTTCGTTTCAATACGGTTGAACTATACTTTTAAGATATCGAAAGTTGAAATAAATTTTTATACATTGCATTTTTAATAGATAACAAATGAGATATATTATATAACTAGATGTCTAAATTCGATCCGAAAAGTAAAACCGCTTTTTGTCCTTTTAACAAATGGTGGATTAAATTTGCAAACAAATATTTTTAACTTTTCTTTTCTTAAATGAAGTAAATATATTTTAAATTTAAATACTGTTTACGTAAAAGTGTGAAGCGGAATTTGTGATACTTGTAAAATAATAATTTATGACTCCTTAATTTATTTTCGATTAAAAAGTGATGAAAGTTTTGAATAAAAAAGTAAAACAACAGACGCTTTTGAAGCATTTTTATAGGCTCATAAAAACACTTCGATAAGTATTTCATAATTATTAAAATTTGTTTTTGAATTATCTTTAATTTATTCGGAACTTTTGACTAGCATTTTTAACTTTTATTCCACACTTCAACTTCAGCTTTTGCCCTTTTTACAAATGGCGGACTATTGGTATAAACAAAAACACCGGCTTCATTTTTTGTCCAATAAAATCCCGCAAGTTAGACATCTAGTTATATGATACGTCATTGTAGATAACTGACATATCATCGGGGATAGTGCAAAACCGGGTAAATAGCATTGGATAATACCGCGTATTAACAGTACATTTTTTTTACTGGAGAAGTTTATAACTTTATATTTTTTATATTTCAGCAGATTTTGGGTTCGGTTTAGTATAAAGTAGAAAGAAGTGCCGCGTGTGCTGAACTGTACTTTGGTCAAAGCCATAACCGTAAAACTATATTTTTGGAAATATATGCAAAAAATAATGGATACAAACTGGTTGCAAACTTAAGTTTGAGAAGCGTTGCTGTTATCTGTATCTATTAAAAAATATATTTTAATTATTATCCTTGAAAAATTATTCTGAGAAATAACTGTATAACTTTAATAATTACATCAATATTTCAAAGCTGATATAAATTGATACCAGTTCAATTAACATATTTTTCCTTCGACAAACTTCATCGACATTAATATAATAAAAAAGATGTCCATTCTTTTAAAGAAGCGTTTTTAAAGAAAACATTTCTTCGATATTTTAAATCGATTGCAAGATTTGTGGTGATGAATATTACAATCAAATCATCGAATCAGCGTCATCAAATTGACCATCTAAAGTAAAATATTTTATTTACAAAACAAATTTGAGTTGAAATCACCACATACACAGAGGTTTAATGTAAGTTGAAATCACCACATACACACAGACATCACCACATACACTTAGGTGTTATTGTCAATAAAAGATAACATATTTGCACAGAGGCCTTAACAAATTCAAAATCCGTAAAAATGGCAACGGAAACTGATTGCGATCTTTTTAATTCTGTTTGCGTATCACAAATCTGATGAAATAAAAAATCCTTAGCTGCTCAAAATTTTAAAACTATTTTCGAATAAACTATATCTATATCAAAAAACGTCTATGCCTGGTTTAAATAATTTTTTATCTTTTATCATAGGCAAATTATAAACGTTTCTGGAGTCGGCAAAATTGGATCTTTAGTTGGCAGTCGGCAAATGTCGGCCAACGAGGACCTTTTTTTATAGATAAGTTAGTCTGAAAATTTTTTTTTGCTTTTAGTCGGCAAAAAACAGATACGTCAACCCCCCCCCCCCCATAAAAATCTCTTCGGGACGGCCCTGCACATAAACATTATGTATTTTCTTATTACTAATATAATTTTCTTAACATTAACATATTTTCTTTCCAGCAATGTAAATTGCCTTTATTTAATAAATATCTTTTTGTTAAAAATGTACTTTTTTTTAAAATTCTGTTTAATTATGTAGATACTATTTTATATCTGTTTAGAATCCTGGGATTGATAATTTTTAATCTCGATATCCTGGGATTGGAAAAGACCTCCGGAAACGGACTGGAAAAAACCTCCGGTATCCGGTTACAATATTGTAGAATCTCAAGACAATTATAATGCTTTTCTTTTCTATTTATTTTTGTTTGTTTTATTTTCAACAATTAATATTAAAATATTTATTAAAAGAATGTTTTACTTTAATTCTAATACACTTTACAAATGCATTGCTCCTAGTGGATGTAAACTATGCAAAGGTATGGTTATATTGCTCAATGTAAGTTTAAATGAACTTTTAAAATATTACAGCTACCGGAAGTAATTTTTAACTGATATCAACTTTATACCTTTTACAAAATTATACAGTGTTGTCCTTTACTTTTGACAATGAAAAAATATTTTCAGAGTTAATGGCTAAAATAAAAATTGATTAAAAACCTTGGATAAGCAGCAAATTTAACTTAAACAGACTTGTAATGTATATATAATGTTCTAAAAGGATCTGCAAACAGTTTTTATTAACAATTTTATCGATTTTGAGTTTGTTAAGGGTGACTGTATTAGGCCTTCAACATCAGGTAAACCGATTATTAATCAATAAACAAACTTACCTTACAATAACCTTAAAGATATTTATTTACCACCAAAAGTATTAATATAGGTTTCACGGTAGAAAATAAAAAAGTAGTCAAATTTTTTTTTTTGTCAACTTTTAGCAAATGAATATTTTCACGTAGACACGTGAAAGTCTATTTAAAATATGACTTTTTTTAACGAGTTGCGGTTTTTATCATTGTTGCATCATAAAAAAAAGTCTTATTCCAAAATGTTATTTTGAATGATTTATGAACTTATTTGCATAATTTGAATTAATTTAGCGTGAAATGAAGTTAACATGTTCAATTAGCGTGCTCCCCCTTCCCCAAAGGTGGTTTTCAAGTTATAGTTGGCTTTTTGATGAATTTAGTCGGCTAGTCGGGTACTTGACACAATTAAGTTGGGTAAATTTTAGTTTTTAAGGATATTTTTATTATTATTTTTAAAAAACCAGTTGTTACTTTTTAAGGATTCACCCCATACCCCTCATTTTATTCATAGAATCGCCTCTGATTGCATACAACATTTTTTTAAATCTAGGAAGATTTTTATGTATAAAGATTGCATTTTAATCATCTTTATTAAAGGTACATGCTACAAATGCACAGGCTGTGTTAGATTATTTATCTAAAAATGACATGAGTTAATACATTTGATCTGAATGTTCAGTAAAGTAATAATAAATTAATTTGCTTGGTGTGATACTTATAAAGCACAGACACACACAAATCGCCCACTTGGCAGTATAGGTTGAGAAATACGGTATACATTTAAACCATTTTAAAGCCTAGCATAATTTTTTAACTTATTGACATATAAAATCAAAGGTGCCCTAGCAAGGTTGTGGCAAGTGAGACTCAAGTCCTGAAAGCATTTATTTAAACATAGCGGTGGAATTTATGACCTCGAAATTATTAGTTGTTGTCGATCACAGCCTTGCATCTTCGAGGCATAGATTCGATCAGGTGATCAATGAAACTTTGTAGAATCGCTGCCCAGGCCTTTTGGATTTGTTCAAAAAGTTGATTCTTACACATTCACAATTAATTCTGCATTTGACAATCTCCCACAGGTTCTTGATAGGGTTGAGATCCGGAGATTGAGGCGGCCAATCCATCACTGATAGGTGGTTGTCTTGAAACCAATGCTTGACTACTTTTGCAGTGTGTTTCGGATCATTGTCTTGCTGAAAACCCATTTTATTCGCATATTCCATTCAGCATAAGGTAACATAACATCTTTCAGGATATTTTTATACATGAAACGGTCCATTATTTCATCGTTTTGATGTATTGACCTAGACCGTTAGCAGAAAAACACCCCCAGACCATTGCATTGCCTTCACCATGCTTCACGGTCTTATGGCAGTAACGTAAATTGAGGCGTTTTCCAGTCAGTCGACGTACACGGCAAATGCCATCGCTCCCAATGATATTGAACTTCGATTCATCACTGAACAGACAGTTCGCCATTTCTACACATTCCAGTCAATATGAGATGTAGCAAACAGAAGTCTTTTCTTCTAGTTTTTTAGTGAAATCAGCGGTTTCTTTGCAGGGTGTTGAGAAAACGATCCGGCTTCAACAGCACGTTCTCTGATTGTTTGGTCCAATACAGGCAGCTCTAATTGCTTTTGAATCTTGACTGATGATATCCAGGGATCCTTCTTGACGGATCTGACGATCATAGAATCCTCTCTAGAAGTGGTGGAACACAGTCTTCCACCTTTGTTATCAACTTCCCTGTAGAACGATATTTGGAACATAGTTTAATACGGTCCATTTTTTCACGCGATATTTATCACAAATACTTTTTTGTGACATTCCACTTATGTAATCGCCAATAATTTTCTTTCTTAGTTCCAATCCAAGACTGTCAGGAGCCATTTTTGCACTTGAAGTCATAAAAATAATAAAAATAAATAATCACGCTTCTCAAGGCTTACCGTGTTACATTTACCTTGTGGTGATACAATAATGCTCTGTGGAACACAACGTCTTGGTTGGATGTGGACTGTATTGATGTAATGAAACACTTGTTATATTTCACTTCTTGATGTTCTTCGATAAAACACTTTGATAAAACTCACTTCGATAAACTGTCTTGATAATACTGACTGATTGACTTCCATATACTGGCTGAATTACATGTCGATTTACATGTCTCTTATATAGTAAAATGAACCTGTGTGAACCTGTTCTGGAAGATTTTCGATGCTTCTTTTCGATGCTTCTGGAAGCTTTTGGATGCGTCTGGATGCTTCTGAATGTTTCTGGATATTTCTGGATGCTACTGGATGCTTCCAGATGCTTCTTCTGGAAACTTCTGGAAGCGTCTGCATGCTTCTGGAAACTTCTGGATATTTCCTTTAATTATTAAAAAACTTCCGTGACGTTGACACGGACCAGACTTAAGAAAATGAAACAAACCAAAAAAGTTGCACTTGTTTTGTCCGATGCAAAATGGCAATTGTCAACGAAATTCTGCCTGTGTGCTGTCAGCTGATTACTCACGTCATGGCATGCTATGACTCCAGACTCCTGAACTGTTTGCTGTGCTAGTATAGTTTGTTTCGTTTTTAAAACATGTAAAATTAGGAACACTTTTTAGCATTGTTCGATGTTGGTTGCAAATGTTTTGTACAATACTGTGTATATATATATATATGTATATATATATATATATATATATATATATATATATATATATATATATATATATATATATATATATATATATATATATATATATATATATATATATATATATATATATATATACACACACACACAGTACTGTGAATAAGTTTTAGGCTACTTGAATAATTAGACCTATTTACAATTTTTTTTCTATGTAATTTTTTTAAAGCGTACTTAAGTTTAACAAGTTATAGTAAAAGTTGAAATTATTTTGAACAAATAAACAAAATTGATTAGGAAATATAAGGGATTTGTTTGTTTATTTATTAAAACGATGTGTCATAACAATTTCATCCAAATCAGGATATTCGAAGAATGCTGTTACAGAAATCATTAAAAAGTTTAGAGAAACTGGCTCCCTTGAAGATAAAAAGAAAAGTGGTAGATCTCCTAAGCTAACAAAAGATGACAATAAATATTTAAAAACTATATCTTTAAGTAATACAAAAAAAGCATCAACCGAGCTGGCAAAAGACATTAAAACAGCATTTGGGAAAAATGCCAGTCTTCTTTTATTCGATGGCACCTACTTAAATCGGGATTAAGAGGGTGTGATGCAATTTGAAAACCATTATTGCGGTGTGACAATAAAGAAAAACGACCTAAATATGCAAAACAACACAAAAATTGGGCCAAGGAAATGTTTAATCGGGTTCTGTACACCAATGAGTTGAAATTTGAAATTTTTGGAACAAAAGATTGACAATATGATTGAAGAAGAATTGAAGAAGCCTATCAGTCCGAGTGTTTAAACCCTATTATTAAACACAGAGGAGGCTCTTAACAAGTTTGGGGCTGTTTATCTTCATCTGGAGTAGGAGATTTGATCAAAATAGGGGGGCGACTCATTGGGGAACATTATGTTGATATCCTAAGGCACCATGCTGTATCATCCGGAATGAGACTAATAGGTCATAATTTTATTCTGCAGCAGGACAATGACATAAAACATTGTTCCCGAGTGGCAAAAAATTATTTAAATGAAATGGCAGAGGAAGGAGTTTTGGAATTGATGACCTGGCCTCCCCAGAGTCCAGTTTTGAATATAACTGAGTTTTGAATATTGAGCATATTTGGAATTACCTGGACAGAAAGAATGTCGAACATGCTCCCCAAAATGCTGAAGAATGTTTTAAAGTACTTTAAAGAGAACAGCACAACTTACCCCAAGATTTTATAACTAATTTGTATGAATCTATTCCCTGGAGAATATCAGCTGGGATTGAGGCTAAGGAGGACATAGTAAATATTAAGAATTTTTTATGAAGTTTGACATTAAAAAGTTTGTAATTGTTCCATATTTTGTGTGAAATACATGTGTTTTAATAAGTTTATAATTTAGAACTACAAACTTAAATATTAGAGAAGAATTCTCCAGGATTTTTTGAAAAAATGTAAATGGTTTAAAACTTATTAACAGTAGTGTATGTATATATAATTTAGATGAATAAAAACAACAGATTAGCAAGGGCTTAAAGCTTCATGCCGGAAGGCAATTTTTAGCTGTTATTTCAAACAAAAAACATAAACAAAAATTACTGACTAATGCCAAAATATACTATTTTATTATTATGTTCATGATCGCTGGACCTTACAGTTGCTTTTTAAACAATATTGTTAGACAAACATTGGTTGTTTAAAGGGCAAAATGCTCTATCTACGCAGTTAAATTGGTTGGTTTTTAATTGAATTACGTTGTGCAATTATGCAAATTTATAATAGACTTAGGTTAGGCATGCAACTGTAGCTGATCTTAATAGAATTTTGGTTGAATATATTAAGTAGCTTATGGCAGGGTAGAATATTTAAGTCAATTAGGGCTAGAAAAGCAGTTTCCTATTCTTGTTTTGACATTCAAAACAAGAATAGGAAACTGCATGGATGTACCTTAATTGACTATCAGGTTTACAATATGGTTGGAAAGTATTAATATTTAGATTTAACATAATATCGAGGTAGTTAACAATTTTTATATTAGTTTGTACGTTGATTAGAAGATTTTAAAAAAATGTGTTATATGCTTTTTGACTTTATCCATTTGTTGACTATTTTATGTTCTTAAATACAACAAGACCATCGTTACAATATAGGCCGAAATCTTCTTTGTTATAATAGATACAGTATGAAAACACCTATTAACTCACAAACTCCAGCACTTCACCCCATTGCGAAATTGAACAATCCGCCTCTTTTTTTAATCCGCGCTTCGTTGTTATTGAAGATAAGGGATTATGGTCTTTTAATTTTGGATTTGCTTTTTTTTAGGTGATGGTAATAGAATTTGTTAAGAGTAAAATGAACTCATTCTATAATAATTTTTTGCATTTTCGTAACAGTTTGTTTAAGCTTTTTGTTTAATTTAATGGCTGATGATAGCCTTCGGGCATGAAATTTTAAGGGCCGCTAATCAGTTGTTTTTATTCATCTAAATAACATATATATATATATATATATATATATACATATACATATATATATATATATATATATATATATATATATATAATATATATATATATATATATATATATATATATATGTATATATATACATACACACACACACACATATATATATATATATATAGATATATATATACACATAGATATATATATATACCCATATAAAGCCCCAAGCTATCATACAAAGGAGGTCACTTAAATGTGACCTCCCTTCTATGATAGCTTGGGGCACACACTAATTTTAGCAGTGAAGATAAAACTTTTATATTAATAAAAAAGAAAAATTTTTAGTTATACATTCCACTGCAAAGATAGCATCTACTAAGGTTGATATTTTGTTGAAATTTCCTGTTTTTTATGAATTAATTTATCATAATTAAAAAAACATAAAATGTCAACAAAATCTGTTTATTTAATTTAATAAGAAATCTTATTTTTAAATCCTAAATTTTTATATAAGTTTTAGTGCGCATCTATATTTTTTGCAGTATTTTTAATTTATACATTTATTTGTATTTATAAATATTTTAATAATTATGAACAAATTTAACAACAACCAATGAAAACTTAACAAATAACCATTTTCCAAACATTTACAAAAAATAATATTTACTAACTTTTTTTTTCATGATTTTCTTCAGAATTTTCTACTTCAGCAATCTGCATATTTTCTTGAAGACGACGCAAGTTAGCCTAAAGCATACCTAACTATTAAAAATGCTTTAAAAATGTTATTACAATATGCAAGGAATTGATCTAAGTTTGGTCAAAATTCCACATTTTGAAAATACCTCAACTAAAATCTCAATTAGATATCTCAATTAAACTAAAGTAATTCTAGACTACTGAATTAAACAAAAACTAAACATGATAGAGTAGGATAATATGCTTAGGAAGGTTATGTCTATATTTGTTATATACTATGAATGTGTATATTTAATTAATATACACATTAGAAAACCGGTTTCGAAATTTAAAAACCGGTTTTCAAATGTGTCACATTTATTTGAAAAACCGCCAAACCCTTATCGGGAGTTTATTGTATATATATGTATATATACAGTATGTATATGTATATATTTTTGTATATATATGTATATATTTTTGTCAGGTCAGGTTATCCGGCTACTGGTAACATGTAACCCAGTACAATCTGCTTCATGTCCTGCTGCCTTGTAGGAAACGCCTTTTTAGGCAAAGGCGAGGAGATGCCAACATTGACTTAAAACACCTTGGTTGAGTAAAGGCTAGAGATGATGTCTCGATAAAAAAACTCATCTTGGGCAGATGTTAAATTGCATCCAGCTATTGTCTTGTAGAAGGCCTCCTAGGCAAAGACTTAAGGGCAAAACTGATTCTATCTGTTGACCAGCCTTGCACCCCTTCTTCATCTATTCGGCTGGCGCATATGTATTTTTAATACATTGTTTCCAGTTTAGGATGTTGAATGCTGGATCTTTTGACTCAATGCATGGGTTTTGCTTGCGTCTCTGTTTTTATGACTAGGCAACTCATTCTATTATCTCCTAATGAGGGTACAGCTCTAAAACTCAGTTTTATGGTTCTGAGGTCGGCTGGTAGTCAGGTTTCCCGAACTCTGTGGTAGCTCTCAACAAGGCTGATTCCATCAACAGCTGAAAAATATCAAAGTATTAACAGTGCACTGTTGCGCATGGATGGTGTCCCTGTTTGAACTTTTGGTGTGCATTGCGGAGGCCACATTTGGAGCACTTTGTTACGGCTTAGGGTTTATTAGTAGTAATGAGGCAATTGCTTGGGCTATTTAACAGTGTTCTGAGAACTATCTACGCTTTGAGTCAAGTTCTTCAATCTAACTTTAAAATGAATAAAGTACCAAAAACTATAAAACGCAAAAAACCATCATCATCACCAAGTTCTCTAAACCTATCTTTCATTAATAAACGTGGTCTTCGAAGTAACTTTTCTTCTGTTGAGTCTTATCTCTTGCAAAGTTCACCAGACCTACTTGCTCTTTGTAAGACTAATTTGAGTTCGGTTGTCTCATCTTGTGATCTTAGTGTTGATGGTTATCTTCCTTTAATTCGTAAAGACTCCAATAGTCACATGCTTGGCCTGGACATTTGCATTCGTAAGAATTCACCCATTTGTCGTGAAACTAGATTTGAATCCACAGACTATTCTTTCATGTGCTTTCGTTTAGCACCACTTCACTCAATTGCCTTTCTATTTGTTCTATATCGCTCTCCTTCATCTCAAGACTGCACTCTTTTTGACATTATTTCTGATCATATTGACCAAGCCCTCTCTCTTTATCCATCAGCAAATATAGTTGTTGTCGGTGACTTTAATGCTCACCACTCTGAATGGCTTGGCTCTAGTGTCAGTGAATCTGCAGGCATTAAAGCCCACAACTTTTGCCTTTCACAATCCCTAATTCAAATAGTCAACTTTCCAACTCGCTTTCCTGACAACCGGAATCATTTATCTTCTCTACTCGACTTATGTCTTGTTTCTGATCCTAGTCAGTGCTCAGTTTCTCCACATTCACCCTTAAGTGCTTCTGATCACAGTTTGATCTCTCTAAAACTAATATCTCATTCTTCTTCATCACCTGAATCCCCCTATTATCGAACCTCTTACAACTACAGTAAAGCTGACAGTGATTCTTTCCGTGATTTTCTTTGTGATTGCCCTTGGGTAGAAATCTTTTGTCTTCCTGTCGACAAATGTGCTTCTTACATAACTTCGTGGATTCAGGCTGGCATGGAATCTTTTGTTCCCTTTCAACAATTCTAGGTCAAGCCTCACTCTCCTCCATGGTTTTCCTCACACTGTGCTGCTGCGATTGCCAATCGAAACCGTCACTTCCATATTTATCAGCAAAATAATTCTCCAGAAAACAGACGTCTGTTTATTACTGCTAGTAACCATTGTAAAAAGGTTTTGTCTAACGCCAAAACCCGCTATTCTCAGGTCATGAAAGCTCCCATCTCATCTCAAAAATTAGTCTCTTGTGACTTCTGGAGAGTCTTTAATAATATCAATAATAAGGGCAAATCTGTAATTCCACCTCTCTTGTATGGTTCAGACTTTGTCACTTCACCTAAAGATAAAGTTGAATTGTTTGCTAAAAACTTTTCATCAATATCATCTCTTGATTCCACTAGTTGCGTTCTACCTGATATTGCCAACAAACAGGTTGATCCATTGCTTGACATTCGTATCACTCCAGCTTCTGTATCTAAAGTGAATTTCTGCCTAGACTCTTCTACAGCTTGTGGCCCGGACAACATACCTGTTATTGTCTTGCAGAAGTGTTCTCCGGAGCTGTCGCCAATACTCTCAAAACAAGTGCTTATCAGAGTCTTGTTTTCCAGCCTGCTGGAAAGCAGCATCCATTATCCCTATCTTCAAAAATTCTGGAGAGCGATCTGATTCGTCCAACTACCGACCCATTAGTCTTCTTTTTATCATAAGCAAGGTTTTTGAATCTTTAATTAACACTTAATCTCTCATCTTGAATCTAATAACTTAATTTCTGACCATCAATATGGATTTCGATCTTCTCGCTCTACAGCTGATTTACTAACAGTAACAACTGATAAGTTTTATTGTGCATTAGATAAAGGTGGAGAGGTTAAGGCCATCACTCTTGACATTTCAAAAGCTTTTGATAAAGTTGGCATGCTGGTCTTCTCCATAAGCTTTCTTATGGTGTATCTGGCAACATCTTTAAGATTATTGAATCCTTCCTTTCCAATTGTAGCATAAAAGTTGTCCTCGATGGACAGCACTCTTCTACTTATTCTGTAACTTCAGGGGTTCCTCAAGGCTCTATCCTTGGTCCTATACTCTTTTTAATTTACATTAACGATCTTCCAGATATTCTCACATCTAAGGTGGCATTGTTTGCTGATGATACTACCATTTATTCTTTTTGTGATAAGAAACCAACACTCTGATTGCTTGGAGGGGGCATGCATGTGAGCTTGAAAGGATCTCACTTCTGCTACAGCATGGGGCTCACAGTGGCTGGTGAACTTCAATACAGATAAAACTCAATTTTCTTCAGCCAATCGTTATCGCAATAATTTAGATCTTCCTTTATTTATGAATGGTGATGTCAATGAGTCATCTACTCTTCATCTTCTAGGATTAACTCTTACTTCCAATCTTTCTTGGAAACCATATATCAAATCAGTTGCAAAATTAGCATCTGCTAAGGTCGGAAGGTACGGAAAGTCTTTATCGAGCTCGACACTTTCTTACTTCGGATTCTATTCTCTATCTCTATAAATCTCAAATCAGGCCTTAAAGGGAATACTGTTGCCATATCTGGGGCGGATTTTCTAATGATGCCCTTTCTCTTTTAGACAAGGTGCAAAAACGCATTGTAAACATAGTTGAATCTGGTCTTGCAGCCAACCTCCAACCATTATCACATCGTCGTAATGTTGCTTCTCTTTCTCTTTTCTACAAATACTATAATGGGCACTGTTCTAAAGAGCTAGCGTCTCTTGTGCCCTCTACTAAATTTCATTCTCGTGTTACTCGTTATTCAATTAAGTGTCATCCTTTTTTTTTGGCTGTTCCTAAGTGCTCCAAAAACGTTTATTCATCTAGTTTTTTTCCTTGAACATCTGCTCTTTGGAATTCGCTTTCTTCATCTTGTTTTCCTGATTCATATAATTTGCAATCCTTTAAGTTGTCCATCAATTGTTATTTTGCTCTACAATCTTCATCTTTTCTTTTACAGTAACATATAAATTAAAATAGTGGCTGCTTGCAGCCTTGTTGGAAGCAAAGAAAAAAAAAAAAAAAACTAATATAAATTGCATTAAGTTTTCACTTATCCATCCTGTATATTTTTCAAGTATTTTATACTTTTTATCTTTGTTAGATTAATTATTAAAAGTGAGAGATGGAGAACTAATGAAATGAAATTAAAAATTAATTAATGATTAAAGTAAAGGTACGGAAGAAGAAAAAATTACAGTAAAATATACGAGAAATAGTAAAGAAATATAGGAGAAATAGTAAAGAAATATAAGAGAAATATTAAAGAAATATAAGAGAAATAGTAAAGAAATATAGGAAACAGTTTTGTTTTTGTATGCACTTGTAAAGAAATATAGGAAATAGTTTTGTTTTTGTATGCACTTGTATGTAATTCAAAAGTCCTAGTTAAGCAATGTTTTTAGCCAAAAAGACCCAAAAAACAGTAAAAGTTAGCAAATGGTCAGACAGATTACAATAAAGCAAATAATTTTATAGTAAGTGTGTATATAAACATATGTAAATGTATATAAATATCTATCTATCTACCTCTATATATATATATATATATATATATATATATATATATATATATATATATATATATATATATATATATATATATATATATATATATATATATATATATATATATATATATATATATATATATATATATATATATATATATATATATATATATTGGTAAAATTGTCAACATACCAAATAATTAGCTTATTTTTTTCCTTCTTTTTTCACTGAAAATGATTCTATTTGTTTTAATTGGTAAATTAAGTTGGTAAAGCTCACAATTTTTGTATTTTTCACTCTTTTACTAAGATAGTTAACTTTGTGACTTGTTTTCCAGACAACCATAATCACTTACCTTTATTCATATATTTTCTCTGACCCTAACTTGTACTCAGTTTCTCCTTGCTCTCCTTTAGATGGTTCAGACCATCAAAATCACTTAGGCTTCCATTGTTAAAACTCTCTTGTCAACTCTTCTACTGCTTGTGGTCCTGACAACATTTCTGTCATAATCTTACACAATAGTTCTCCAGAACCTACTTAAAACTATTACTAATACTCTGAAAATTATTTAATAATAACCACTTTGCAATCAAACTTGAAAATTATTTAATACCACTTTACAATCAAACTTGTCTTACTAATGTTCAACCTTAAAACATTTTTTACTGCATATGATAGGATACCCAGATGTAAAAAAAAAACCCAATTACTGTTTCTTTTAAACCATATTTACTCATTGAACAAAATTAAAAAAAAGTTTAGTATTATTATGAAAAACATTTTGAAAATTATTACACCACTTGGTGTAGTTAAGGCGAAACAACTAAACTTTTATAACTATAAATTTTAATAACTTTTTACAAACTACTAAAAAAATTTTATTTGAAATTAGCATAACTTTATAAGTGTATTATGTCCAAACAAAAACTTTAGATGTTATAATTTTTTTTTGCTTCAGATTTTTTTAATATTTAAAGAAACTTTTCTTTTTTATATATAATTTTTAAAACCTTTTTACTACCCCTAATTTAAATTTTTACAAAAATACTAGAATTCCAACCAAGAAAGAGCTTTTAAGAAAAATTGCCAATAAACAATCAGAACAGATCATATTATTAAACTATAATGTTCATTTTACCAAAAAAACGTATTTATTTAAAATCTTATTCAAATTTGGACAAGCAATTTAAGAAGATTTAAAAAAAAAAAAAATGAATCCTTGGTCTGGGTTTTTTCACTATAATATAATTTGCGTTATCATAAATTATAATATTTATATTTTATGATAATACAAAATTTGTTACTTTAATTTCCATTTTTAAAAACTTTAGAAAACATTCTGACCCCTCTATCTATCACCTTATCAGTCTATTATTAGCAAGGTCTTTTAGTCTTTAGCTAACAAATTTCTTCACATCGCAAGTCTAAGAATTTTTTAACAACCTGGTGTTCAATCCTCCGTGTGGTGTAATAAGTGTGATTTTTTTTGACAACCTGGTGTTCAATCCTCTGTGTGGTTTAATAAGTATGATTATGATTAGTTAAAGTTTATTAGTAGCAAATTTAGGCTGGTGCCCTTGGATGATTACAAACCCTGCATGTTGTTTGTAACTGACTCAACTACAAAATTCTGCATTTCCTCTTTTTTTTTTTGTCTCTAAAACTTTTAATTGATTTTTTAACTACTGACTTATATTTTACATGTCAGTAGCATACTAGATGCAACTGTTGAAAAAAAGTAAAAAAAAAAAGAAATGATTAGCCCTGATGTCATCGCCCTGGTAAATCTTTTGAAAGGATAATAGTACTTAGGGTTACTGAGATAAAAAACTGGTTTTAACATTTGTAAAAGAAAATTCAATTTCAAAATTAGCACAAAAATGCATTAAAATGTAAATTAATCTAGTGTTGTAAATCTTTATATATTAACACTTTAACTTTTAACCAATGAAAATTATTATTAGAGGCTGTTAAATTTAGGTCTGCTTTGAAGGAAAAAAAAATTTTTGTATTTTTTGTTTTTAAAAAAAATATATGAATCTTATAAATTTCCTTATATTAGAATATTTGCATAGATTTGGCTTCTAAATCATACACAAAAAAATGCCAAATCACGCAAAATGGTTTGAAAAGTTGAACAAATTCTGAAGCAATCAATCAACTTAATGATTCAAAAGTTTCAACTGTTACTTGTGATTGTTTTGAAATTGCTTGGGTATTTAATTTTCTCAGTTATCTCAGATAAGGCAAAACACAATTCTCCACATCCAGTTCAAGCTTCATCAATCAAGCAATAACTTAAAAGTTATATTTTAAAAAATTGGATTAAAGTTGCAAATGACAAGGTTTAACAATAATAAATAACAAAGTTTAGCCATCGAAAAATTGTGTGGCTAAACTTGTTCACTGCAAAGACTTACAACTGTTTTGTCAATAAATACTGGTTTTGTCAGCAAATACTTAGGTTTACAGGTATACTCATCAAATACTTAAGTTTGTTAATAAAATTAAAACACAAAAGACTCACTCAGAAAAAGTGAAATTAAATAAAAATTTGAAAAATAATAATAATTTTTATAAAAATTTTATTTTTATATTTTATATTTTTATATTTTATTGCATAAAACCTATGGGGTAATTCAATGTTAAATGACCCAGGTCATGTCACCATACATCTCAGATTTTGCTGATTTTTATACAGTTAAAAGTGCTTAGTAAAATACGAATTCCTTGAAAATTTTAGCCTCTGGCTCCAAGAAGATCCTGAAATGGCCATTTTATTTTTAGCAGATATTGGCCAGGCCAATTATTATTTGGAGGTTTCAAGTCACATAACTTTAAAAAAATTTGATTTTTTTACTTAAAAATGTGTACCTGGCTATTTTTGGGGATGACGAATCCAATAAAATGATCAGAAGTGTAAAAAATTATTAAGTACCTGTAATTATTAATTTAAACAAATTTAGTGCATTAATTATATACCTGTTTTTAATGCTCAAGAAACCCTTGTGGCCTTAATATATATTGCACATTATTATATATTCATTGATCTTTCAAAAAATATAAAGATCTTGATCTGCAAGTATATGGATTTCCATATATGGACAATGGGGCATATCGACACTTTTTTGTAGTGGAATATTGCAATTGATTTTTCACTACCTTTCAGATAAGCTGGAGCTCTGAAAATTTTGCCATTTCTGTAGTGCCAATGAATGTGCATGTTAAAATTGTTTTTAGGGCCCTAAGAAATGGGGGGGGGGGGAACTGGGGCAAGTACCTCTTCTTTATAATGGAATCTTGTGATTAATATTTCACTACTTTCATGATAAACTGGAGCTCTGAAACTTTCAGTATTTGTGTATTCCTGATGAATGTGTATTAAAACTGTATCCAGGGGAGACAACCATGGCCCCCAGACAGAGGCTCCATGGCCCGGGGCACTGGGGCCATGCCCCATTTATTTTCTCATAAAAAAAATTTTATTTTCTGAATTTTCAATAATGTAAAGATAACTTAGAAAATATTTTCTTTAAAAAATATCTTGGTTTGTACTTGATCCGTTTTATTTAATCATTTATAAAGTAAAATACAAAAATATAAAAATTCAAGATTGTTTTAAAATTTGCTTAGATCCGTCAATGGTCAAAATATACACATCCAGTTGTTGTTACAGGTGCATCAATGATACAAATTATGTTGGTAATTGGAACCAAATACTCATCTGCTTAAAGGACCATGCGGGTGCATAAATGTTATCATAACATCTTGCTCAATCTTGTCAATTTCATCATATCAATCCAATGAAACATATCATATTTACACATAAATTCACCAAATTTCAATGTGTTGATGTTAGCTGATTAAGTTGAATACTTTGAACACGAAAAAAAGAAAGCATGTCATGTTAAAATCTTCACTTGTTCGTTTAAAGCTAACAGTATTTAAAGATTCTGGGTTAAATTGATGATAGCTCCTAGTTCCAGAAATTGTTCTACTTAGCTGAAAATGTTTTTTTAAAGTGGCGCGCAATTCTGTCAGTCTTTCTTTTATCAATCTTGAAAAAAATAATCTCTTCAATTAAATATCTGGTCATTTATGAGCCTTTGTAGAAATGCATTTGCAGTCAATTGTTTTACAGTGCCACCAATACCATCACATGGTGACTTATCATGACTTGTAGCAAAAAATGACTACTCTGCATCAATCTTAAAATCATCTTTATGGAAACAGATATTGTAAAAGTTTTTGTGGTTTTTATACCATGCAGCACAGCCATCTAAAAAATGAAGAATCTTTGAAATATAAGGATGATTTTTCTTTTAATTAACTATTTGTCTGAACTTCAAACACAAAACAAATGTCATGCTCATTATCTTCTGACATAAAACAAAACGATTTTTCTTTAAGCTGGTCATTTTTGTTTAATAAATGGGCAACAGGGTGTAACTTGCATTGACTTTGGCACCAATTCTAACTTTCATTTTGAATCATAAATGTGCAGTTTTCTGCAAAATCACATAAGACAATACAGTCTTTTGCCAACTTTTCTTCTTGATGCCTTAGGTATCTTGCTTGACATTTTGCAATGTAGGAATGAGTTGTTAATTTGTTTATTGCCTCTGATAACATTAATTTGTATTTTTCAATTCTTGTTCTTTGACAGATCAATGTTGTTCTGCCTGTTTTCTTTTCTATTCAAAAAGTTTTAAATTATACAGTGTAAAACTCTGTTAAAATCATTATTTTAGATAAATGAATGTTTTTAATCCATAGACTTGCTAATCAAAAATCTTATAGGCATATGTACTTTCTTAAAATATTTTAAGAAAGATCATTGAATACAAAATGTTCAAAAACCAAATGGAACAAATATAAACCAAAATTTAATGTTACATTTCGAAGCACCCTTCTTCTCAATTTAAAATGAGTTTTAAAATTACAGTTTCTTTTATTTCCAAATGCTATTGTATCATTTTTTAAACCTTATAGTCGCATTTTGAATCGTGTGAATGGGCAGTTGAATCATTAATAAAACTGAATCTCTTTTGTTTTTCATTAGTAAAATAAATTTTTTTTAACTTTGTTAAAAAAATTAACAAAATAAAAAACATTAAGATCCACGTGAAAAATCACTATTAAAATGCAATTAATGATGCAAGTGGAAGTTCTTTTTTTCTATATAAAAAAAAAAAAAAAAAAAAAAAAGTATTATTATAAATGAAAAATGTTCAAAACATTAAAAACATAATGTTTTAAACATTCAACTAAATTAAATTTGATTGAAGACTGAGAGAGAATAATAGAATATTTTTCTATATATAAAAGGTTTCCTTGCAGTTTTGGCTTTCAACATTTTTGCTTCATGTAATGATACTTTTGTAAAGATTGACAAAAACAAACGATACCATACAGATTTTGACAAAAATGACAACACATTTTTAATTAATTTAGTTGTAAATTAATTAATTTACTTTTAAATAAACTGTTTCTCATTAGATGTATTTTAGTATTCAGATGTTTAAATTTTTTTTCTTCATTATTTTCACTTGGGAAAAAATACTACAAAAAAACATTTACACCAGACTATTGATTATCAAAGCGGAACACTCAAATGAAAAATAAAAACTGTTTTAGTCGCCTGCAGGGCAACTGGGAAAAAACTAGAGGGTACACCAATGTTATTGGAAACTTATTCAGAGCGAGCAAATAAAGCATATTATCTTTCGGTATGCACTGGCAAAGGCACTAAAGATCAAACAACCACCCAGAGTTTGAATATAAACTGTAACGACACATCACAGCATTCAACTGCAAAAAATTTTAGGAACAATTTAAATCATATTTAATGTTTTTCTAAACAACAGCATAAAAAATTAAAAATTAAAAAAATTATACTTAACCATGTCATAATTGAAGAGAAGTGTTAATCTATCATTAAATTTACTGCATAACCATTACAGCTATGTTATAAGCATTACAGTAATTACTTAAATAAAAGTATTTGATATTAGCATTGCATGCTTACCAACTGTTTAGAGTGTTTTACTCAAAATTTGAAATTAGATTTTCTATTCTATAACCGATCTTTATTTAAGACCCTATAGCAATAACAATGCAATGGTTTAAAGAGAGAAAAAGTTTCAAAAGATAAAAGCTTTTTTTAACGACACTAGATTTATCTATATTCATCTATATATCTATAAATGCTAAGTTTAAAATTTTTCCTACCCAGGCAGTGCAATGAGATTTCTAAAACTTATATCCTAGTGACCACTAATGATATTACTATCAAACCCTTATAAAAATTTTCTAGGATCATAAATTCAATTTTTCAACAGTAATGTGTTCTTGTCAATGATTATGTCTTGTCAATGATTATGTATCTATAATCTCAGGTTACCCTTTCAGATAGGGATACTGAATAAATTTCTGTACAATTAAAAATTTTTCTTCATTAGTTACACTGTAAGTGAAATAACATCTTTAGTCAAATAATATGTGTGTCTGAGAAGATAATTTTTGTAATTTTTGCCTAGTATTTTTAATCTTCTTCTTCAATATTTTTGGGTACTTTAATAGCTTTGAGACCATAAAATGGTGCCTGGATTATGATAGATGATTTAAGAAACCAAAAAATGTAAAATATCATTTATATCATTTGAAAATATATCATTTGCCATAAATCTAGCATCATGAAAAGCAGGGGATTGATAAAGAATGAAGTTTGGCACTTTGTTACTTAGATAGAAAGAACATAGTTCACACAATCTTATATAGTTAGTTCTTACCTTGGGAAAAGTTTTCCTGATATTGATGCTTCCCAGGTATACTTTAGCTTCCTGTGCAATCTGATGCAATTAAAATTTGTTTTTTAAGGTCATCAATTAAATCTGTCTTTTAAAATTCCAACTAAATCTGTTTTTTAAAAGTTGCAATTAAATCTGTCTAATGGGTTAATATCTTCATTGCATACTTGATATTTTTTAAATTTGCAAACAGTTTTTTTTTTTGTACTGTATGCGACTTAAAGATGTGATTGATGCTGAGGGAGGACATATTGAATAAAAATATGGTAAATGTCTTCCTGAAAACTTTTTAATAAACAAAAAATTTTTTAGCTTTAAGTTTTAATTCTACACTAATTTTGATCAAAATTAATGTAGAAATAAAATGTCTACTACAATTATTAGTAGTCCGATATTTAAATTTTTTGGGGAGTTTTTCTCAAGTTTAGTTTTAGTATAGTTAAGATATGATAGACACATGTGGAGAAAAAATTTGAAAAAAATGGAGAAAAAACCATTTTAAAAAAATATTAAGAAACAAACTTTTTTAATTTATTTAAATAATTTAGGTTTTTAATTAATAATTTAGGTTTTTAATTAATGCAACTAAAAGATAGAAAGTATTACACATATTTGTGTAATACTATTAGCTAATAAAGTAGCCAATAGTGTTACACAAAGAAAAACTTGTGCTAAATTAGCACAAGTGGAATATCAGCCATAAAAAACTTTTTAGATCATACTTTACATTCTAATACACATGTGGCAGCTGTGTTAAGATTGAATGTAGCTAAGATTAAAACCCCTGATAGTATTAATTCCAACTAAAAAATGTTGTAGACTCCTCTATTGTTTATACGTAATAAATTCTTATTCCTTATAGAAGTTAGAGGAGTTAACTGTATCTACTAACCTTTTAAACAGTTAGCTGTTAACTAAATCGTTGCCTACTGCTGATAAAAAGCGTTTATAAATGACTTTCTTTCTATGATAAATTTAAATAAATGAAAATGTAATAAAGAGTGTACACAAAATTAAAGTAAAAGTAGAAAAACATTTTTATTTAAAACTAAGCATTAACTTTAATACAATAATATAAGATAAAATAATTCAAAGAAATTAAAAACCCATAATATAAAAAAAAGAACAAATACGCAATTAGTAACTTTAAATTTATCTATGTATAGTTCATTCATATATTGTATATCGCGGCAAAACAAGGAAGTAAGAAAATTAAAAAAACAAAGTGACTAAGTACTGTTTAAAAAAAAAATGTTGTTAGTTAAGTGCAGCAATTATTATATATTATTATATCATTATTAAAATAATAAAATAAATATTTTTATCAAAATAACAATAGAGTAAGAATTTTAATCACTTATAAAAAATGATTTTTACCATTAAAAGTAATCTAAAATAAGTGAAACCAAAAATTAACTTTGAGTTTGCCTCAAATATAACATTTGTCAATGAAGCAAATTAAAGTAGCATATCATAAACAATAAAACTATTTTAAAGGCATTTTCAAAATTAAAATGATTTTTTTAAATTTTAGTATTTCCTTTTTTTAAATTACATCCTGATTATTTGTCAAACCTTGTTTTTCAAAACTCTGATTTTTCTTTCAACCAGTCAACCATGACCAACAGAAATTTGACTATTGACCGGCAGTTATTTTACACGATAAAAATTTATGTGTAAACCTTTTCAGTTTTTACACCTAATATCTCTAAGGGTCTTTAAACTCTTAAATTAAACCCTTATAATTGGTAAAATTGTTTTATTTTTTGTATATATTTATAACCAGGACATATTCTGAAACCAATTGAATAACATTTTGGAGACCCTTATGCATAGTCCAAAATTTAAAGCATAGTGTAAACATGACATAGCATAGTGTAAACATCTAAAACATCCTCCATATTCTTTATAGTTTTACCTTTTTATAATAAAATATATTTTCAAGTTTGACAACTTAATTTTCTTTTTAATGTTCACCTCCTCAAGGCCAAGATTAGGCCTTTTTTAAACAGCTTAGTTACATGTCAATGTTTATAACTTGTGTATTAAAAACTTTAGTCTAAAAAGAATATTTCTTAATACATTGAAAAATATATATTTACCATTCCTTCTTCACTCATCTGTATGTTTTCCAAGTCATCTGCAGATGTGTAAAAACCTTCAAGAGTATCAGCAGTTGAATAATAAGTCTCATTAGCTAAAATACATTGCACATCATTCGAAAAAGAGAATTTTTTTAATGGTAATACTTTTTATTTCATAATCAAGAGTTGTAGTTTTTTATATTATGATGGTGGTGATATATAAACATTATATGACTTACTATATGAAAATACTGACTTATAAATTCAAAAGAAATAAATTATAAAGGAAATAATAATGGGCATGTGAGATATATGATAGTGAATAATTTGTTAATATATTCATATATTCGCTATTTGATAACATATATAAATATATATAAATATATACATATATATATATATATATATAAATAAATATATAAATATATATATATATATATATATATATATATATATATATATATATATATATATATATATATTAGTAGAAAATCACTAGATGAAAATTTCGCATGTGATATGAAAAATTTTTGTTAAGTGATTTTTAACTAATTTAATGCTCTATACTTTTAAGAACATTCAGCACTCTATTTTATAAAATACATTTTCAAATTATTTATATATATATACATATATATATATATATATATATATATATAT
>NC_088920.1:36042500-36305000 GCF_038396675.1 Hydra vulgaris
TTATATATGTATATATATACAAAATAAAAATTTTATATATTTATATATGTTCATAAATATATGTATATATATACATACATATATATATATATATATATATATATATATATATATATATATATATATATATATATATATATATATATATATATATATATATATATATATATATATATATATATATATATATATTAGTAGAAAATCACTTTCTATACGATATGAAAAATTTTGTAAATAAAAACCAGGCTGGGGCTGAGGCCAGGTCACTTCCTAAAGAGTTATGGTCAGTCTTAACACAAACCTTAACATGTTGCTTACAAAAAATTCACCTTCACTTTCATCATTTTCTCCTTCTTCTTCTTCTTCTTCACTAATTTCTGGATCTGGATGAAGTTCTTGACATTGAGTCACAGAGTCATACATTTGTTGAACTAAAAATGTTATTCATCAACAATTAAGAAATAGTTAAATAATTTTTATTTATTTTTCAGATATTTCATGTCTCTGAAGTTAAGAAAAAAATTTTTTTACTTTTATTCGAATCTAATGGAACAAATCGAACTTCAGTAACAGAAGGCTCTGAATTTTCTTCATCAGTTTCTAGTACATCTTAAGAGAAAAATAAATTAAAAAAATACACTTATTTATTTATGAATAATGTTTTCAAAATCTATAATGAAGAGCAGCTAAATGAGCATATTAAAAGTATTTTTCAATTTCATGGTACATTAAATAGTATGTGACAAATTAATAAACTCTCCATAACTCACTGGAAGAAATAAAAGACTTCCAATGCCAAAAATGTCGAAGACTTTAAAAGTCAAAAATGTCAAAGAAATCATTAGGCAAGTGTGTTGTGAAAACTGTTTATTTAATAACCAACTTATGGAATAGCTTGCCAAGCGATTTGGTTAAAGCACGATCAGTTAACAGTTTTAAAGCAGGTCTTAATTTCTGAATGAGCAGCAATCGAGCGAATCAGCTGTCATAGTGTGTTAATACCACACTCACTGGCTCACACTAGTTACAGCAATTACTAATACTAATACTTGGAGAGGAGTTTTAGTCTGGTGAAATTTGATAAGTGAGATTTTATTTTCAAATTTTTAAGACCTTAACCGGTTTAAAAAATTTTTTAAATAATAACTGAAAACTTTTTTTTAGTTATTAGATACAGTTTCATAACAAGTAAAACTTGATAAATGGGGAGAAGGGGTCTTAATAAGATCAGGTGGGTGGGAAAATTTTCTGATTTTTCTGATAATTGTTAGATAAACTGTTTATTACTTGATTATTATTAGTTGTACTTGAAACAAATAAGTTTACTTTTATACTAAATAAGCTTTACTTTATTGTAAGTATATTTAAAAGTATTGAAACACAATAAAAAACTTGCAAACAGCTGTAAAGAGAATGACCATAATTAGAAGCACCAGCCCAAACTTGACAATAGTATTCTATACAAAAACAAATTAGAGACTTTTTAAGATAAAGAATAGAACAAGGAGTAAGAAAACACGAGCAACATGCTGTCTTAGAAACTAGATTACATTCAAGATCTACTGCTTTCTAAGCAATTAAAGTCTTTTTATTTTTTCGGCAAAAGTATATGGTTGTCTTGTCTAACATCTATCTAGCAAATCTACTATCAATCTAGCAAACAAAGCCACTTTAGTAGGATCATTGAGAAGATTATTATTATATATGAGAAATAACATAGAAGTGAAGATGATCCAACATTCATCATCCAAGGCAGAAAACAATGTAACACAGGTTTAGATCTATGCCAACCAATTGTTAAAAAAGGTGTGCAAGGCTGGTCAACAGAAATTTTCTGCTAACCCCTAAAACTTTTGCCCAAGCAGTTTTCTACAAGGCAGAAGCCAGATATTTTAAGTCAGAGTTACAAGACAGCAAGACATCTGCCAGGTTATACTTGATTATATGTTACTAGTAGCTGGGTGATCATGATGATCTTGATCCTGACCTGACCTGTAATATTAAGCTTTATATTATTGATTGTTCTTATAACTGGTAACTTAAACATTGGCCATTTTTTGTCCATTGGTATTAAGATCAGCCAAAAATGTGAAAACGGTACATCACTAGTGAATACCAAAAGATATTTAATAGAAATACTCTTAAGGTGAGTTTTAAGCTAAACATCAAAATCAATCATTAACTTGCATAACTATAATGTAATGAAAGACAACATCCTAGATTCCAATAAAAGTTGCAATTCCATTATTAAAAGCAAGTGTTCTTTAAATAAACAGTGTTGATTTTAAAGGGAACTTAAAAATCTTGTAAATAACATAGTGTATCAAACCAGAGAATGTATAACATAGTGTATCTATACCAGAGAATGAAAAAGTGTATTTTAGAGTTAGTTAGACTACATTTAAACTTAGATACTAGATACCAGCGATTTTCAACTTTTTTTAAAAAAATCAATTGCTACAATTGAGAGTATTTTTATTAGTCTATAAAACTAAAATGTGTAAAAATTGAAAGTGGCAAGTCTTCCTGATCGTATCTTATTTTTATTTTATTTTATTTTTTTACATATTATTATTCATTATGAAACATAAACTAGAGTGAGTCATAATTAATAAGTTTTTGAAACGAGTGTTGGTTATAACATTCTCTCACGTATTTTCATAATGAAACATTAATTTATTTTTTAATTTTTATAATTTCTTAGACAATGTTTGGGTTCTGTAAAAATGGGTAGTTTTAAAGCCATACAGTTGGATGAACTTATGTAAATGAAACATTTATAAAAAAACATGGTTTTGAATGTTGCAACTTTTTTGAGTTTAGATATTAACAGAATAAATTTTCAGATATTTTAGATTTAAGCTAGAAAAAAAAAATTCATCTTTATAGCTTAAAAATTTAACTTAATGCAGAAAAAATAAAAAAACATCTAGAAAATTTTAGTTTTGTTTACATTTACTTACAAAAAAAGGCATCTTTAAAGCGGTTTATTTAGGTTGATATGTAAAACTTTTTTTTTAAATAAGATAACCCCTAATTAACTTTAGATTTTTTTAATTTTGAGTTAACTCTTATTTTTTTATAAGCTTTCTACTCCAGCTTAAAGTAACTTAATACCAAAAATTGCTGGTACCTGTTAGATAACAATACTTAATCTTTTAATATTGAAAATATAAAAATAATACTGAATTGTACATATAGAGGTTAAAAGAAAGTTGAACAAATCCGACAATTAAATGGAAAATTGTAAAGCGTAATAGATCTTACAATCACACAATCAAACGATGCAACTTACGCCTATATGAACAGTATGTAATAATATCTTACACCATTGATAACTTATTAAATTAGTAAGAATAAGTTTGTATTCTAGACATACGTTCTCATTGCAGACATAAAAACAAACTTCCTCTTTCAAAATACGGATGATTAGGCAGCTATTTTCAGATTTTTATTTTCTAATTTTTTTGCATTAAGAGTCGTTTTTTAGATTTTACCATAAAATGTCAGTTTTAGGTTGTTTATTTTTTTAATTATTTTAAAGACCGGAAAAAGTTTTTTTTTCCTCTTTATTATTTGATTGACTGCCTGCCTTAACCACCCCTCAGTCGATGTAGAAACACTCTGTGCATGTTTTATAGTAAAAAAATAAAAATAACATTCTACCCTTTTAATATAGATACACACACACTAAATAATGAAAATTTAGAAAAAAATAACATAAAAAATTCACACACAAAAAAGTAAAGACCTTCAGAATCAAGAAGACAATATAAACATTGGTAAGGAAAGCTACTTGTGTCTCGACATATAGCATGCAGTGATATTGAAGGATAACTCAATCTAAAACTTTGAGACTCGATATCGCCTCGCCACAGCAAGTAACTAAAAAAGAAACAGCATTTATATAGGTGTGCCAAAATAACTCACTTGATCAAATAAGACCTCACTGAAAACTATCTAGCTAAAAAATTTATTTTCTCAATAAAACTTATAGAATTAATTTCATTTATAATAAATAATATGCATTGCACTAAGCAAGGGTTATTCTAGAAGGTGGCTAATGCTAGAGCAGACATTTCAACTTTAATATAGAATGGATTCATTAGAATTCCTGTTTTGACCAACTACTTTGTGTGAATAATTTGAGTTTACTTCTGCAGCATTTACCGTTAATTAAGGCAAAAGATAGGACCGACTCTTGCACAACCAACAATTTTAAAAGACTAAATTTACAGCCAACCAATCAATATACACCTAAATTAAAAACATAATCAATATTTTTTTTGCAACTTATTAACCCTAACTTGTCCACGGGACAATAAGTCACTTTTAAACTGTTCAAGGACACTATGACTTTAAATTAAAGAAAATCAAATATCTAAAAAAATATAAATAAATATTACTCTAGTTTATATATATATTTTTTTTCATTTTTTTTTTTCATTATTTTTTAATAATCGGTTGAAATTGATTTTATACCTGCCGGTCCTAAATGGATTTTTCATTAGTTGATTGTAACTAAAATTTTAATGAATCTATCCTGAACAAAGTCTGTTTATTAAGGTCGGTGTATTATTTATTCTGTCATAATGGTCGAACGCAGATAGTAGTCGGTCCTAGCATGAGACACATTCTGGAAAAAACATTTGAGCTTATGTTTTTGATACTTTTTGAACTATTCAAAGATAAGTTTCTATTGGCAAATAATTGGCCATACCTATATATATACATATTTGCGTGTGTGTGTGTGTGTGTGTGTGTGTGTGTATGTGTGTATTCTTTTTATGTTATTTACTTCCCCAAGGCTGAGAGAGCCGCTACAGTCTAGGAGACTATTTTGTTAGTAGTGAGCAGGAGACTATTTTGTTAGTAGTGAGCAGTGTTCATCAAGTAATGTGTAGTCTGCACTTGTCATTATATCAGTAAGAATATTACGCACAAATTCAATATTTATTATCCCTATATATTCTTGAACAATGCAGTTAGAAATGTACAATGCATTTCATTGATTGTTTTTAAATGTATTTAATATTTTGGTTTTCTAGCGTTTTCTAGAAAATCAATAAACTCCATGATGTAGATCCAAAATAACCCACAAAATAAACATTTTCACAATTATCTGTTTCCAGCCCAGATTTAAGGTCAGCATTCAGCAATATCTGACTGTGACAGTGTCTGAGGTCAGCATTTTTTTTCCAACCTCAGAATTTTAAAATTTTATTTCATTTGCTATTTCAAATCAACTAAAAACTGTAAAACTAATGTTTTACTTAAATTCTAAATAAAATAAATAACACAAAAACAGCAAAAATAGTTTATTATAGTTCTAAATAAATTAATTAAAATAAAACAACAAAACAAACGCTTATCAAATGTCTTATTGTTATTATAAT
This sequence comes from Hydra vulgaris, assembly GCF_038396675.1. Lineage (NCBI taxonomy): Eukaryota > Metazoa > Cnidaria > Hydrozoa > Anthoathecata > Hydridae > Hydra > Hydra vulgaris. The sequence goes on from NC_088920.1 coordinate 36,047,897, forward strand.
AATAATAATAATAATAATAATAATAATAATAATAATAATAATAACAATAATAATAATAATAATAATAGAAAGTGAAAGAAGAAAAAAAATAAAAAAAGTTGTAACATACTCTTCGCATATGCATAAAGTACCATTACCACAATCTTTATCTTCCAAAAAAGCTCGAGTATTTGACTCTGTTAACAGCACACCTTCTGTTGGTAAATCGTATGGATTAAAAGTAACCATAGTTTGTGTTATTTCTTCCTAAATAAATCGCTTTCTCATTTAATTTCCACACGTGAAAATTGTTTCGGACGTTGTGAAACATTACATGCTTGTGAATGAAATTTACGGTTTTAATTCATCGGTAGTTAAAATTTACGGCAAGATTACCAAAATTAAATTGCCGTCAGAGCCATTTTTATATCTTGTATTACATAGTTTATATCTTTTTAAATCTTTTTTTTCTTTCTGTTCTTTATTACATTAAAATTTCTATACAAATACATAGAAAGTAAAAAAAATTTTTACAATTTAAGATTATGTTAGAATAAAGAAAGAAACTAAATAAAAATAATGATCACGAAAACTCAAAGAAGACAACGATATATATATATATATATATATATATATATATATATATATATATATATATATATATATATATATATATATATATATATATATATATATATATATATATATATATATATATATATATATATATATATATATATATATATACATATTAGGGTGCATCAAACGCTCCATGTTTTTGTAAGCATTAAAAAAATAAAAATAATACTGTACTTAAATTAATTTTTTTCCAAATATTGTTTTAAGCTTTTGTGTGAAATTTCAGTTTTCTTAGTCAATGTTTAAGGGGTCCTCCATTGATAATAACATAGCGAATAATGTATTATGCGACTATTATAACAAGAAAAACAGCTGGAAAACATTATATTATTAAGTTATTTAGTGCTTACTTAATGTCAGTAAAGTTAAATATGCAGTTGTAATAGTTACAGTGCATAGTTAGTTGCTTATATAAACTTTAGCTTAATTTTAATATTTAAAAAATATGGTTGCCTTTGACGATCCTTTTTGATCACTTGCAATTTGTTTTGGTACACTGCCTCATTCTTGGCAGCTATTAAAATGTTGCTGCTAAGCTTAATCCCTTTTTCTGCACATTCATTAATGACATTTATTGCTTGAATATTAGTGATTGAAGTTTGATATGCTCCAGATTCAGGCCAGTGAGACACGTCTTCATTTAAGAAGCTTGGCTGCAGTTATAGTGCGTAAAACGTAAACCATGAATCTAATAGAACAATATCTGGCAGTTCAGTTGATAATGTGATATCTTCTTTAGAAGGGAACTGTGGCTTTCTAAAACCTATCCCATATTTTCCTCTTGGGGATGTAACAGATGCGGCTGGTTGAATTTCAAGCAACCGGTTGGCCAGCAGACGTTTCTCAGCGCGTGGTGTAAAATGGCTAAACAGAGCCAGAGGCACCATTTCTGCAGTTAGATACCACAAATGGCGCTGGAATTTACTTTGTGTAATGCAGCCAATCTGTTAAAGGTGATAACACTGTCTTCCGCATCCTCTGTGTCTAAGAAAAGGGTGCATAGATAAAAAAAACTCCTTGTAATCATCACGCCTCAGTTTAAGCGTGTTAGAGGCAATTTCTTAAACGTTTTGCCTATAAAACTAAAGTTCTTTCGGAATTTTGAAAAAAGAACTACATCAGGTGATCTGGAAGTCTTAGTTTTAAGATCTTCAAATACATGTGAAAGCACGACTTCCCCAATATGTTGCCATCAACAGCCAGACCATAGCAAAGTCTTTGTTAGATTGTCACACATGCTGCAGAAGCGTGGCCTGTGTTTGAGGCGGTTGTGTCAAATGTCATGTTGACAATTGACTCTGTACAATGCCAGGAATTTAACAGATCAAGTGTTAGATTAGCTATTTTGTTGCCTGAGCTTTTTTTGCCAGATGGACATATTGGAACGCCAAGTAGCTTCAAATTTTCTGCATTTCCAACCACTACACAAAGCCGTTCTTCAGACGCGTTCTTATCAGTTAAAAAAGTCATCAATTTTGAGTCCCAATGAAGAGTTGTCAGGTCTGGTGCAACCCATTGTTCTTTATAGTTTTCTGCCAATTGCTGAACAACATTTCTCCAGGATCTGTCTGCAGTAGCATAAGATGTAGACACATTAGAATTGTTGCCTTGTGACTCGTCAATCAAAGCTGCTGTAAATGTTGCTTGTTGAGCTGCAGACATATTTAAGCGTTTTGCTAAAGCAACAAGTCTGGGACGTTTCAATATATCATGAGGAATAAATGCAGATGTCCCAGTGTGTGAGGAACGGTGATGGCATCTTTTACTTGTCTTCGGAATCTCAAAATTCATGTCACATTCACCTTCACCGCTAATATCTGTATCTAATAAGCTTCGAGTTGCTATTTCTTCTTTTTCTTCATCTGCTTTTTGCTTCTCTTCAACAGCTCTTCTCTGTGCCAATTGCTTTCGCACATTACTTCTTTGAATATTTTCATCTAATATGCAGAGCCAGCTCGTAGGGTGTGCAAAGTGTGCAAAGCACACAGGCGCAGCACTAAAAAGGCGAAAAATTAAAATTCTGCTTACAAACAAAATATATAGGCCTTTCTAGATCTATAACTAAAAATGCAAAATGTACTGAGTCCATTTTTGTAAAAACTGATTTCTGCCCCTTGTCCAATCCCAATCAGTTTTTTTCAATGTTTTCTGCTAACCAATCAGACAAAAGTTTACATTTTAAGTTTACTTTTGGACAAGATTGCCAATTTTCTAAATATTTTTATTAAAAAAAAAATACAAATCTCCTTGTTAGTCTATTATTTATAAAATTATTTTTACATATTTTTTGTTTTAGTTGTTTTTATATATATGATAATGGATCCAATAGGAAAGGTAAAAAAATTGCGGTACAGAAGCGTATAATTGTTATAAGTTTACGAGCCTTATATATTCCTTGCACCTGTCACCCCTTGAATTTTGTTGTTGCGGATACAGTCAAACGATGCTTAGAAATTATGAAACTTTTTTCACAAATTTCTCTGCGATTACGAAGCGTTGGCAACTTTTTGAATCAAAATGTTGCAAATTAACAGTAAAGTCATTAAGTACTACCAGATGGGAAAGTCATGTGAATGCTGTTCGTGCTCTAAAATTTGGATTAAAAGAAATTTATTGTGCATTGAAAGAAGTTGTTAACATCGAAAAAGATTCTATTACTAGATTAACTGCTGAATCACTTGCATCAAAACTAAACAGTTTTGAATTCATCTGTGGTGTTGTGGTTTGGCACGATGTAGTAACTGAAATTAATTGTACTAGCAAACTATTACATTCTCAAACTGCATACGTGGAGACTACTGCAAATGCATTAAAGAAAACTTTCAATTTTTTTGTTACTAAGCACACTAAAGATTCTTTCAAAATATCTATTTCAAAAGCCAAAATTCTAGCTAATGATGCAAGTTTGACTGACGAATTTAGTTTTATTTCACGTAAAGGAGCAAGAAAAAGAAAAAGATTTTTTGTTGATGAACCTTTTGAAGAAGATGCTGATATACAATGAAACCAAAAGTTCAAAAAGAAGTTTTTTGATGTTCTCTTTAAAATAGGTAAAGAATCGATAAATGAATAATTTGAAAGCTTTTCAAGTACAATAGAACCGTTCGAGTTTTTGTATGATATCAAAGATATTGATAAAAATAGGAGAAGACATAATTAATAAATGCAGAATACTGGAAAAAGTATTGACTCATGGTGAATCAAAAGTATGTGTATTCAGAGGATTTGTTTCTGGAACTTAATTTGTTATCACGGAAATTAGATGGGAATAAATCACCAGAACCTGTGCTTCTAATAAGAACTGTTTTCTAATGTTTATATTTCCCTATAAGTATTATTAACACTACCGGTAACAGCGAGTACAGGGGAACGTAGTTTTTCCAAATTAAAATTATTAAAAACTATTTACAATCAACAATGGGCCAGGAACGTTAAAATGGTTTATCAATAATTTCCATTAAAAACAAAATTGCTGAATTTGTAGATATTGATACTTTAAGATTAAATTTTGCAAAATCTAAAGTAGCCGTTTTCTAACTAAAATTATGTTTAAAATCAATAAAATTGTTAAGAAAGTTATTTTCTTTGTAGTACATATTGTTTTATGATTTTAAAAAAAATACATTTTTCGCGAGCAAGCTCACTTGGAATTTAAATCTTAAAGGGGCCTAATTTATTCTCGCACACATAAAATATGCTTCACAAGCCGGCTCTGCTAATATGCTATCTTTTGATCCAAAAGTTGCAGTTCTGTTAGTTTTTATGGAGTGGAGAAATGCCATATCTTCAGCATTCGCAATAAGTTTTTCTACATTAGCTGGCCAGAGTGGAAAAGTTTCACATAGTGAAGTTTCCATAGTATTTATCCTGCTTACAACTGATGCATTTGGTATCGCCCTGAGTTTAGCATTTTCCTTTAGTAATTGTATGATGCGTTCACAAGCTTTGAGTTCTAAAATCATTGGAATATTTGCTTTGCTATAAAATACCACTAGTTGGTTCAACACTAGTATTGCTGCTTTCCATTGAGAACAGTTTATATTAGTGATTTTATTTGGAACATTTGTGTGGTACATCATGCAACGGAGTATTTGACGTCTGGTTGGAAGGCGGGCACCAGTAATCACTGCATCTTTAGGCGAAATAGCTTTACCCAAACCAAATATTGCAAGGGACTTCCTTGTACGTTTGGATTTTGAATTGGAAGGAGATGTCATTACACGTCATACTACTGAAAAAATAGGTAAGTTGCAGTTAAGGTAAGTAGTGTTATTTTAGGGTAAAATAACCACCACAGGTACCATTAGCCATTAAAAGCAAGTTGGCAAATATTAATGAGAAGTCATTTAATGCTACTAAATTTCCCTATTATCACTCATGCTATGAAAAATGATAAAAATTAGTAAATATGTAAAATTCTTAATATACAGGTAAAAAAGATGCTTACCAACTGATATATTCAAAATAACAGGAAAAAGTTCCAGATTTTTTTCTCACAAGGAAGTTCAAAAATGCAAGTCAAATGCAGACAGCAAGGATATAGTAGTCAAAGATATAGTATTGTTAAACTAAATTAACATTATTTATTTCAAATTTAAGCATGAAAAACCTTGAAGAAATTAATAACAGTTTATAGTCTATGATAGGTAAATGTGAATTTTTCAAATGACTGGAGGACCCCCTAAATGTTAATATAAGTAAGAAATATTTTATATTATACCATTTTGGCCCAAAAGAAAGTTTTTAAAATGGATACAAGGATATTTAAAAACCTTGGGGCGTTTGATGCACCTTAATATATATATATATATATATATATATATATATATATATATATATATATATATATATATATATATATATATATATATATATATATATATATATATATATATATATATATATATTAGATGTCTAACTTGCAGGATTTTATAAGCAATGATATATTATATTTACTAATGTCTAACTTTGATCCGAAAAGAAAAGCCACTTTTTCTCTATCAAGAAATGGGTTCCACAGCCGCTGAAGTATAGCCGCTTTTTTTGTTTACAAGTTTAATCCGCCATTTGTATAAAGAACAAAATATTATACCTAATGCTGTGGAACCCATTTCTTGATAGAGAAAAATGGCCTCACTTTTCGGATCGAAGTTAGTCATCTAGTAAATACAATTTATCATTGGTTAGAGATCTTGTCATGAGAACCGCTAAGGTTAAACGCGTCGATAAAAAGTCGATGTAAACTCTTTCTTGTTAATAAAAATAATCTTAACTTGAAATATGGTAGGCTCCACACTAGAATAGTTTTTCTTTGGATTTTTTTTATTTTTATTTTACTTTCAATATAGTCATTTTATGCAAATAATTATTTTATCCAAATATTTTAAATAAGTTAAACCTTTCAACTTTATGAATTTTTATTTTTTACTTTTCTAAAAACTAAATTTTATTTAGACTTAGATGGTTTAACTCCGTTTTACAATCTCCATTATCATGACACGTGCATCATTAATCAAACGTTTATGCACATATGCTATTTATGAATGACGATATATATACGCCGTTTAGAAATAGTGCAAACATCATTTATGCCTATTTTTTCTGGATTTTTTTACAAAAAAGATTCTAAAATTTTAATTCTATCAGAATAATATTCTGATGGAATCGGATGGATTTCAAATGTGTTTTTAGCTTATGATATTTTTTATAGCATTTACTTGCATATTTATAGTCTTAATTTGTAATAAAAAAACTTTGGATTTTTAAAAATCATATTAGAAACATGCCAATCACGAGTAAACAGAAAGTTTAAGAAGATCATGTTTACTGTTGAGTATTTAAATATTTGCGTCAACGAATCTAACATGAACACCTTCATTTGCATGAACACCTTTTAAACTCCAACACCTAATAGGCGTTAATGTATCATGAACACCTTTCTTTGCATCAACACCTTTTTTACAGCAGCACCTATTAGGTGTTCATGTAGTATCACGCGTCTACACCTTTTTTCTTTAACATAAAACCTTTATCTGTTACAGTGTAGCACTAGTATAGAAGCAGATATAACATCCAAAATAAATTAAAACGAAACAAATGAAGAGTTTTCTCACAAGAAATGTAGCAAAAAGCGTTAATATGAGTTTTAATTCATCAAATTTGTTTAATCATTTTTATTTTATATATACGTTGATACATTTAAATATTGGAATACTAAAGTTATTAAACATTATTTTATTGTTATTATATTATCATTATCATTACTATTGTGTACATAATTATCATGTAAATCAATTATTTCACGCGTAAGTAACACGACAGACTGAATCATATTGTAAACCTGAATAAGCATTAAATTTGTAAAGTGTACCATAATTTTACCTATTTATATTCCAATTGAACGAAATCTTCATATGAATGAAAGTTGTAACTTAAAGTAGCTACCCCCCCCCCCCCTCAAAAAAAACAAAAAACATTTTATAACTCTTCACCGCCTTTTCAGCGTTCCTCCCTATTTCCTTCGCGGTTGGATTTGCAGTCACAGTCTGCGCCTGAATATAACACATTAAAATCTAAATGAAGACTGATTGTTATAACAATTTCAAAAAATTAATTTAATTTGCTAAAAATTTATTTAAATTGCTAAAAATTTATTTAAATTGCTAAACATTTATTTAAATTGCTAAAAAATTTTAAATTGTATTTGCCAATGAAGTTAAGGGCTTTGCTAATGTGTGTTAATGCCAATCATTAGTTGAAGCATTTGCAACACATATAGGAATTACTTTGTTTAAAATGTTTGACAAAGTTTTTTTGATAACTGCTCAACGGAAAACCAAGTTAAAAAATACAGCATTGAACAATATTGTCATAAGAAACAACAAGACCTCCTAGATTCAGGTAATCACTTTTATTTTTTATGTATTTACATTTTATTTATTAAAGTTGCGTATTAATATAATGATACCTTTTTTTTCTTTGAACGTACTCGACAAGAAAATTTAATATTGGCCATATATGGCAATTGCCCATTGATCATATATGTATTACTCTCCTTTATGAAATAGCATTGGCGCAACCCATAAGGTAGAGCGGGGCTCAACTAGGCATCACATGACAAAAAGTCTCATGGATGAAAGTTAGAGAATTAGAATGTTAACACAACAACAAAATATTGTTGGAAAGTAGTTGCTTTCCAACAATATTCTGTTGTTGTGTTAATATTCTAACAAACTGCTTTTCAACAATATTTTGCGCAACAAAATATCGATGGAAAACAGTTGAGCAAGATACACGGACACTTTTTCTATTTTCGACCAAAAAAGTAAAAAAAAAATGTTTTGATATTTTTTGCTTAGATGCTTATAAATTTTTTTTTATCTGACATTACTTAAGTATTGATATTTTAACAGTTTATCGGACTTTCAATTAAAACTACCCGTTTTTTCATAAGTCTTCTTGTTCTTTTTAAAACCTAGCTAATGTGTCACCTAGTTTAGTTGGGGTAAGTTGAGCAGCTGTGAAAAAAATAGATAAAACTAAACTTTCGAACATAAAGAAACAAAATTGATAAAAAATAATTCGCATTATTTATAAATATTTTTAAAATTAGTAATTTTTAAATCGAGCTTCAAAGTTTAAGATAATTGTATAAAATAATGTTTTTATATTTTATGATGCTTTCTTACTATTTAACTTTTTCTCTTCTCATATTTACGTCATTAAAGTATATAGAATAAAAAGTTTATAAATTAAGCACACGCTTACTGTTAGTGAAAGTTTTATTGATGATTCACCGTGCATATTCATTCATTTGTTGATTGCTCAACTTATCCTACACTATTGCTCATTTTACCCCGCTGGAGCAGGTTGAGCAGCTCCGCAAACTTTAGGCATTCTCTTTTTAAAAAAATCAAAAAAGTATACTTTTTTCTTAAAATTTTTTTGCAGGTTAAATTTTCTTTCGAATAGTGAGAAAATCATCTAAATCCGACGCACCGTTCAAATCTGTTAGATTTAGTAAAAGTTGCTCAACTAGCCCAGCTCTACCCTACGTGGCTATAATGCTTATAGCATTAAAACAACGCTAATTAAAAACGAACACCACAATATATTCATACCTGTAAATTTCATGTGGACCACATGTGGGAAGCATATTCAAACCATATGCTTACAACTCTTTTTTATCTGGTGGCGTTGGTGCGGTCCATGTGAGGCTATCATTCTTATACCACTAAAAGTCACACTAAAAAAAGCAATCGCTAAGCTATGCTCTTACAGGAAAAATTCACGTGGGTTACGGGCGTAAAAAACATATAAACAAGTCTAATGGCTTGTTTATATGTATACTTATTGTTATTCAAATGCATATGCATATTATAGTTTTGCATTTCTTCATATACGTATTATACTTTCGCATTTCTTCCTAATTTCATTCTCAAATATAAATACAAAAGCATATATACATGCAAAAACGTGTCATAAAATTGATATCCGGTGGAAAATGTGTCATAAAATTGATATCCGGTTGAGGTAGCTAATAGCTAACAACTTGCTAGTAATACATTGATTTTTGAGCAATTTTTATGATCTTACAAAATCATTTCATTTTGTCTTTTACGTCATTAAAGATTTGATTTTTAGTATTGGATGTAATATATTTATGAAAACATTTGAACTTATAACATCGCAATTTTATCACGACATTCCGCAAGCTAAATATAGCAGCTTTGTAGCTATCGATATTACAACAACATATTGCTAGCTACATATCGTAGCTATGTAGCTGGCTAGTTGTTGTGATAACATAACGAAAAATCTGTAGCTAATCGTTAACTAGATATCACAACTTTGTAGATAGAGATATCATTAAGTTATATCGATAGCTACAGACCGTAGGTTTCTTCCTAACTACAACATCACAACAAAATCTAAAGCTAGTCGATGGTTACATATTGTACTTATGCAGATAGCAATACTGTTACGATATATCGATAGATACATATTGTAGCTTTATTGCTAGCTACTACATAATGACAATTCTAAAGCGGTGGCTATCTATCGTTAAAGCGGTGGCTATCTATCGCTAAAGCGATGATTTTTAAGCGCAGCAAATGTTTTATTTCAGAAACTTGCAAACAAACCTAATGACTGTCAGCAAACAAACCCTATGACTGTCAATTGTGAATTACATTTCAGTGACTGTCAGATTCCAACTTGCAAAAACTATTTAAATCAATCCATTTTGGTTATTTATTTCAAATAAATTATTTTTAAATTTAATGGTAATAAATTTTTTTTGAGATAACCAACTAATACAACGTAATCAAGCAACTTACAACGTAAGGTAGAGCGGGACATATAGGGACAGTGGGGTATAACGGGACAGTTATGCATAAAGCCTCATATCTCAGTTTAAAAAAAAAAAATTCAAAAAATTTTTTTGATAAGTTATTCATAACTATTGTGCTTCAAAAAATCATTTTAGAAATAATAATAAAAATAATAAAAAAAAAATCTATTATAAAAAATCAAACTAAATACCAAATGTATCAAACTACCAAATGCATCAGTAAGTTTGCGAAAAACAAATTTGCGTATTTTCTTAAGCGATACAACCACAAAAGATTTATCTTGTTTTAAAAATCTGATTTTAAAAAAATATTTGAAATTGAATCTTTTGAATAGTATTAATTTCAGTAAAATGACTTTTGTGGGGCATATCGGGACAACAAGTTATTTATATACTGAATATATTACTACCATTTCGGGATGCTGTTTACAGTTTGATGATTTTTTTTAGTCTAAAATATAATTTTTCTTATTTAGAAAAGTAATTTTAGTAATAAATTCAAAGAAATTCTTATTTTTATTACTTAACTTCGATTATTAATAGTGTTTAATGTAAACAAAGATGGTTAGAAATTATATAAGAAAAATCAATCATCCAAAATGGGATGAAATGCAGTTTTAGCTGTGAGAAAAAAGGAACTTAGAACTAGAAAAGCTGCTTATGCATATGGCATATTCAAAATTTTAAGCTTATCAAAAATGTTGCCAAATAGTTTCCGGATATTTGTTGTGTGATTTATGAGATCCATAAATGTTTTTGCTTAATTTCAAAGATAGTTACCAATTTAATAATATATAGGTTAGAGTAGAGCGGAAGTATTTTATAAAAAAATACAAAAAAAAAATTATTTTAGCTGTTATTTCTTTTTTTGTGTTGTATGGGTGTAAAGGTGTGTAGTTTCTATGGGTATGTTACTTTTTGAGAGATTGATGTATGAACATATTTAGACGATAGATAGCCTTCATTTTTCATTATTTTTAAAACTTTACAATTGACGAATAACTGCTGCTTTTTAACTGTCCCGTATTGCCCCACACACCTGCAAAATGTAAAAAAGTTTGCTAGTTTTGAGTTTTGTTACTTTGATTGTCGTAACTCATTTTTAGAAATACTTTTTTGTTTTTTCATTTCCTTATATCAATGAATTTTAGGAAATTTATAAAAAAACAGTGTTAACTATGATTAGTTTATCCGCAATAAGCATTTGTTTATTGAGTGTCCTTATATGACCCGCTCTACCCTAATCAAGAAACAAAAGTTCTTTTTTATCTTTGCACCAAGGTTTTTCTTTAATTTTTTCACTATTTAAAAAAACCTTTGATTTACTCTATTTTCATCAGCAATAAGATTACTTATTATTCGTTTCAATATTTTGCATTGTTCAAAAAATAAATTCAGAATCTAAGCGAATGATAAAAATCATTTTTAAGAAAAACTCTGGTCCACCAAATAAACATTTTACCAATATGATTTTTGGCTAAGACACTATTGTTCAACATAATGTCTTTAAAACATTAAAAAACGCACTGTTTTTAGTCATTTAGAAAACCTTTTTTTAATAAAGCAACTTTTTTTTTTTTTGAGTTTGACTGCCATTGATGTACTTACATCAACTGACATATAGAGGTAAATATAATTAAGTGTACATACAACAACTGACACATAGGGATAGGCGTATTTAAATGTACATTCATTAGCTGGCACATAAGGATAGACGTAAACAAGAGTACACGTTTAGGATCAAGGTTTAAACCCCTTATTGATTTCTAGCCCTACGGCTAGAAATCAATCAGGAACTTAGAAAGGATTTGCAATAAAAACCAGGCTGCTTCAAAGTTTACTTTGAAAAGGGGTTATTATATTCATAACCGAGTGTTAAAAGGATTTATGAGTGGTTTTTTAAACTTAAAATCAAATAGATTACGATCCTTAAATATTTAGGATGATGTTTATATGACCGATATGTTTATACAATTCTGAATCAGCATATTATATTATCATAAGTGGTCGTCGTATACATGTATATTGAGTATAAAACTCCTCAAAATTCTTTTCGAAAATATCATATTATCTTGTGATCCGATTTTTGGTGTGATTTCTGTCAAAGTTCTAATAATCGGTAAATTATAGTAATTGAAAAGATCACTGTACAATATATCAATATATATTCAAATATATTGATGAAATAATTCAATTCATCAACATTTTCAAATGCCAATCTTTACATCAGGAGAGTCAATTTTCTTTTGATACTCACACTTCATGTTTGATTCATACATTTTTGTTTGAGCAAAAAAAATTTGTTTGTAAGCTTTACATCAGGAGAGTCAATTTTCTTTTGATACTCACACTTTATGTTTAATTCATACATTTTTGTTTGAACAAAAAAAAAAAATTTTTAAGCAACTAATGATCTCATCGAAAACCGACCGATATCATCGGGAACCGACCGATACTTACAACTGACTAAACCTTACTTTACTAAAAACGATTCGACTATCGGAACAACACGGCATGTTACAAATAAAAACTGGCTTTGAAGTAGATTTTATAAGCAATTTTTTGAAATAATTTTTATTTATTATCAATTATTAACAACGGTTGAATTTTTGAAGTAATTTATTATAAAATGTCCCGGGTTAGCATTAATACTTTGTAATTATTAAATTCTCATTTATATTTTAACGAAAAAAGTTTCAATGAAGAATTTTAAAAGTTTTCACACAAACTATTTTTAATCTTAATTGATAAAATCTTAACGGTTTTACGTATTTCAACGTAAAAATGAAAATAATCAAATAAAAAAATTACCCACCCAAGTCAAACCTTTTTTTGTTGTCACTAAACATAATTTATTAATATTTCAAGTTGTGCTCATTAATAACTTAGTAACAATTTAACCAAATGAACGTCAGACTTCAATTCTTTGTATTCTTTTTTTACTGCATTTTTTGTTTGTTAATCACAGCGTCGATTAATGTTTAAAAAAAAATAGCATTATATAAATAATATATTTATTTGAAAAACATGTTGTGAGACTGAAGCGTGTGGTAGAATTAAATAAATAACTAACAAGCTAACGCTGGCCTTCGCATTCAAAAATAAAAAAATAATTTTCTTGAGAACGATTACTTATTTTAAAAATTAATATTTTTTTAATATATCAGTGATTGGAATATGGAATTTTCATTATTATTATATTTTTTACTATGATTGTGTAATGTAATAACAACAACAATAATAAAAATTTTTGTTATCAAGGTGCTCTAAGAAAAGCTTACGGTCTTATCATTAAGCATCGCGAAAGACCATTAATTAGACTGTTATACCCTCCTTCCTCAGCAATGTCGCTTATTTAGCAAAAGCTGGCATTGAACTATGTCTCTGTAACAACAAATATACTAATGTATTTGTATACAAAAATTACATCATACTAAAATGTTTAACTAAAATTAAGTGTATTTAAAGAAAAACTTATTGTTGATTAATTAAAAAAAAAAAAAAGGTCTAAAATCATATAAATGGATAAAGATAAGTGTAATTGTATAAAATTTTTATATTATCATAAAGATGAGACACATTTTAGAACTATACAAAGATTTTTGTCAATGAATCCTTGTATTTAGAGATTACTCAATGATGTCTTTGTTTCGATTTTTTGTTCCATACAAGAAATGCCATAAACAAATGTTTGGTTTAAAGCAACGAAATTATTTTTAATCATGTGACTTTATGATGTTATAGTTTGACCAAAGCAAGTCTAATAAATTATTAATTTTTAAGCGTTCATTTAGATGGTATTTTATAAAAAAACAAACTTTTTTTTTAATTTATTTATTTCAGTGCTCGCTCTAAAGGTAAGAACATGAGTTTTGAACTAATACACGAAATAAAAAAAGGATCAATCAATTAAAAACTAAAATAACGAAATAAAAAAACAAGAACAAAAAGACGATGGCAATGAGTGTTTATGGATGAATACTACAACAAACAAACGTTTAAAAAAGTCATTTTTTAGTAGTACACATTTTTTTTGATCACTTACTACTTCTTTTACTTTACTAAAACTTTAGTTTTAGTAAAGTAAAAACTGTAATAAGTGATCAAAAAAAGAGTGTGGTGGGTAAAGTATGCACTTACTAAAGTAAATTGCACTTTTTACTTTAGATTTTTTAAAATGAGAAGAAGAAGTTTGCTGTCAAAGTATGATTCGCATCCGGCATGCAAACCACGTTCTATGTGGCTTAGAAAGTACGACATGGAATGGTTAACTGATTTCTTATCAAATGAATCTCATCACAAAAGACACCAACCAAAAAGATTTTACGACGAATTTATACTTTTTGCACAACAACGCTTGCTCCGAAACTCAAGCGCCGTATGGAGAACCAAACCAAAAATCCGTTAAGAAGAAAACATTCAATTAGAAGCTTTTAATTATAATTTTTAATAATTTAAGTATTGTAATAATTTTGAATTTATTGTTAAAACTAGCGTATAAAATTAATAACATAATTCGAAAAAAACTTTCAAATAACGGTATAAAAAATTATTATATATAATACTTTTGTTTTCTTTCAAGTAAACAATAATGACGAAGGCGAAAATTTATAAATATTGTCCCAATTTTTTTTTTTTTTCTATTATGGTATCCTATCTATGTTCTATGAAACTATGAAAGATTGCTCATACAAAGTCCTCACAAATGTTAAGTCTGAGCGCTTTGATAATTTCTTATTCTATTTTAGATTTTCTTCGAGACAATCAGCAACATTGGTTGAAAGCTACTGTGACTCATTATAGCTATAAAGTTAAAAATCAATTGTTATAAATTATATTAAATACAATAACACTGAAGACTGGTAGCCAATGTATATTGAACTAATTTAATACTTTTACTTAACTTGCGACCTAAGAGCTTATCATAATGATATGGACCTATAAACCAATCGCAAGGATGGACAATTGCGTAATGCTCAATATTAAAAAGTGACATTTACTTTAAAAATTTAGTAAGAAAACCAGCAACAAGTTTAAACAAACTGAAATGCTGTCAGTAAACTCGGTTTACGTTGGTTTATCTGCATTTTTGAATGTATAATTTTCTAGCTTTACGTTAAAACATTTAAAAGTATTTTGTTTTTTTGTGATTATTAACTCACAGGGTACCTCTTATAACTGCACCTCGGCGACTTAATTAATATATTGATATATTAAAACAATATATTTAGTTCATTAAATATGTAACAAATAGTAAAAGAAAAAAAAAACACCTGGTGATTTTATTTTTTTACTTTACTAATTCTTTTTTTTTTTTTTTGTCAGTATTATTTAATTATTATTAATCAATAAGAATTTTTCAGCGTGAAGAAGGTGTTTAAAAGTGTTTGAAAATGTTTGGAAGTGTTTAAATTTGTTTGAAAATGTTTGAAAATTTTTGAAAATATTTGGAAGTGTTTGAAAGAATTTGAAAGTGTTTGTAAAGTTAAAAATGTTTGAAACTTATCGTCATTTAAAGTTTTCAATGCTTCCCCACACACTTGTGTTACTTATGTGGTTACTTATACCCAGTTCACACTAAATTCTGTTTTAAATAAACATGTTTTAATGTAAACATAGTTTTATAATAAACATGTTTTCAGTTTTCTTGCGTTCAGATTGAACGTTCTTTAGTATTTATATTAACGTTCGAAAATGGCGCTCTCAAAGAAAAACTTGATCTCGAAGTTACGAGTATTATTGTACATATCAAGGAAAAAAAGAAGACTGCAATTGCAGCACATACTGATAAACTGTATTACTGCTTATAATTTTGCGGTTTACAGAAAAATTTGGACTAAACCTCGCAGTCAAAGCTTTTGGTACGAAACAATGGTAAACTGTTGGAACGAAGATGATTGGATAAAAAACATAAGAATGTCTAAAGCAGCCTTTAATTATCTGTGCAAGGAAGTTTCACCTTTTATGCCTATACAAGGCACTAACTTTCGTAAATCTTTGCCTTTAGAAATGAAGTTAGCTGTGACACTTTACTTTTTAAGTGGATCTGCAGATTACCGAACAATAGCCAATTTATTTGGCTTAGGAAAATCAACTGTTTGTACAATAGTTCACAGAATTTGTAAACATTTTGTTGATAACTTAATGAAGAAATACATTTCCTTACCCTCAAGGGAAGAAACAATGGAGATTATAGTAAGTTTTGAAAAATTATATGGTTTTCCACAAGTAGTTGGAGCAGTTGATGGATGTCACATAAGAATAAAGGCTCCTCATAAAAATTCAGAGGACTATATAAACAGAAAAGAATATCACTCCATTATTTTACAGGGATTGGTAGACAGCAAGTATTTATTTAGAGATATTTTTGTAGGGTGGACTGGCAAATCACACGATTCAAGGGTTTTTAAAAATTCTCCCTTATATAAAGAGTGTCTGGCTAGAACCTTTTTACCTACAAACTTATCTAAAATAATTGATAATATTGAAATTGGTCCTCTTATCCTTGGTGATTCAGCATATCCCCTTAAAAATTGGCTTATGAAACCTTACTCAGATCGTGGAAATCTTAGTATAGAAGAAGCAAAGTTTAACGTTTCTCTTAGTAAATGTCGTGTGGTGGTGGAGAATGGATTTGGAAGATTAAAAGGTCGATTTCAATGTCTTTTAAAGAGATTAGATACAACAGTTGAACACACAGTCAATATTGTTACAACATGTTGTATACTACATAACTTCTGTACTTTGACAAAGCAAAAGTATTTAAATGAATGGATTGAACAAACAGAAATTGACTTAGTAAACCCTATATTAAACCACAGTTGCATTGAACTTGACAATAAAGCTGAGTTTATTAGAAATTCCATAAAAAAACATTATTTTACAACTGTTTAGTTGTAAATGATTTTTTTCAAACAATGTTGTAAAAGGCATGGTTTATTTTATTTTGAGAAAAAAATAACAAAACAAAGAAATTGCTTCACATTTTTTTAATCATAATTAAAAACTCTATCTCAGTCCCACTTTTAAGACGTTTAACATCCTTATCATTTCGGATAAGTACATTTGGTAACTTGGTAATCAATAAAGATGCATTATCTTGAACTGAAAATTCCTCTTTTATTGTGCAAGTAAGTTTTTCTAGTGTCAAATCTGCCAATGAAAGTTCTATTTCAATAAAATATAAATCTTCAACTTGACGAACTTTTAATATAACACATGATTCTTCTTGTTTGTGGTTTTCTAAAATACTTTCTAAAATTTTATGATCAATATCAGCCTGAGAGGTCATAAATTTATTAACAGTGGCATTTAATTGTTCAAACATTACCTCACTTCTTGATTTTTTCTTTTTGGATTTTTTAAAGTAAAAACTATTATCTTTTTTTACCAACTCTTCAGATTTAGAACTTGACGGAGTAGTTTCAATGTCTATATGTTCACAGTTTACTAACTCATTAACACAATTATTAAAATTATTCACTTCTGCAGTTTTTTCAATAATAACATTCATGCCTGAGGAACTTTTCAAAAAAGTTGGTAATGTGGTTGGTTTGTCACTAAGAACCTTATCAATTTCATCAAAGCAGGATGGTTTTTTGGAAGGACCAGTCCCACTTGTATTTCGTTTATTATCAATATAATTGCGATATGCACTTGTCAATGTGTGAATTCTTGTTTTACACATCTCTTTATCTCTGTCTTCATATCCAGAAGCTTGCAAGAATAGCAAAATTTCCTCCCAAATTTTTCCTTTTCTAAAATCCAAAAAATATGAAGTTATATATATATATATATATATATATATATATATATATATATATATATATATATATATATATATATATATATATATATATATATATATATATATTGTGCTAACTATCAAAGAGAAATAAATATCTTGTTGTAAAAAGTACAATTTATAAACATTCATTTCCTTGTTTATTCAATATTAATGTAATTCGTAATCACTTCTTGTCTATTTGTGATTTATTTAAACTATTTAGTAACGAGTGGTTTGATTTTATTTAACAAGTTATTTCAATTTGATCCAACTTAACTGAAAAAAACAAAACAAAACCTTGTGCATGACTTCAACTTTTCTTGGATATTATCTTCTGACCATTTACTAATTAGTATTTTTGTTTCCTCATCATCCCAATGTCTAGCTCTCTTTCTAGATTTAACTTTTTCTTCAGCAACAGCTTTTTCCTCCGCCATTTAAAAACAGTTCAGGGTAATAAAACGCAATTAAAACAACCTCGCGACGTTGTTTTATTAAAACAACTTTTAACGTTGCGTGTTTTAATTAAAACCAATTTTAAATTTGATGAGAATAGTAAAATGTAAAACGCGTTTAAAATACGACAATTAAAACGTGTTTTATCGTCAGTATGAACGGGGTATTATACACATATAAACATAATTTACTTAAAAAATATATAAAACAGCGAATCACACAAAACCTAAGCAAAATGCTTCAGCAAATAATATTTTAAAATAAAAACTAAATTACAACAAGAGAGATAACAAGGGCCATCTATAAAGGACATCATGCTAATAGGGAGGGGGCAGGGGTTAAGATAAAAATGACAAAAAAGGACAAGGGGGAGGGGGAGTCATTAGAAAAAGACGTCATGTTATTTTAGTTTTAATAACATGGAAAACTATGTAATCATGTGTTTTTATGAACGCAACAGACCATAATGTTTTTATTTATCGTAATTAAAGAAAACAAGTTTGTGTTAATATTTGTTTAAACTTTATTTTCGTATATATATATATATATATATATATATATATATATATATATATATATATATATATATATATATATATATATATATATATATATATATACATATATTGAAGTAGAACAATCTGAGCTATTGCGCGTCATCATTCAACTTGCTGAACCGAGTATATAAGTGCTTTATATACTCGGTTGATGCCAAAACGGAGAAAATTGTTTGAAGAAAAGACACACGTTCACAAGATTCCGATTTAGTTGATGCGAGCCCAAAACAATCTTCATTCAAGTTGCATGGATGATCCTTTTTGTACACCAACTATAAGGAATGTGGAAGAAGTTTGCTCTTGTTAAGGCCCCAAGGATTGAACTTTATAAGTCAAGACGATAAAGCTCAGATCCCAATTGGAATCACCGCTGTTAAAAAATAAGCATCTGTATTAATGCACATGGAATATCGAGTTTATCTTTCTGATCATAGTTGGTTCGTTGCTGCAATGCACAAGCTCATCCTAACTCTCTACGCGGGCAATGAAATCAAACCATATGGACTTGGAAAATCTGACGCAGTTTTCTTTTTCGGTCCCACATATATTGCAGTTCGATCTGACAGAGTATTCATCATCAACACCGTATGCTCACAGATGGGACTTAAACAACTTTTGACTCTGCCATAGTTCGATTCCATTACAAAAGACCCTTTGAACAAGTTGGTGAGGCCAGTGGTTGTCTTCAGTGTTAATTTAGCCGGATTAATTCCCTCTCATGATTAAAATGGAACTCATCTAGACTCTCAAGGAATTTAAATTCATTTTTAATATCAACTCTTTAGCAAAATATAATAAGTAAAGCAAGACTTAAGGAACTGTTTATCTGCATTGCGACTTATATTTAAGGTAGGACAGTGGATCTTCTTTAGGAGAAACAGAACTTTGAATTTGCTGAAAAAATCTTTTCCTCAATTTTTTCAGGTCTGACAATTGATCAATTTCCAACGGTGGTTGAGTATATCGATCCAGACAGCAGAACGGATCTCGATGCTCGTCATCTCCTATCGAAGGATTAGGAATGGTTAGCCTCTCATGTGAGCATCAGCCAATATTTCACGCAAATTTTGAAATTTGTGGATCCCGGATGTTGCTCTTTGAAGAGGAGCTTTTATTTCCATGTTATTCCCGGTCAATTTCTGCCTCCACCTATTCCAATCTGTCAATCAGAAGATAGCTTGAAAGCTATGGTCCTTTCAGACGTAACCAGTAAAAGCCGTTTTCTTTTGCACCTTTTCTTATTGCCTCCAATATTCAGAGCAGCATTCCGCAATCATTGTAATCATTTAAACTTCCTCCTTTCAATTTGTTTTGTCCTTCTATGCAATCAAGTTTCTCAGAGAATCTGTAAGCATTGTAACTTGTACTTTGCCTTCTAAGTCATGTTAAAAAGCATGTCAGCATTATTACTTATTTCAATTTTATTAACCAAATGGCTTTTTACCCTTTGCGAGTTGGAACGTGATATCATTGCCGTCAAGTGCAAAAGAGAGTTAATGGTCGTAATTGCGGTAGAAACAAACGCGGCCTTTGCTGAATGGTTTGAAATCGAAATCGAAACAGAGGATTTTAATATTCCAAATGATGCGACTATTTCAGACAAATTGGACTGCCCTATTCAAGTCATATCAATTGACGATTATTTAAAAAATCCTTGGATGGACGAAGAGTAAGGTTCTCATGACACACTTTGATTAAATTTAATATATAGAATATGAGTATAATAACATAATTTTTTTTTTCAGCGAGGCTTACAAGAACAAACAATTGAAACAAACGTGGAATAACACAATAAACTACTGAATGATATTCAAACACAGAAAAATGTAACTCATTTGAAAAATTTCAACGAAAGTGCCTAAATTAAAAACAAATTTTGTTTTAAAAAATAAAAAGACGGGGTATATGTCCCAATTTTGACATTCTTTTTAAGGGGGGATAGGAAAAAAGGACAATGGGTGACAAAGGAGGGGGAAGGAAGGGGATTAAAAATTATCTAAAAAAGGTGACGTCCTTTATGGACAGCCCCACAATGAAAAATATAAATCCACAAAAAATTGACCAATATTTTATTATATATAATAATGATAATAATAATAATAATAATAGTAATAATAATAATAACAATAATAATAATAGTAATAATAATAAAAATACAAATTTATAGCTAAAGATTTATTAAAAAAAGAAATGCATCATTAAGTTAAATTACAATAGTCTTTAACTGATCCCAGTAAACACAAAAGTGCTAAATACGTCTAAAACACGTATTACTATGTGTTACTTAAATTACATAAGTAATAACTTCTGATCTTGGTAAACACAATTTAATGAGCTGCATAGTAATTGAATACTGATTTCTTACATGAAAGTTGGTTAGTGTGAAATGGTTTATGCATTTGACTGTTTTTTTTTGTTTTGGAAGATCAGGTAACCGTTGTTTTTGTGTTTCTAAAGACAAAATTCCTAATCTTTTTTTCCGGTCTTCATAACTGTAGTTTCATTGCACATTTATAATTTTTCTAGCTCTTCTTTGTATTCTCTAATATTCTTTTAATGTCAGTTACTATGATTGAAGCCTGGAAACAAAAACTCTAAAATTTTTGTCCAATAACCCAAAAACTTTTTGGCAGGGAGGGAATCCAATTATTATTTATTTGATTATGATTTTGTGTGTGTGTTTATATATTTGTATCTATATCTATATATGTATATATATATATATATATATATATATATATATATATATATATATATATATATATATATATATATATATATATATATATAGATTTAGATATATATATATATAGATTTAGATATATATATATAGATATAAATATATAAACATATAACACAAGTTCTGTATAATTGTCAATATACAAAAAAATATTTCTGAAAAAAAGTCCCAATGGGGGGAGGGGGAGGGGTTACCACTCCATGATCCTCCCCTTAAACCCGCCATTGTATGGGGTACCCAAAAACTCATATTTATTTTATTAGTTTCTCCACAATTAAAAAGAATGTATTACTTTATACTTTACATATTTTTGAAACCATATAATACCTGAATATTTAATTATTATCTTGAAATAATTTAATTAAAAAATATGTTCAATATTATCAGAATCAAATTCTTTGTTAAGATCAATAATAGACCTAACATAAATTTATTGTCATCAGTTGCTTGGTAAATACTTTGAACAGTATAATTGCCAAACTAGTGCAGTGATTATTTTAATATTCATTTTGTTTATCCAAATTCACAGCAAAATCCAAAATTCTAGGTCAAGAATTTTTGTTCTTTATTTTAAGAATTTTTGTTCTTATTTTAAGAACTTGATTCTTGTTTTATGAACTTCATTCTTATTTTAAAAACTTCATTCTTATTTTAAGAATTTCATTCTTATTTTAAGAACTTCATTCTTATTTTAAGAACTTGATTCTTATTTTAAGAACTTCATTTTTATTTAAGGATATTTCAATAAAAAGCATTATAATAATATTATAAAATTAGGAATAATAATAAGTCCAACGCGATGGGGGAAGGCGGGGGGATGGGGAAAGGGACTTGTCAAAAATGGTCAAATTCGCCGACTAAATGAACAAATAGATCATTGATAGAAAACATAAATATTTTTCCTTAAAATTTATTGACAAAAAAATTATGTGAAAAAATGCTAAAGACTCTTAAAAAAAAGTCAACAATGTTATTCACCAAAAATACACAAAATACTTATTTTTATTACAAATGAATAACATTTTTAAAATCTCTATGAAAATACGCTTCTTTTGAGACCCAGGTTGACATACTTTTGAATAACTTTTTTTTCGACAATATTATGAACTTTACCCTAAATACTTAAGATTTGAACCTAAATATCTTTACAACTTGACCTGATGGTAAAAAAAGAGTTGCATATTTGAAATCAAAATGAGAAATGCTATACAAAAAACAAATTGTTTGCTCGGCACCAGAAAAAAAAAATTTTTTGTTGACCTGTGTAATCTTTTGGCTCTATATATTTCAAATTTACTAAAAAGAAAAAAAAAGTCTGATGATTTTGTTTAAGTTTAAAGACTTTTTTTTAAAAAAAGGCAGCAAGTAATTGTATTTTTTTTATTTATATATCAGCTAAAAAAATGTTCCACCAAGTTCCAAAAATATATTTTTTTTTTTAGTTAATTAACATTTCTACTTTTAAAACATAAAGGGATTACTGCGGTCTCCTGCGGTATTGGAAGTTATAAAAGAAATACAAATGTTGTTAAACACTTAAAAGCCTTGTTTTCCGCCATTTTTGAAAGTATTTTGTTATAATCAAAACAAATGAAAATGGCGGGAAACTTAAATTTTAATTTTTTACTTGTATTACCTGCTCTAATATAGTTTTTAAATCATAAATATTAAGTATAGTTTTAAAAACGTGTTTTTGTCATTATATACTATTTAAAAGTTTGTTTAAATATTGACAATTTTAAAGAAGGATTTATTATTCGATAAGTACAACATGTTTGAAAAAGCTTAACTGAACAACATTATTTCCTGTAATATAAAGTTAACTTAGTAATATAGTGTTTTTACAGGAGGTAACAATGTGACAATTGTTAAAGCTATAACAAAATAAAATTTTAAACAGTGTTTACACTGTTTAAAATTTGTTTTAAAAACTGTTTAAAAGAATATAACTGTTTAAAAACTGTTTAAAAGAATATATAATGTAATTTAAAATGTTTCTGATATATTAGTTTTATTATATTGATGGTTCTTAAAAACAATAGTAATGAAAAGATTAGATCTTATCCCAAATATACGTAGATTAGGAGTGGATAAATTAAGATTATGGAAGGATTTACTTAATGAAATAAAAAATACTGAAGAAATTCGCAAAGCAAATTTAAATAAAGTAAAGGTTGCTTTAGTTATATTTATTTCAAAGGTGAAGAAAAAGCTAAAACAATGTGGACGAGATTATGATACATTTATACAAAAAGATCGTTGGCTTCAAAAAAATCTTATGAGCAATAAAAATAGCCATTTTGGCTCTGGAAGGCCCCATAAACAATCAAGTATTCTTGGAGAGCGAAGCAAAAGAAAAAAAATAAAAGAACTAGCCACAAAACATCATGAAGCTCTATTTTTAGCTTTTGCAAAAAGTGCAAATGTTGCTGGAGAAAAAAAAAAGCCTCCATTATAAAAAACAATATTTCTAATGTTTTAGAGACTTTGGATAAAACCTTTTCCATTAATATGAGTGTAGAGGAAGCTCTTGCGTTAAAAATGAACACTGATCTCAGTGATAAACAATATCAAATGATCAAAAACTCAGCTCTTGTACACAATGTTTAACTTACCTTGCACGATATTTTCGAAGAAAAATTGAAATGCTATCCTGAGAATATACACTTTTCTGAAATTTCTGCAAAGTGTACTCTTCAAAGCAAATTAGATCACACTGTGAGTAGAATAACTGAAATGATTGATATGCCTAATTGTGGTCAAGGTAACAAAATATTTAGAGTTTTAATGGAAAGATTGGTTTTGATGGAGCATCAAGCCAAAGTATTTATAATCAGAAATACGAGACAAGCAACACATTTATAGAACTTAAAAGTGAAGAAAATCTTTTTAGTGCAGCTTTTGTGCCTCTATTGCTCAAAGTAGAAGATTTCGAAATTTGGAAAAATGGAAATCCTTCAAGTTGTCACTTTTATAGACCTCTTTATCTACAATATAAAAAAGAGAGTCCAATTTTATCGAGAGAAGAAGAATCAGATTTAAAAAATCAAATAAATACCTTAAAGACGTTTTGCAAAGTTTTTGATATTGCAGGAAGAAAGGTGACTTTTAATATCAGCTATAGAGTTGATCTTACAATGTTTGATAATAAAGTATTTAACACACTTGCAGAGACAAAATCCACTTAATCTTGCAATGTGTGCAATGCTAAATCCAACGAAATGAACAATATTGATTTATTAAAAGCAAAAACTGAGAATGAGTCAGCCTTGGGGGCTCGGAATTTCAGCTTTACATTGCTGGATAAAATGCTTGGAATTTATTCTCCATTTAAGTTATAAAATTAAAATAAAAAAATATATAAGCCAAAAACAATTGAGGAAAAATTATCTGTAGACTAAAAAAAAAAGAGATTTAGGTACTTTTCAGAGAACGGTTAAGTCTATATGTTGACATGCCTAAAACTGGGTCTGGAAATACCAATGACGGCAATACTGCCAGAAGAGCATTTAAAAATAGTGAAGTTTTTTCTGAAATTACTAAAGTTGATTGTGATATAATTGAAAGATTGCATAATATTCTCATAACCATATCTTGTGGATATCCTATTAATATCAACGAACTAGATTTATACTGCACTAAAACAGCTAAACGTATAGTGAGTTTGTACGGCTGGTATGTTATGCCTCCTACTGTACATAAACTGCTACTGCATAGTTCTTCTATATCACATAAATTACCTTTGCCAATTGGGGTAGATTCGGAAGATGCATTGGAGAGTTTAAATAAACAGATAAGAAATTCTAGACTTTAGCACACAGCAAAAATATCAAGGTTAAACACAATGATGAATCAGATGCATTACCTTCTAGTAAGATCAGATCCAAAAGTATGAAGCATATCTTTTAGAAAACAAAAGAGCTATCAAGGAAAACCGTTACCAGACGAAGTTATTAAATTAATTATAATGTAAATAGTATAATAAATGTAACAAAATATAGTTTTATTATATTATATTTTTTCTATGTATCAACATCCTTTAAAAACCTTTTTTTTTTAATATCTTGTAGAGTAATATATCAAGATAATGCGTTTGTCTTGAAGATTCTAAAACTTTAAAAAAAAATTTTTTGTACGCGTATAGTCACCTTTAATGCGCGCATTATACGCGTTGAAGCTGAGCGTAAAAAAAAATTTTTCAACAAATTTGAAGTCTTTGACCCAAAAAATATTATTTTGATATATAACATTATTTATTTACAATTATGTCAAATTTTAATTAATTTTTGCCGATTTTTGATCGTCCTCAGTCACTGTACGACGTATCAAGGAATTTTTGTAGGCCAGTGCATGGCTCGAAGGTTTCCCCCCCCCCCTTCCCCCAACATTATAGAGCCCAAAAATCTCAAAAACCTTTAATTAGGCACAGTTGATTACGAGCTTGTGGCAAACTACATAATCTTTTTTTATATGGCAACTGTTTTTTTAGTTTATTTTTGTAAAAATTTATGTTGCAACCATATTATTGATTCTGACTCAATAAATAAATGTCTTTTTTTTATTAGTATATAAATAAAATTGAATCCAAAATGTGGACTGTACATATGTTTTTTTTAATTTAATAATATAGCATGTAATACATAAGCATGTTTTACATAAGCATGTTACATGCTTATGTAAAACATCTTTACTTTTGGTAAATATATTGCTTTTGGATGTTGTTGTTGTTGTTGTAATATTGAGTGATTTTTTTATTTTTTTGAAATAAACTTTAAGAATTTCTATCTGCAGAAATTAAAAGTTTTTTTTTTCATTATTATTGTTATTTTCTTTATACTTGACTATTTTTTAGTTGATGCTTAAACTTAATTTTGCTGTAAAAATGTATTTTTAAATTAGGTGTATAAAAATGTAGTAAAAATCAAAAGAGGTTTCTGTATATATGGTTAGTTTTTGATGACTATTTTTATTTTTTGATTTAGGAATACTTTTTAAACCCTTCTTTTGTAGAAAGAATCGATATATGGTAAATAATATATTAAACTCATTATGAATGGGTTCGCATCCTTGTTTGTAGTATGCTTTGTTGCTTGTACCTTGTTTGCATTAATATATATATATATATATATATATATATATATATATATATATATATATATATATATATATATATATATATATATATATATATATATATATATATATATATATATATATATATATATATGTATATATAGAGCAATAATAAATTAGTAAAAACACTTATCTAATTTTTGATTACTTCAACACTGTGTTTCACCATCAGTAGGTTCATCAGGAACAATCTTCCTGATGAACCTACTGATGGTGAAACACAGTGTTGAAATAATCAAAAATTGGATAAGTGTTTTTAAGAATTTATATATATATATATATATATATATATATATATATATATATATATATATATATATATACATATATATATATATATATATATAAACGTTATGCCAACCACAAACAATCGTTTAAACACAAAAAATATTCAAAAAAGACTATGCTGTCAAATCATATATATATTATGTAATTAAAAAGAATTTTAAAAGTACATAAAAACTGCTCCGTTTATGAAGAAAGGAAAAAATATATATTTTTTAAATTTTATTATTTTTGAAAGACTATATGTGTTTGCTTGATACGATTTACTTTTTTATTTTATTATTGTCATTTATTGAGAAAAGTCTATATTTTTCGTGACTAAATGTTTGGGTGTGAGTGGGTGACACGTTTTTATTTGTGAGTATTATTGAAAATTTTTTGTTTGTTTATTTATTTTTATTTTTTAATGAAGTATTTATACTACTTTTATTTATATGATTATTGATATCAAGATTATTATATTTATTAAAACATTGTTACTTTTTTTTTGCAGTAATTTTTTAAGTTACATGGTAGGCTGTTACGTTTTGTCAGTACATAACTATTTGTAACTTTCCTGTCTGTGCATTATATTCAATTGTTGTTTTAAAGTTGATATTGATTGATTATCATATAATTTTCTTATTATTCTTATAATTTATCATCATTATTATTATCATTGTTATTTGTATTATTAATGCTATTTCATGGTATTTACTTAAGATTAGTTTTTAACTATTTGTTAATAACCTCAATTGTAAGATCTTTCATTGAGAAAAAAAAAATTTTTGAAAATATTGAAATATTAATATATATATATATGTATTTTTTTTTTTTAACATCTTCGCTTCCAACAAGGCTGCAAGCAGCCACTAAATAAAGTTGGAAGTTACTGAAAAAGAAAAGATGAAAATTGTAGAGCAATATAACGATTGACGGACGACTTAAAAGGTTGCAAATTATATGAATCAGGAAAGCAAGATGAAGGAAGCGAATTCCAAAGAACTGATGTTCGAGGATAAAAACTAGACGAATAAGCGTTTTTGGAGTACTTAGGAACAGTCACAGAAAAAGGATGAAACTTAATTGAATGACGAGTAACATGAGAATGAATTTTAGTAGATGGCACAAGAGACGCTAGCTCTTTAGAACAGTGCCCATTATAGTATTAGTAGAAAAGAGAAAGAGAAGCAACATTACGACGATGTGATAATGGTTGGAGGTTGGCTGCAAGAGCAGGTCCAACTATGTTTACAATGCCTTTTTGCACCTTGTCTAAAAGAGAAAAGGCATCATTAGAAGATCCGCTCCAGATATGGCAACAGTATTCCATACAAGGCCAGATTTGAGATTTATAGAGATAGAGAATAGAATCCGAAGTAAAAAACTGACGAACTTGATAAAGAGATGCAACCTTAGCAGATGCTAATTTTGCAACTGATTTGATGTATGGTTTCCAAGAAAGATTGGAAGTAAGAGTTAATCCTAGAAGATGAAGAGTAGGTGACACATCGAGTACATCACCGTTCATAAATATAGGAAGATCTAAATTATTGCGATAACGATTGGCTGAAAAAAATTGAGTTTTATGTGAATTAAAGTTCACCAGCCACTGTGAGCCCCATGCTGTAGCAGAAGTGAGATCCTTTTCAAACTCAAATGCCCCCTCCAAGCAATCAGAGGGTGTTGGTTTCTTATCATGACAAGAATAAATGGTAGTATCATCGGCAAACAATGTCACCTTAGATGTGAGAAGATCGTTAGTGTAAATTAAAAAGAGTATAGGGCCAAGGATAGAACCTTGAGGAACCCCTGAAGTTACAGAACATGAAGTTATTAGTGCTGTCAATTGAGAACAACTTTTATGCTACGATTGGAAAGGAAGGATTTAATGATCTTAAAGATGTTGCTGGATACACCATAAGAAGAAAGCTTATGGAGAAGACCAGCATGCCAAACTTTATCAAAAGCTCTTTAAATGTCAAGAGCGATGGCCTTAACCTCTCCACCTTCATCTAATGCACGATAAAACCTGTCAGTTATTACTGTTAGCAAATCAGCTGTAGAACGAGAAGATCGAAATTCATATTGATGATCAGAAAGTAAGTTATTAGATTCAAGATAAGAGATTAAGTGTTTGTTAACTTAAGATTCAAAAACCTTGCTTATGATAGGAAGAAGACTTATGGGACGGTAGTTAGACAAATCAGATCGCTCTCCAGAATTTTTGAAGATAGGGATAACAGATGCTGCTTTCCAGCAGGCTGGAAAACAAGACTCTGATAAGCACTTGTTGAATAGTTTTGAGAGTATAGACGGAGAACACTTCTGCAAGACAATAACAGGTATGTTGTCCGGGCCACAAGCTTTAGAAGAGTTTAGGCAGGAAATCACTTTAGATACAGATGCAGGAGTGATATGAATCTCAAGCAATGGATCAATCTGTTTGTTGCCAATATCAGGTAGAACGCAACTAGTGGAATCAAGAGATAATATTGATGAAAAGTTTTTAGCAAACAGTTCGGCTTTGTCTTTAGGTGAGGTGACAAAGTCTGAACCATTCAAGAGAGGTGGAACTATAGATTTGCCCTTATTATTGATATTATTAAAGATTCTCCAGAAGTCACGAGAGCCTAATTTTTGAGATGAGATATGAGATTTCATGACCTGAGAATAGCGGGTTTTGGCGTTAGACAAAACTTTTTTACAATTGTTTCTAGCAGTATTAAACAGACGTCTGTTTTCTGGAGAATTGTTTTGCTCATAAATATGGAAGTAACGGTTTCGATTGGCAATCGCAGCAGCACAGTGTGAGGAAAACCATGGAGGAGAGTGAGGCTTGACCTGGAATCGTGGAGAGGGAATAAAAGATTCCATGCCAGCCTGAATCCACGAAGTTATGTAAGAAGCACATTTGTCGACAGGAAGACGAAAGACTTCTACCCAAGGGCCATCACGAAGAAAATCACGGAAAGAATCCCAGTCAGCTTTATTGTACTTGTAAGAGATTCGATAATAGGGGGATTCAGGTATACACACACACACACACACATATATATACATATATATATATATATATATATATATATATATATATATATATATATATATATATATATATATATATATATATATATATATACACACTTATAATTTCAAGAGAAATACCCTATAAACTACTTATCAACCAATAATTTTTTAAGAATATCTTATCTAAAAACAAGGCATTTAAAATAATATACCTTCAAGAATATCGTAAAGAATTCTAATATCCTTTACTTTCTATCCAAAATTATCAAATTGCGCGCTTTTGTACATATTTTAAATTGTCTATTTGTCTGGAGTCATACGCAAGTTACCATACCTCTCTCAATCTATAATTTCTTTACTTCTATAAAAAGTTCTCATTATTATCTTCCATCTTTTAGTAACCTTAAATTATATATCCTATATTATTGATTTTTTTTTTTCCTTGTTGATTTTATATTTTTATTGGTAAAAATCTAAAAGTGTTTCAAAATCACAAATCCTTTCTAAAGTGAGAAGTTATTTTTTCGAAACTCCAATGTCCTAATGGGTTATTCTATAATTATCCTCTGCTTTTTAAAATTTTTTGTACGCTTTTTTTTTATTATTGTTTAATTCAGATTGTTGGCGAGATAGCTTGTGTATTAAAGTCTTCTGTCACAGTTGACTCAGTGAGAGTAAGCTTGGCTTAAGAAATTGACACACATTCTGGAATACTCAAGTTGGTAGTTAATTAAGAAATTAAGAAATTGTCAGAATTAAGAAAACTAAAGTGGGCAATAAATTGCCAACCTTAAACTGTTGCAGGTCAACATCAGATTACAAACATAAAAACATTTTCACAAAGGTTTCACCATTAAAGATGAAAACGAGGTCAGGGTTATTCCCAAATGAAATTCTAAAAAAAAAAGACTGAAAGTGGACATGTTTTTTAGAAAATGCTGTAAGTTTGTATGATCTTTTGAAAACATATATATATATATATATATACATATATATATATATATATATATATATATATATATATATATATATATATATATATATATATATATATATATATATATATATATATACATATATATATATACATATATATATATATATATATATATATATATATATATTATATATATATATATATATATATAGATTATTTTTATATATATAGATTATATATAAACATTATTCATATATAAATAATATATATATATATATATATATATATATATATATATATATATATATATATATATATATATATATATATATATATATATATATATATATATATATTATATATATCAGCCCTCGGAATTAAGGTCGGCATTCCGCAGTGTCGACCTAACTGCCAACCTAAAAGGTGTTGAGAACCTTTGTATTAAATTTTTCTTGCCGACCTATAAAAGATTGTGGTCTGCAAAATATTGCTGACCTCATTTTTCCTAATTCCGAAGTTGATATATCTACTATAGCATATTTATGTAAGCACTTGCTCACTTTTTTTGCCTATCTAAATCAATATGGCTTTTTTGGATAAAAAAAGAAAAAAACAAAGAATAATGAATGAAAAGATTGCTGCCCTATGCCAAACCCTCAGTCGATGTAGCAGCATTCCACTGTTAGTCAGGCTATTTGTTCGTCGATTTATGTACTGAAGCCCCCAGCAGCAAGCTATTTGGGTATGATGTCACACTGCTCACCTAAATCAGCATGTATATATATATATATATATATATATATATATATATATATATATATATATATATATATATCCAAGTAAAGATTTCTAAAATTTTAACATATGAAAAGATGTTAGTTTTAAATTTTCGATTTAAGTTTGTTAAATTTATTTTCAGATAAAATCCTTATCATAACAGACGATTAAGACGAGGCAATCGTTATGCATGGCAAAAAAAATATTTTAATAAGTATTTCATTTTCTGACGCCGTGATTGGACTTATTGGAATACACTATGTTATGGACATGGATTATGACGCCCATGTCATGACGGCATACACAATTTACATTATATTTTACACTTACATTATATTTTATTTAAAAAGCTCAACAGAAACTCGTTTGAGTCAGAAGAGTAGCCTATGGAAGGAGTATTGCCGCTACAAGCGTTACCAATAACTGGACATTCCTAAGAACAACAAGTTTTATTTCAACGATGATATTTGTTTAAATGTATAAATACTTTTTGAATATTCTTATTTTATATCATCCTAATTTCAAAATGTTTCACTTTTTCCTTAGAAAAAATACTCTTGTAATATTATTTTACTGTTCAAGGAAAATATTATTGAAGCAATATAATAGAATCTTATTTTAAGCAAAAATGTCCTTGAAATAAGAAAAAAATTCTTATTGATAAAAATAAATCTTAAAACAAGAAAAAAATATCTTTATTTGAGCAAAAATATTCTTAAAACAAGAAAAAAAATTCTTTTTTTAAGAATAAAAATTCTTAAAACATAAAAAAAAATTCTTACGTGGCGGACAAGTCTTTTTTTTCTTGTTTTAAGACTTTTTTGCTTAAAACAAGAATCGTGGATTTTGCTGTGTTATTCTTTATGATTATTTATCATATTGTTATTAGTTATTTGTTATACTTATTTATAATATTTTCTTTTCTAGAAAAAAATATAGTCCACTATGCATAATTCTTACATTCTTAAATGGATTATGGTTTTAAGAAGTATGGTAGTATGGGGATAGTCCTGTGATTAGAGACGAGGTATATAACGGTTTTAAGACTAGTACTACTTCTGCAACTTTAAGTTTATCAAGAAAGATTTATTTGCTATATACGTTTATAAAAAATGTTTTAAAATTAAAAAAAAAAATCTAAAGAAAATAATGCTGACTCAGTAAATGCTACAAAGTTTAACGTCTTATGAACGCAAATATCTATGTGGTATATTAAAAACCTATGTGATATATTAGAAAAACCTAAAAATGTATTTTTCCCTTAAAACAAAAATTATTGATAATATACATAAACTGTAACTGGCTTAAGATGAAATAGAAGACAACTAGTTTGCAGAAATTTTTATTGTTCGCTCTGTTAAATGTCTCTTTGGTCAACGCTCTCTTAATAAACTTCAGTTTGGAAAATTGTTTAACTTTTTAAATCATTTAACACTTGCAATATTGTACAATCATGACCCAACCTGTAGCTCATTCCAATCATATCTGATGATCTCCTCGTGTTTTTAACTACCTAGATATTGATTTTATTTTATTTTTTTATATTGGTAATTTATTATTTGTTTGTTTTTTTGATTTATTTACTTGTTTATTTACAATTAGAAATTATATTATTTGTTACCTAACAGCAGCTTTAAAAAGAAGAAGTTCTCCATAACCAGCCTTATTTCACACAGCCATTATAAAATCAGGAGCACATCTATAATTGGGATTTTTACATGATATACCTTTGCAAATAAGTTTATTGCCTGGGAACCCTTGAGAACAAGCTACATCAGGCTTAGTAAATTTAAACTTAAAAGATCTGGATTGTTTTATAATCTATATAAACTTGAACACATTTTCAATGCTTGGGAGCTGGTTCGCCGGCAACTAGTTAATTGGATACTTAAGAAGAAACGGTAACCTTCTGGGATTAGTCAGTTACATGTTGTTACTTTTACAAACATAACTTTGGACTTTGTTAAAAAATAAGTATACGATAAGCATATCGTTTTACTCTAAATAAAAAATGTTCTTTACTCTTTTAAGAGTAGAGAATGATCTCTCAGTCTCGAAATTTGTTATGGGATTAGTTTGAAACAAACAATATGCTATATAAATATTCATGGTTTCCTTTCAATAAATCCTCTGTATGTTGAAGCTACAAAAAATGAATACAAACTCTGCAGAACGCCAAAATAGTTGATAGAGTTGGTGCACTCACTGACACTGCACTGTCCAACTAAGTTTAATGAATGTCCGGCGCAGAGGATATAAAAAGCTAATTCACTCCGCTCTTTTAGACGTGC
Organism: Hydra vulgaris; assembly: GCF_038396675.1. Lineage (NCBI taxonomy): Eukaryota > Metazoa > Cnidaria > Hydrozoa > Anthoathecata > Hydridae > Hydra > Hydra vulgaris. Next base: position 36,081,838 of record NC_088920.1, read on the forward strand.
TTGTAATCCAGAATATTTATTAGACATTGCTAGCATTACCGTAAGCCTGGCCACGACAATTGCTAATATTAATATCATATTTTTCCAGTAGATCTAAAATGTCAGTAATTAAGAGTTTACCTTCGTGGCTGTTAATTTGTATAAAACAAAAAAAATCGCTCATACTCGTGGCCATTTAGATAATAACAAAATATCACAGAAAGTTGATCCACGTGAGAAATATCAGGCTACGACATTTCCCAAGTGTTTTGCTTTTTTTATTTCACTAACAATGTGCGTTAAAACCTTTTGAGACATAACATCAATTAGTTCTTCACAAATAGTTTTAGACAAATAAGATACATTACCTTTGCCTTTATGGCCTTCAAATGCTAAACCTCTTCCGGCACTACCAACTTCATTATGGCCTCGAAATGCTAAACCTCTTCCGGCAAAAAAACAAATAACTGCTACTATTCTATTTAAGATCGCAGCCCAATAATTAATCTCGTCTTTAATCTGACTTACCATATGTTCATCGATATGAGTATTTTGTTATATGAATTCTATCCACTTGATCATACATTGAATATGTTCCTTGCTGTTTTCGTGGCCGAAAATAGTTTGTTTAGCTTTTTTCCAATTGTAAAAACCAATTTTGATAAAAATACATTGTCGTTTTCGATTAAAAACAATTTGCAAAAATAAAAAAATACACATCCAATGGATTCAGAAAACATTAACCATTTTCGGTCACACTTTTCGCCTATATTTATCACTTTTTGAAAATATTTAACAGAATAATATCTGTACTGGTTTTTGAACATTCGTTTCGAAGATTCGAAATAAGTCTTTATTTTGAAAAAAGCATACCCCTTGTTTAAATACTTCATACGTTCATTTTCTTTTAATTGATTTTTATTTCCTAGATATCATTTAGAATGATATCTAGGAAATAAAAATCATGATAACGGGTGATGCGGAAGTTATCGGACAAATCCTAATTTCATTATTTGAGCATAATAATTAGTTTTTGTGGTTTTATGCGTTGGCATAAACGTTCTATAAAATATAAATTTTATTATTTGAAACACAATTATTTAAAATGAGGTCAAATGCAGCTGAACGAGAATCTTTTCGAAAGCGACTAAAAATGTTTTTTGTAAATAAACCTAATATAAAAAAAAAAAATCGTAAATCATTTTGAAAAGGAAGGATTTGCTCGAAGTACAAGATATGATAACCTAAAAAGACTTGAAACTGTTTAATCGTTTTCTGATAGAAAGCACCCTGGTCGTCCGACATCCTGGACTAGAGAAAAGAAAGAGAATTAACGAGACTTGTCAACAATCGAAAAGGGGTCAGTCAGAGAAAAATAGGTATTAAATTCGGTGTAAATCAATCGACAATTGGTCGTCAGTAAAAAAAAAATGAATATTAAATATAGAAAACGTGAAAAGACTCCAAAATACACTATAGAACAACAAATAAAGGCAAAGAAAAGAAGCAGGAAACTAGTTAACCAACTCTATAACACAAAATCGCTTCTAGTCATCGATGACGAAAAATACTTTTGTTTTGCAGGGGACAACATGCCTGGAAATTCTGGATACTACACAAACAACAAAAAGACATGCCCAGAAAGTGTTCGTTTTATAGGAAAAGAGAAATTTCCAAAAAAATTATTAATGTGGATAGCCATATCTGACCGTGGTATGTCCGAGCCATTGTTTTGCACTTCCAAAGCTGTAGCGATCAATTCATCAATCTATATTAATGAATGTTTAGAAAAACGACTTCTTCCATTTATTCACAAGCATCATGAAGACTTTAACTATTTATTTTGGCCAGATTTAGCAAGTTCTCATTATTCTAAAGATTCTCTAAATTGGATGGACCAATATGTCTATTACGTTGATAAAGAATCCAATCCCCCGAATGTGCCTCAAGCACGACCAATTGAAAATTTTTGGGGACATTTGGCACAGAAGGTTTACGAGGGAGATTAGAAAGCTTCAACAGAGCATGTTTTGATTGATCGCATTAAACTAAAACTACAAGAAATTGATTTAAACTTTTTACAGTCGCATATGAAAAGCGTCAGAGCAAAATTGAGATCAATTGCAGATGGTCGTGTTTTTTCATATAAAAAGTAATATCTTTTTATTAAAAGATAAATGCTTTATTTAAAAAATATATAATAGTAGTTTGTTTTTTTATTTATAAATAAGTTATAGACGTTTTTGTTTTGTCCGATAAGTTCCGCATCACCCGTTAAACATAAGCTTAATAAAAAAAATAATAAGTTGGGTTGATGAAAAAAACTTGTCATTTTCGGAAGTTTAGCTACCATTTCCGCTCTCTCTTTCTTCAATCTCCTTTTAGAAGCTCCGCTTTCATATTTTCTTAGCATATTAATAATAACTGTATAACCTGAAAAGTGTTAAGCTATTTGTTTTTTCTCTTGAATCTTCTCTTAAGCAAGTTTAGCGCTACAGCTTTAATATGCATTCACAGAAGAATTCCTTTGGCACACCCTTACAAATACAATCGAAAAAATATTTTAGTAATAAATCAATTAAGCCATTATCTTCTACTCGTGATGATTCGGAATGTTTTTTTTTTTTTAGGTCTTTTACTGTTACCTGATAGTAATAATATACCGGATGGTATCTCTTTTTCTAGATACTTCAGCGCTACAGTGATTTTATCATAATCAACGTAAAAAAATTCTAAATATTGCCCATAGATATTTTACTTTTAAAGTTGACAACTTTATTTTTGTATATTTCAAACTTCCTTTAGCAGTAAGCTAAAGTTAACCATAATGTGTGTTCTTTAGACTTCAATTTTTCAGAAGATTTTTGAAAAAGTGATTAGGTAGTTTAGATAACAAAACCACCATTTTGAGAAAGCCTAAGTCGAATTCAAAAGTTTATGGAAAGATGGAAAATTAAAATTATCATTGATGGTACATAGATATTCTTATCTCTTATTCTTGTGTTCCAAGTTTGAATTACACTTTTTTAAGTGGTTAAGGAGCACCGCGCTAGATGGCAGTGCCCGTGAAACCATTCACATGGATCTCTTCACCGCCAACCAGATTAATATTTCTACAACGCATTGATGCATCTAGTTTATTTTTTCCTCAGGGTCTTCGGTACGTAGTCCTTATAAATTAATTATAAATATAAGGTAAGTTTGGAAACAAACAATATTTGTTTTTAAATTTGAATCCTGAACTGCGCGGTGTTTTTACTACTATTGCGACGCTCAAAACTTATGGCGCTAAATAATTTTCTGACGAATAACTTTTGAATTATTGGGAAATCTGTTTGAATAATTCGGTGGAATAAAACTATTTTGTAGTTATTTTTATTTAACAACAATAAGTTTTTAAAAACTGCTAACAAAATCCAATGGATCATTATGCAAGTGTCATAACTAATACAGACGATATAGTAATAGAGTTTATTTATCGAGGAGTAAAGACAAAATTTGTTAGACCACTTATGGGAGAATTAGGAAAAACATTGCAGCGAATTTCGTTAAAACTTGATCCTCAAAAAAAAACCAAGAACAACAAAAACAAAAATGCTGTTTTAAGTTATTCTACCGACAAAGTTAAAGTTTTAGTTTTTGATAAATACGCGAATGTAGTAAATGATAAGATAACAAACAAAGAAAGTTTTCAAGAAGGTTTTTGTATGCAAATAGTTTCTCAAAGGTATATTGTTCAACTAAACCCGCCAACTATTGTAAAATTACAGCTGCCTGAATGCATTATGACAGGTTTTCCTGTTTATCCTCAACTAGAATTATTTTTTGCTAACCTTAAAGAATCTAAATTTTTGTGGTTTAAATCTTCAAGTATTGATAAAGAATGGGAGGTCATTGGTGAAAGTTATTGCTACACCCCTGTCAATAATGATATAATGTTTCGTCTAAAGTGTGTTTGTCAACCTAGTGATGGTAATAAATACGGTCCTTTTTCAGAGGAAGTTATAAGTAGCCCTGTTTTACCTGGTCCGGGAGTTTGTGTATTTGAAAATAGACATCTTTATACTCTTAAACATATTGAATCTTATGACAAATTGCGTATTATTACATATAATATTTTAGCAGATGTTTTTTGTGACAGTGAGTATGCACATGAAGTCCTCTATCCATACTGTCCAAAATATGCTTTAAAATTAAGTTACAGAATGAATTTGCTCATAAAAGAACTTATTGGCTTCAATGCAGATATATTGTGCTTGCAAGAGTGCGAATTGAAAATGTTCCAAGTTTCTTTGAAACCTGTATTACAAATTTATAATTATGAAGGGTATTTAAATTTGAAAACAGGTAAAATGCCTGAGGGGGAAGCTATTTTTATCAGAAAAAATAAATTTATTCACTTGAAGGATTTCAGTATTTCTGTTAAAGAAGCATTATATTTAGAGTGTAATAAAGATATTTTAGCTGCAATTCAAAAAAATGATATTTTTGATTTGCTGTGTAAAAAATCATCTATTGCACAAATTCACATTCTTGCAGAGAATAAAATAAATGGAAGGCACTTATGTATATTCAACACTCATCTTTATTTTAAACCTGGTGCACAGTTAATTAGAGTTCTTCAAATAGCTGTTCTTTTAAACTACGTTGAAAAAATTTTAAAAGAACATCAGACCAAATGCTTTTTAATTATGTGTGGAGATTATAATTCTAAAAAAGGAGATCCTGTACTGCAGTTTTTAAATGAGAAATCTTACTCTCTAAAACTACTTTATAATTTAGATTGTGTATTGCAATGTCCTTTTCAACTTGAAAATGTGACAGGATTTCCATTGTTTACTGTTTTTGTGCCACAGTTTAGGGAAACATTGGATTATATATTTGTTGATGAAAATTTTACCTTGGATGGATTTGTTCCAATTCCTTTAGCAGAAGAGCTAGAAGTATTTTGTGCTTTACCTTCAGTAGTTTCACCATCAGACCATATACCTTTAATTGTTGATTTAAATTGGAAATGATTTTTTTTAAACGTTTTTTTAAGTTTTTATAGTTTAGTTTTTTTAAAGTTTCTATTTATCTTAAGATAATAAAATCATTTTACTCTTTCAAAATCTAAATAAGTTATCTCAAAACAAGTAAAATATTTTTTACTTAACATTATAAATTGTATTCTATTCCATAATGTAAAATATGTATCTGAAATTTAAGATTGAGTCCATAAAATTGTGCCTCAGCTATTACTATCAGATAATGTTTTATTTTTTGTTGTTTTATGTGTTTCTGCTTTTATCAACGTATTTATGCACACAAAAAAATATAAGTACAATAAACAATATATTTTTTGCTTATTAAATAATTAAATATATTTATTTTTGAACTATTGTAAACAAGTTCTTAACCCCCTTTCTCTTGTAAAATATTAAAAGCAATTGTATCACATTGCTTTTTTATTGGGCATATTTAAAAAATGTATTTTGTTTATTTTACAAAAGTTTATTTTACAAAAGTAGTTTATGTCTGAAAATTACACATAGAAAAAAACTGTAATAATATAAGTTAAAAAGAATCACAAACTATAATGTAACATAAATAAAACATTTTATTAATTGATTTATCATCTTCATAAAAAGTACTTTTAATATACAACATATTTTTTGCATATAAAAAAGTATATTTATTTGTTTTTCAACTATTCTAAACAAGTTCTTAATTTTTCTCTTGTAAATAGTTAAAAGCAAATGTATCGCATTGCTTTTGTTACTGGACATGTTTAAAAAAATGCATCATCAGTAAATTGCTTTGAAAACTGACTGTTTGTTTATTTTAAAAAGTAGTTAATGCCTAAAAATTAATTATAGAAAAATCTGTAAATTCTTTTATACATTTATTAGTTACATGCTTGATTTAAACAATTTTTTATATTAAAGTATTTTTTTATAAAGTTGATAGTTAATCAGTTGTTTTATTTGCACTACATTAAAATTTGTGTGTTTTGTCATAAATTCTGATAAGTTTGTTTAATCTTTTACTATGCTATGTTTTTTTACTATGGTTTTAGTAAAAACATCACTGAGGGTTTGAATTTAAGCAAGCAGTATCTATTGCTTGACACTTTATACAGCAACAAAAGTTATCTTATTTGAAAAACTAGTATATACTGTAGATTTTCATTTTATGTGCATAGTCTAAAGTAAAAGATAAAATTAGTTTTCTCTTAAATATTACATTATATATATATATATATATATATATATATATATATATATATATATATATATATATATATATATATTTATATTTTTTGTTTTGTTATTCACCTCCTTAAGGCCGAGAAGGCCACTACAGATGAGGAGGCTACTTAATAGTGGTTATAACCCTTCTCTCAACTCTATAACTCCGAAACACGAGCCTTGACGAACAAGGCCGCTGCGCGGAGAAACAAGTTAAGCGCAGTACTACCAGAGACGTGGTGGGGATTGAACTCGGAACCTCTCGCTTATGAAGCGAGCGCTTTACCACTACACCACTACCGTATTTATATATATATATATATATATATATATATATATATATATATATATATATATATATATATATTTATATATTTATACATATATATATATATATATATATATATATATATATATATATATATATATATATATATATATATATATATATATATAATTTCTTTCTTGAAGAATAAAATTATCAATTGCAGTGAGATTTAACTTTAGGGAGTTAACTTATATAAAAACATTTATTAAATAAAAAAATCTATTTTAATGCAGAAAATATTTTTAAATACATATTTTTTAATACAGCAGCAAATAAACTCTTAATTTTTTATTTTATTTTTGTATTAATTACATTTATAGCTGTAAAAATGTATTTATTCATCGGTTGAAGTTATTAGCTTGGAAGAAAAATGTTTAGATGCAATTTTTCTCATGGAATCAACAGGTACAATATTTAAAAATTTATAAGCAAATAATTGCTCATCTTTTATTTATATAAGTAATCAATCAAATAAAGTAGTAATATATTTATGCAAATGTATTTACAGTTATATTATAAGTTAGGTAATATTACATTTATTAAATATAAATGTTACCTAACTTATATTGTAACTAATTTATATCATAGCCAACTTATATTGAACCCAACTTATATATTTATCTATATTTATTAGAACAGTTAATACATATTTACAGTGATTAATTGGATAAATAATCTCTGAAGATATTTAATTTATGATAAATATATATTTTTAATAATATCTTAATCAAAAAGGTAGTGTAGTGTTGTGGATGTCACTAGTTTTTCATTGATGGTATAGTTGTATCAGTCAATGATATAGCTGTAGCTGCAGTCTACAGCTATATCATCAACGCAGACACAGCAAAGTCTTAACTGATGTAAATTGGAATAGGAGTGTACATATATGGAGGTATATATTTGACTTTTTTAATCAACCAAACAAAAAAATATATATGTTGCATCACAAAATTTAAAAAACTAAATCATTGACCCCTTTCCCCCTATTGTGTGACATAATTTATGGACAAATTAAGTAAAAGTAGTAAAAGTAAAGTAAAAATCAAATTTTGAAAACAATAAAAGAATATAAAACTTATTTGATCCCGTCAAAACAGAGGCATCATCACTGCAAAATTCTAGTAAATATTTGGATTAGTTGGAATTCGAAGCTTTCCCCGAATGAATTTGTGCTTCCATTAGTTAAGATACTGGAAGATCTGAGTATTTCTAAATGTAGAACAATGTTGTTTTTAGCAATAGAGTATGCCATTTTTTGCTAAATTTGCTTTCAAGTGCTCACTTTTTTCTGAGTTCAACAAGTTTGGAAATCTGTCTATGGGTTTCAGAAACTTTGTGTTAACATTCTTTCTTTCTTAATGACATTAACCGTGAGTCAGAGATTCAAAATTAGACATTATGGAGCATACAATCCATTTTTGGACTAATTTTCTAGTTTTATTGTATTGCAAACAGAGCATCTAATCTTTCCACCAATGCATAATAAAAAACTGTTTTTAGCATTGAATTCATAATAATTTATTGCCTAACATTTAGGGAAATGGTTGCTAATGATGAACAACTCGTTGCTAATATGCTGATAAAATAATAACTTGATAACTCATTGCTAATATGCTGATAAAATAATAACATGATGAATGATCTGTATCTCCACCAGACACAATGTTAACATGTAGTTTAGGTAGTGCAGGTGCAGAAAAAAAAGTTTGATAACTTTTGCTGTTTATCTTTTGTAGACATTTACATTTATGAAAATGATGTTTTATTTTTAATTTAACTTTATCAATGTTAATTTAAATTAATAAATCAAATATATTCTGAAAAAGTTATTATTTTTTAAACATCTTCGCTTCCAACCAGGCTGCAAGCAACCACTAGTTAAAGTTGGAAGTTACTGGAAGAGAAAAGACGAAGATTGTAGAGCAAGATAACGATTGACAGACAACTTAAAGGGTTGCAAATTATATGAATCAGGAAAACAAGATGAAGGAAGCGAATTCCAAAGAACTGATGTTCGAGGAAAAAAACTAGACGAAGAATCGTTTTTGGAGCACTTAGGAACACTCACAGAAAAAGGATGAGACTTAATTGAATGACGAGTAACACAAGAATGAATTTTAGTAGATGGCACAAGAGACGCTAGCTCTTTAGAGCAGTGCCCATTATAGTATTTGTAAAAAAGAGAAAGAGAAGCAACATTACGACGATGTGATAATGGTTGGCGGTTGGCTGCAAGAGCAGGTCCAACTATGCTTACAATGCATTTTTGCACCTTGTCTAAAAGAGAAAGGGCAATTTCATGGATATTTAAATAAACTAAAATAAAAAAAGAATAGAAATAGACAATATAATACAAGGATCTTTTTAAAAATGCATTTTATATTGACAAAAAAATAACAACAAAACTTCAATAAATATAAAAACTGACAACAAATACTTATTGATGATAATAGATTATTTATTACACAAAATATTATTAGCAAAAAAACTTTATTGCGTTAATTAATGTCTTTGATTAAAATACTTGAAATTATTTTTACTGGAAATTGTTTTTTTATAATTAAACTTTCTAATTATTATTACAAATTCTTTAGTCTGTAAATTACACGGCTTTAAATTTAGTTAATAAGCAAAACAAAAAGATCACAATATTTCCCTTGAAGAGTCATATATTAAACCAAAAATTAAAATCGCTGTTTAACATTTAATAAAAATAACCACGCAAAAGTGAAAATGATCTTCTACTTTTATTAATGAAATAAAGTAGGTGTTGCATAATTTATGGATGATCTCACTGAAAATAACAACAACTCAAAAACACGAAGGTGGAACAGTTGCAAAAAAGTAATAAAAAAAAGTGGAATGATTTCATAATTTGTCGGCTTAAGAGGAATATCATTCCTCTGGGTTCCCCCTTACTTTGACTGCTGTATATATACAGTGGTGTGTGAAATAATAGGTAACAAGCGTCTATCACATCATATTTAGAAAAGTGTTGGACATAAATGCAGGAATTCCACAGATGTGTCTAACCTCACTTTCTTATGTATATTGTGTTGTTTGCTGGTGATGTATAAACAAGTTTGTGCATGTATTTATTTGATTTTTCTTGAATACTTTAATTTAAAGTGTGCAAAATAATAGGTAATTTTAAATTAAATTATTTACAATAATTATTAATTTATTTACTTGAAAGGTTAATTTTATTAACATTTTCTATGAAATTAGAAAGTAATTATTTTTTTAGGAAAAATAGGGTGTTTGGAAGTTTGAAAGAAAAAATGAAATTAGAAAGTAATTAGAAATTAGAAATTAAAAAAGAAAGTAATTGGAAATTAGAAAGAAAAAATAAAATTAGAAAGTAATTATTTTTTTAGGAAAAATAGGGTGTTTTGGAAGTTTGAAAGAAGTTAAATTAAAAATTTATGAAACAAGGGTAAGACTTTAAAAGAAATTTCAAATTTAATGGACTGTTCAATTAATATGGTATGCATTTCAATTAAAAAAGAAAATACACCGAAACACATGGTCAAATTAAGAAAATGTCTAGAAGAGATAATGAAAATATTGTACTTTATTCCAATAAAAGTTCTTTAGCAACATCAAAAGAAATAAAAACAAATTGATGCTTTAACAGTTAGAAAACGGCTTACTCAACAACACCTTGAAGCCAAGGTACCAAAGAAGTGTTCATTTTTATCACCAAAAAGTATTAAAAGTAGGAAAGATTTCGCTAGGGAGCATGTGGGCTGATTATCTTCAAAATGGCAAAATATTCTATAGAAGTCCAAAATTAACTTGTTTGGGTCAGCTGCACTGAATAAATACGTCAGAACACCAAAAGGACAAGAATATGATCCTATATATACTATAAAAACGGTTTAACATGGTGGAGGAAATATTAAAATATGGGGTTGGTTTTCATATTATGGAGTAGGTCCGCTTTTTTGGATTAAAGAAAATATGACCAAAGAAATATATTTAAATATACTGCTGGATGTTATGCTACCATTCACAGAAAAAATTCTACCTTTGATTTGGTTCTATCAACAAGATAATGACCCAAAGGATACTGCAAAGACTGTAAAAAATTGGTTTCATAACAAGAAAATTTGAGTTTTGAAGTGGCTAGCCCAATCACCGGGCATAAATCTAATAGAAAATCTCTGGCCACACATAAATAATGAATAAGGAAAACTTACTAAGGCCAAAAATAAAAATGAACTTTGGAAAAACATTCAATACATTTGCAAAAATATTTCAATAAGTAGATGCTAAATATTAGTTGATATCATGTCGAAAAGATGTGTGGCGATAACTGTAAATAAAGGGTATACAACCAAATACAAATAAATCATAAGTAAATTAAATTTTTAATTTTTATTATTCATTATTTCCAAAAATATGTACTTAATTTTAATTTATCTATTTTTTTGCACAGTAGATATTTGCAAAAATAATCTAGTTATATAGGCTAGTAAATAAATTTTGTTTTGTAATAGTTTCATTCATTTAAAATGTTACTTTAAATATGTTAAATTTATTGTTTAATAACCAATTAAATAAATTAGATTTTATATATATATATATATATATATATATATATATATATATATATATATATATATATATATATATATATATATATATATATATGTATATATATAAATATATATATAAATATATATATATATATGTGTATATATATATATATACAAATGTATATATATATATACAAATGTATATATACATATATATATGTATATATATATATATATGTATATATACATATATATATATATATATATATATATATATATATATATATATATATATATACATATATATATATATATATATACATATATATATATATATATATATATATATATATATATATATATATATATATATATATATATATATATATATATATATATATATATATATACAAATGTATATATATACATAGTTTTTTTAAATTTTAAAAATTATTTTTTTCTTTTTAAATTAGTTTAACATATATTTATGTTGAACTATAACTTTATGTATGGCTATAGTTATATATAAGAAAGAAAAGTAAATCATAGAAATAAAAATAAGGTATTCAAAAATCAATTACTCAAAATATTCAATATTTCAAATAAATCGATTAAAAAAATGAAAAGGTATAAGCATATTTGTACAGCTTCTAATTTATGTAAATTTTAGTAATAATGTAGTTTAAAAAATATAATTCGGTTTGACAATTTATATACATTTTAGCTTACTTAATTTATTAAACCTTGAAAAGCGAAAAAACCTTTTTTTTATGATAAAGTAACCAATATACACATACAGCAAGATAGGATATTAATATATTAAACAATTTGATTTATAAAAATTTATAAAAATTTCCAGAATAAATTTACGCAACTTTTATAATAATTTTTGTTTGTATTAAGACCAGTCCTGAGTAAAATACTTTATAAAAGTATTTCAAATACTAATACAAATACTGGAACAAAAAAGTATTTTAAATACAAATACAAATACTTCGAAAATATTTAAAATACTAAATACAAAATACTTTACCAAAATTTACAACTATAGCAATTTTCAAAATTTATTTTTGTCATTGCTCGAAAGTAATTTTTAGTCATTATACTGCATTTATATCAAAATATCATTCATTCAGTCGTCCACGTTTGTTTTTAGCAGCAACAGTTTTTCGAACATCATATCACATTGACAGTTACGTCTAGGGGTTTGTATTTGTCCCGCTGTGCTAAACAGTTGTTCAACTGGAGCCGACGATGGTACAGTGTTATTGAATATGACAAATAGTGACAGAACAGTCTTATACTTATTCAGAGCATTCAAACTTTTATCTTTATCATTCATATACAACATGCACTCTTGATGAGCACCATTTGTTGCACCAGCATTTTAAGTGTCATCATTATATACAACAGAATTTTCATTTGTGCTAACATTGCTGCAGCAAATAATTTAGCATATTTTAACTGTCAATTTTGAAACGCTTCCAATTTCACTTGTAAGCTATGCAAATGTGGAAACACATGAGCATAATACACATTATCTCCTTGTAAAGTATCCAATGTTGTAGCAACAGGTTTCATTACCATGACATATTCTTGCAGGCTTTCTATTTCTTGCTTTTTAAATTTTAAAAAGGTACCATCTACAATGGCTGGTAAAATTTATTTATTTTCTTGATTTTCATTTACTGATTCGAAGGTCTTTTTATTTTCGCTGTTAACCGCAGCCATCTTTAATTTAAAATAATTCTTGCGATATAATTTAATAATTATCCTAATGAAACCAAGGTAGATAAATAAAACAAGAAATAATTCAGAATAAATAGTATCTAAGTGAAACTTCAGAGTAAACAGCAACAAAATGGACGATGTACATTGAAATGCTCTAATTAGAATTTGAATTATAAGCATTTTCAATAAGTATTTTCAATGAGTATAAAATACAAAATACTAATAACAAGTATTTTAAGTACAAATACTAAATACTTCCAACAAAAGTATTATAAAATACAAGTACAAATAAATATAGTGAAAGTATTTAAAATAGTATTTTAAATACTTGGTATTTAAAATACTCCCAGCACTGATTAAGACCCTAAAACTTTTAATTTGTTTTTTCATTTTAAATTTATTTTCAAAAACAATTACAAAACTATTTAAAAAATATATATTTTAAATAATTGAATTGTGTTTTACAAACCTCCTGTTGAACAATTTAAATTTTTTAGAAGGTTCTTATTTGAGTTCCCATTTCGCATCTTGAATATAAATCTTTTTTCCTATCTAATATTGGCGCATCCAATATTAGATAAGAAATATCAACATCAAGACGTAATTCTAACATTTTCAGTTGTTTAGTCTGTCACTGGTAAATTTAAAGTATTATAGTAATACTAATAAAGTGTTATTGTACATGTTTAATGTTTATAGTCAAATATTTAATTGTAGGTTCAAGGTTTCTTTTTCAAAAGAGAAACGAGAAAATTGATTGGAGGCGGTTAGGTAAGGAATTTTGAAAGTTGGGTTGTGATTTTTATTGAAATAAAGTACATAATCAATAATAAACATTGTTGCATAATCATTATCATTATAGTAGGCTGCATATTTACATAATCATTATGGTAGGTTGCATATTTATCATCATCTTATAGTAGGTTGCATATTTATCAAAATCATTATAGTAGGTTGCTTATTTATTATAATAAATTATTTTAGGTTATCATTATAGTAGTTTGCATGATTATTATATATTTACTGACAGCAGTAGTGTGAATGTAGATTCGTTACAGATATTAAGTTTAAAATTATTGAGATTATTTACATGTTTTATTATATGTTTTCCATAAGAGATCAGTAGTGAATGATAATCCAAGAAAATGCAAAAAGAGGAATTTTCTTTTCTGAATCACTTTCAACAAGGCTGCAAGCAACCACTATTAAGTTAGGAGTTACTAGAAGAAAAAAAAGAATAGAGTTATAGAGCAAGGAAACGATTGATAGACTTAAAAAGTTGTAGGTTGTATGAGTCAGGAAAACATGAAGATGGGAGATAGTTCCAAAAGATTAAGGTGCGGGGAAAAAAACTAGATAAATAAAAGTTTTTAGAGCATGCAGGAACAGGTACAGTAAAAGAATGAGACTTTGCTGAATGACAAGTCAAGCGAGATTAGATTTAGTTGATGGAACTAGAGATGGTGGCGCCTTTGAACAGCAACCATAATAATATTTGTAGAAAAGAGAAAGAAATGCAACTTTACGACAATGAAAGCAGGTCCAACTACATTTACAATGCATTTTTGGACCTTGTTTAGAAAAGAAAGAGCATCATTAGAAAACCATTCCAAATATGACAACAGTATTCCATACAGGGATGAAAAAGAGATTTATAGAAGTAGAGAATGGAATCAGGAGTAAGAAAATGGTAAGCACGATAAATAGCAGCAATCTTAACGGATGCTAATTTAGCAATCAATTATATATGTGGTTTCCATGAAAGTTCAGTAGTAAGCGATAATCCAAAAAGGCATAAATAAAAAGGGCTCAGTGAAAGGGTTGCCATTCATCAATATAGGAATGTTAAGAGTATTGCAATAGTTGTTTGCAGTAAATAGAGTTTTGTTGGAGTTAAATTTTAAAAGCTACTGCGAGCCACAATCTGTTACAGAAATGAGGTCAGATTCAAGATCTGACCTCACTTCTACCTGAGAGCGACCTGTTCTAAGCAATCAAAAAGAGAAGACTTTTTGTCAAGACAGTAGAATAAAGTTGAGTCATTTGTAGTAAGAGCTACTTTAGATGTTAGGTTTTCAGCAAAATCATTAATGTAGATAAGAAACAAAACAGGACCATGGATAGAACCTTGAGGTACCCCAAAAGTTACTGAAAATGAAGAGTGCTAGCCTTCGAGGGTGATTTTAAAAAAGCGATTAGAAATAAATTTTTAATTTTAGGAATATCAACAATATTGCGATAGTTGTTTGCTGTAAATAACTGAGATATGATGGAGTTGAAATTTGCTAGCCACTGTGAGCCCAAGCTGTCACAAAAGAGAGATGAAATTCAGAATTGGCTTCCAGTTTTAAGAGATTGAAAAGAGAAGGCTTTTTGTCAAAATAGGAGTATACAGTTGGGTTGTCAACAAATAGAGCCATTTTAGATGTAAGATTGTCAGAAGGGTTATCAATATAGATAAGAAACAATACAGGATCACAGATAAGACCTTGATCTTGAGAACATTGAAAATCGTATTGATTATCAGAGAATAAGTTGTTAAACTCATAATGAGATGTTAGAAATTTGTTGATTGAAGACTTCGGGGCCAAAAAATAGGGACTCCTTGTCTTCTTTTTTTTAAACTTATTTGAGTCAATTAACCAGAGTTTTTAGGGATGAAATAGTCGACTATATAAAGTTTCAATTATGCTGTAAAAAATTATAATTTATTTTTGATTTTATTTCTTAGCTCAAAAAATAACTATTTTTTTTAGGTTGAAGTATTTCTACTAAAATGCTTTATATAACAAACTTGTTCGAGTCTAAATGCGTCTTAACTTCAAGTGTAAATAACCTACATAAATTTACATAATTAGTTAAATAACCTACATAAAATAGTTATTAAAATCGTTAACTTGTAAATTAAACGCATATTTAAACCAAAATTTTGTAATGGGTTTTTATTTAATTTTAATGATAAGTTATAGCAACTCAAAAATAACTTTATTCTGACAACGTGCTCAGACACAATTAATAGGCTTCAATTGCTACACTTGTAAAATTATACTTTCTAACTGTGTTTAAAAAGCCTATTAAAACTTTTCTATTGGTAAAGTCATATCAGTTAGTTTGAACAATAACATTAGGAAAATGCATTTTTTACTTTGGCATCACCATAGGTATCAAACCTCTGACCTCTTGTTTCTGAGCCACAACTCTAACCACTGCGCCACGGCTGCAGTAAATTTAAATTAATAAACTTATAGAAGTTCAAAAAGGTAAGTTAGGAAATGTTCATATGCTGATATAAAATTTAAAAAATCCATGAGTCTTGGAGTCCAACAGTTTTTGATGGGCAGGACTCCGGGTAAAAACAGGGACTCTAGACTCCAACTTCGCATCCCTGCTCAAAGACCTTGCTAATAATAGAGAGAAGATTGATTGGACAATAGTTAAAGGGGTCAGAGTTTTTAAACATTGGAACCAACAATTAGGCTTTTCATCATGCAGGAAAACAGGGCTTAGTCATTCATTGATTAAATAGTTTAGAGAGAATTGAAGAGAGTTCTGGAAAACACTTTTGTAAGAATATGACAGGGATGTTGTCAGGACTACAAACTGTAGAAGAGTTTAATTGAGAAATGACTTGTGTAAAAGAAACGAGAGTGGTTTGAATGTTTAACAATGGGTTAACCTGTCTAACTGGAATGACATTAAGAGTATTGCTATTAGATTTAAGAATTGAGTTAGAGGAAAAGTTCTTTGCAGGGTCAGTGGTGTTAGAGACATTTAGTGTGATGAGAATTAAAGTCGCTTATAACAACAAGAATAATAAAAATAAATTTGTAAAAAAAAATTTTTCATGTACAAAAAGTTAATAATATAAATAAAATTAAAAACTGTATATTTTTAGTAAGTAATATTTTCAAAAGTTTAACATTTAACAATGAAAGTAAAATGTTCAAGTCATTAGTTATATAGTATTTAATAAAACAACTAGATTTTGGAAAGATCTCATCAGAGTATATATCCTGAAAATCATAAATATTCTTGTGATCTTTTTTATTTTTATAAAGACTTTACTGTGTTCATTATTTGTAAAAGAAGCGCTTAAAGAAAGTGAATAAACTAAGGTCATTCATGCAGTCTTGTGCTTTTTCTTAAATTTGAAGAGCAAGTTTTATCAATAGTTTTCAATAATTTTTTTGGTTTGCAAAAATATTTTCTACTTAATCCATGGCACCATATGCAAAAATAACTTAACTATACAAGAATTATGCTGAATGTAAAATTTTAGTTAAAAAATTGAAACAGATAACACAAAACATTGGTGGGTGACTGAAGTTAGCTTAATTTTTAGTATCTGTCGCCTTGTTGGCAACCAACCGAAATGTGGCTGTACACGACTGGTGTATATACATACATATATATATATATATATATATATATATATATATATATATATATATATATATATATATATATATATATATATATATATATATATATATATATGTATGTATATATATATATATATATATATATATATATATATATATATATATATATATATATATATATATATATATATATATATATATATATATATATATATATATCAGGGCTCGAATTAACGTAAAAAAATCTAATCGCAATTTTTTTGTTGCTCATAACCCCTCCTCCACTCCCGCCAGAGGGGAGGGGGCATTATTTATTTTAACTTATTTATAATAACATATATAATAAGTCTCATTTTTGCATAAGATATCATAACATTTACGTTTAGCGGTTGTAAAGTAGCTTTAGTTGTAATTTACATTATTAATATTATTATAATGCATTAAATCTAACCGCTGTATTTTTGTAAAATAAATAAACTTGATATAATCTTCTTTTAATTAATTATTTCATTTTTTATTTTATTTACATATTTTAAACTGTTTAAAACAACTAGAATATTTAATTTTCTATAAATTTTGTAACAGCAAAAAAAATTATTTAAAACTCTAACAAAACAATCTATACATTTGAAACAGTTATAAAAAACTGTTAAAAATGACAATAACATTATCGTGATGTTAAAACTTGTTTTGACTTTGATTTGAAAAACTTGTTTTGACTTTGATTTGAAAAACTTGTTTTGACTTTGATTTGAAAAACTTGTTTTGACTTTGATTTGAAAAACTTGTTTTGACTTTGATTTGAAAATTTTAAAACTTATCATTTTCACGAAAACCAGCACAATCACAAACAAGAATGATAATTAAATTCTTATTAAGTAAGTTTTCTTATCTAAGTAACCTTATCAAATTCCCGTCATATTTCTATCTATTGCTTTTTCATTCAATGTATTTTTTAATAAAAGTTAATGTTCACTTTTTTTATTCAATAAAATAAAGCAAAAGAAAAAAATGTGTCTAATTAATAGAATCTTTTACGATCTAATACTTTTTTTGATTGCTAATAGAAAAATTATTAAAATATTAGATCGTAATCGTAAATATTTTGATCGTTTATATCATTAAATTTGTTCATAATGAATGAGCTAAATCGGAAAAAAGCCCTTGAGAATTCGAGTTAAGAAAGTGACTTTTCAATCAATTAACTTTTATTTCTTTTTTCAATCAAAATCTTTTATTTCTTGATTCGAATAGGTATTTAACCGTTTGTTTTTTATAAATTTTTCCTTCCTTGAACAATCGGTCTTTTTCCTGCATTTGAACATTTTTGTCTATTGATTTTCTAAATCTTTTATTTTTCTTTCTTTTTATGCTCCGCTTTAAAAAAAAATAATCGTTACAGAAGTCACTGCAGTTTTATACTGTAAAAGAACACTAAATATTCGCAAATAGAGTACCAATCTTCTAAAATAAAAAAAGAATAATCACGAAAAAAAGATTGCAATAAAACAAATTTTAAGAAAAAACTAATCGCAAAGGTGCGAAAAGTAATCGTGATTCACGATCGCGATACGCTTAATTCGAGCCCTGTATATATATATATATATATATATATATATATATATATATATATATATATATATATATATATATATATATATATATATATATATATATATGTATATATATATATATATATATATATATATATATATATATATATATATATATATATATATATATATATAATTTAAAATCAAGAGATTACAATTTTAACAATAATTTTTCTTAATAAACAGAATCAAATGCTTTGGTAAAATCTAGAAATAAAATAATTATTTCCTAAACATTATCTATTGAACTTGTGATGATATCTAGAGATTCTAATAAGTTTGTCACACAACTTTTATTATTGATAAATTCATGTTGGTTTTTGTATATTAACATGTTTTCTAGATGAATATTTTATCATTTTATCTTTAATTATCCTTTCCATGACTTTAAAAACTACAGATGTTAAAGATGCAGGTCTATAGTTGCTTGGGCCCGATTTGTTACCATTTTTAAACAATGGAATGATATTAGCACACTGCCATAATTTTGGGAGTTTACTTATTTCAAATGATTTATTAAACATTTACAATTGTGGTTTGGCTAAAGCGGGTTTGCACTCTTTTAAATGGTTGTCTATTTTTGTTGCCTTGTCCAACTTTAGATAATTGTCTATTCCAGTTACAGTTGTCCAGCTTGCATAAGTTATTCTCTACAGCAGAAGTATTAAGATCCGGATTTCTACAGATTGTGTTTTGTGGTTTATTGAATACCGATGCAAAAAATATCTATTCAATCTATATGCAATTACTTGTAAATCAATTTCAATGCTACCATTTCTTAGTTGGATTGTTATTATATTGTCTTTGACTTTACTTTTATTATTCATAAACTATCTTGGAGGTAAACTTTAAATTTAAAGCAAGCCCATATTTAAAATCTTTAATTCATTGATTTACCTTTTTTAAATTATTGTTCATCTTTTTTTATTTTGCAAGTAAATTAATGTTCTTGAATTTCTTCCTTCTACATTTGAACCAAACATTTCTTTTTTCTTTTAACAATGCTTTAGTTTATCCAGAGAAGACTTGTGTTTGGTCAAATACTTCTCAGTTTAAAGATTGGAATAAAGAGTTTACACCCTTGGTAACAGCTAAGCCATTACAAATTCATTGTGCCAGTTAGAAGTTTAAAGTTTTTTTTAAAGTAATGGAATTCTAAAGAAACGAAATGATATAAAAATCCTAAAGATAAAGATCATTTTATAAAATAATCATTTTGGATACAAACATACATACATACATACATACATACATACATACATACATACATACATACATACATACATACATACATACATACAATGTATGTATGTATGTATGTATGTATGTATGTATGTATGTATGTATGTATGTATGTATGTATAAAACAAAGTTTGATTTTTATTTAGCTGGTCTTGATATAAATAGAATTGCAAATGAAGTTGATGTTGATGCAATTCAAGAAAACATTGCAACTGTTACGTACTGCAATATTGAATATGAATTGGTAAGACTATTTTTATTTGATTTACTAAACAATTGTTCATACTTTTAGTTTAAGCAAATAAAGTAATAGATGACAAATAGTTTATTATATATCAATGAAAAGCCCAGAATTTTTTTAGAAATTTAAAAAATTTTTCAGTGATAGTGTTCATCTAGTCTTATCTGATGGTGAAGAGGGGTGGGGGAGAGGGATTGAAATTTTTAAATAAAAATAAAAAGTAAAAAGCATTTACGAGAACAAATCTACTTTAAATCTACATTTGATAAAAGATATATTATGTTAAGAAATAGGCGGTGGACACATGTCCGATTATTTGTACAATTGATCATATTTTATTAATCAATCATTCGTCCACTACTTTAGTTTTACTGAAACCTTTTTTTTAAAGATTTTAAGAAAAATTTATATTAAAACATAATACTATTGTTAATCACAATCAATTAAAGCATTTTAAAATGTAAATTTCTATGATAAAAAGAAATTTATTATCAAGTACAATTTAACTGTTCTACAAAATAATTTTTATTATTTAAATGTAAAAAATCTGTTTAAAAAAATTTTGTTTAATTTATGTTTATTTTACTTTTATAATAAAATAAAAGTTGGTAATATTTGAGATAAAAACTTTGCATTTAAAGATTATTTTATTTAATAGATTAAGAAATTATTTTTTCAAATTGTATATTAAAAAAAATAATTATCGTTTATATTTAACAAAAAAAATTTAATTTTTAAATGAGTTACAATTTCTTCACATACTATGTACACGAAAGTTTTTTTTAACTTAGTTATTACAATAAAGGTAAAAAAAAAGTTTACTTAAAAAAATTATTTTTTTTAAGTGAAGAAGATAACAAGCAAAAGCCTTATGCTTGATTTTTTTTGTACTTTTGTACCTTCATGGTTTCTTTTTATATTTTTTTACAATACTTTTGCTTGTTCCTCTTTGGTAGTGGCAGTGCAACTCAACTGATGTATTCTTATGAGGGTATCTCTAAAATTCAATTTAGTGATTCTGAGGCTGCTGATAGTAGGGTTTAACTCTAAATCAGCTCTCTGTGTTACTGATTTTATCGACAGCTCTAAAATATAAAGAGTCCCACGTTGTGCATGAATGGTGTTCTTGTTAGTCAATTGATGAGGCTGTATCAAGAGCTCTTTGTTAGAACTTTGAGTTGGTTAGCAGAACTGGAACAAATATATAGCTTATTGTTAAGATTGCGATGTACTACCTGTGATTAAGTCAATTTTTCTAATAATTCGAAACAGGTGTATAGTACAGTTAAAATATTTGATATTATTGCCGAATTGTTTTAATCTTTTGCAAATATTCATCATCTTAAAAGTAACTTTTCATCTATTTAATCTTGCCAAATTTCAGCAGACCTACTTGCTCTTTGTAAAACAAATTTAAATTTTTTTATTTTTAGATAGTTGATTAATATTATCTTTAGATTTACAAAAAAAAAAAAGACTCCAATGCTTGGTCTGGGGATATACTTAAGTATCAACTAATCTGTTCATTTTGAAATCTTATGCACTTTTGATTAGCACCTCTTTAGTCAATCTTTTTTTTTTTTTTGTTCTTCTCAAGATTGCATTGGTCTTGCAGTTGCTGGTGAGTTTTAACTTAAACAAAAGTCCGTTGTTTACTAATAATAATTACTGCAATGTTGTTGATATTCCTATATTGATGAATGGCATCACTATATTGATATTCCTATATCGATGAATAACATCACTCTTACTGAGTCCTCTGCTTTACATCTTATTTTCAGGTGAATAGGTGCACACACCTTAATTTAGTATTGTGTGTAATTAGTTGTGCACCTTTTGTCTATTGCCAAATAAGATGAAAAATCGCAGCTGCTATTTACAAAATGAAGTTTTTGAATGACTTTATACAAAATTTTAGGGGGTAAAAAAAAGAAGAAACAATTAAATCAAGAAAAGTTGAATCTTTCCATTGCAACAAAAAGATTTTCTATGTTCTTTCGAAAAGCATTTCCCTTTTAAAAATAACTGTGCGATCACCAGACCACCAAATCAGAAATATGTATCCATCACCAGACCACTAAATCAGAAATATGTATCCATCACCACACCACCATATCAGAAATATGTATCCATCACCAGACCACCAAATCAGAAATATGTATCCATCACCAGATCACCAAATCAAATATGTATCCATCAAAATAAGCATGATAAGTATTTTACTAAGTTTAAGTATACTATAATATATAATATTATAAAATAAAAAATACTAAAATAATATTAATATTATTACAAGTAAAAAAAAGAAATTTTACTTTTTGTTATTTAAATCATAAGCAAGTTTTAATTGCATCGAATTATTTAAACATGGTAAAAATATTTTTTAATAAGTAGAACTGTGCTACCCCTCTTAATTTTAGTAAGTGCGTTTTTGACCTTTGATTTCATAAAATGTTAAACTTAAAGAATACTGTAACTTGGTTTTTAAGTTTGAGTAAGAGAGATTTTGAAATTATAGAAAGTTGACTTTTTTTTTGTTATTTTCTATTTGTTGCTTTTTCAAATATTCTTGTAAAAGTAACGAACAGAAGCAAACCAAACAAGCATTTTTATATACAATGCGTTTTAATAGTAAAACAAGTAGTGTTATATACAATAATTGTGTTTTAAAGTTTTGTATGTTCACAGAAAGTAATTGTGAGTTGTCTTTTATAAGCATTTAAATCCATGTCCTGATCTTATGATTTGTTGGCAAATATCGAAATCTATGTCTAGCAACTTTTCGCCCATGATCTTTAAGTCTGCATAGAATTTTGCTTTTAACTATTCAAAATCATCTTTTATATTTTCCATTACATCTTCCTCAGCATCTATAACACATAAAGAATTTTTATTATCATTTATTGGCTTTTCCGTTGCTTATACTGATACTTTTGATTTCTTGAAACAATTCATAAAAGTCTGGAGTGGAATTCCATGTATTTGTTGACATAAACAGTATATTTATGTTGACATAAACAGAAAATTAAAACAATTTTTCTTTTCTGAACACTAAACTTTTGATCAATTTCTTTGACACACTTCTCGAATAATTCTGTCCTCATCCAGCTTTTTTGATGGCCCCAATAAATTTGACTTTCCAGTTTTAAACATTTTATACTATTATAAACATCAAGTCTTTCTTTTTTAACATTTCCAGCAGCCATCCTTATCAGATGAACCTTACTATGTTTTACTCCTGTGTGTTTTTCATTTTTTATATGTAAACTTTTGTTGCAAACATTTGTAGAAAAGGTTGAATTCATTAACATTAAATGACTTGAGTATGGTGCAATAATTTCATCATTAACAAAATATAATATTTACTTCAACAATATAATTTATATTAGCCCAATTCTGGAAATTACAATAATAGCGTTTAAAGTCACTAATCAGAAAGATTGGATAAAGTAAAATTGGAATTTAACTTAACCATTTATCTGACGCAGGAAAACTAAATTTCTTCACAAAATATAAGCTTTTTCCATCAAACTGCCTATTGAACTATCTTCAGTTCTCATTTGTTGAGCATGTCAACTTTCAACCATTATGCCATAATTTCTTGACAAATGCGCCAAAAACTTTATACTTTTTCTAGGTTGAAAGAGTGTATGGTGAAGTATCAAAGATTTTTAAAACCTCGCTTTTTGTTTTTCCTAACTCCAGTGGAGCTTTGTAATTCTGCTTTGATTGTTTTTGTATGCTTTCTTTTTCATAACATGTATGAAAATAAGTCATGTTTTTATAAATAATAGTTTTTCAAAAACATAAAACCAAATCTAAAAAAATAGTTTGATTATAAAGCATTTTCTCTTTTTTAAGTACAAATTATGAAAGTTCAATTTTTTTAAAATTAAGAAAAAATGGCATCTGCTGCAAAAAAAGAAGAAAAAAAGAAAGGTAATAAATCAATATTGAAAAACTAAATAACTTTTTTTTATGAAAAAAAAAATATAGACAAAAGCAAAATAAAAAAATTTTTTTTAAAGGGACTTTATTTAATTTTTAGTATAAAAACATTTTTTTTATTACCTTTTTGCTTCATTTGAAAATTAGCAAAACTTATTACTAATGTATGCAAATTTGTATATTTCTGACATACTGTTTTTTCATTTTATCTAGGTTGCGGTAGTGGTGTTGTGGTAGAGCTCTTGCTTCATAAGCAATTAGTTCCAAGTTTGACCCCCTTCATGTCCCTGGTAGTGCCGCGCTCAACTTGTTTCTCCGCGCAGCGACCTTGTTCATTAAAGTTTATGTTTTGGAATTAAAGAGTTGAGAGGGGGTTGTAACCACAATAGTCTCCTCTACTGTTGTGGCCTTCTGGGTCTTGGGGAGGTGAATAACGTAAAAAAGAAATAGACAAGATGTTTTGATTTTTAGAAGTTCTTCTTGATTCTAAAATTGTATTTTTTATAAATGTCCGGCACGTTAATTTAAAAGTAGAATGAGCTTCAAATTTAGTTTAAAGTAGTTGTGAAAATTAAGTTAGGTTGTGGCTGAAACTTGTTTCAGCCGGTTGTAGGTTTAGTTGGTATCAACATGAAGTAAAAAGATTTTAATTCTTATAATCAATTTTACAAGTTTTTTTTTAATTCTTATAATCAAAATTTTTTGTCTTCAGGGTCATGATAGTTTGGATCCAAACTTTATAAAGTTATTTCGGCTTGCACAGTTAATGATTGAATACCTTTTGCACTGTCAGCAGTATTTACAAGCAAGTTTGGAGGAAAAGCAGACCACAATCAATCTTGTTACTGAACATATTCAAGCTGTTCAACAGGTTTTTACTTTCTTTTTTTTTTTTTTAAATAGTTTTAGCAACAATGATATGTACAAACCAAACGCATGAATATATTAGAGGACACTTAACACAACACTAAACAACAAAACATAAAAACACTCAACACAATGCTTAACAACAAAACACAAGAACATTTAAATCAACACTAAATACTAGAACACTCAATACAACACTAAACAGCAAAATAATAGAATTCAGCAGCAAACAACAAGTATTAGCAATTTAAGATACAATGGTTTGAAAATCATTAATTTTAAATCAATTAAAGTACGTTAATTTAATAATAAATACTCATTCTAAACATAGCAGTAAATATGAAAGTCTTTTAATTGGAATTTAATATGTTGAATATAGTAAAATATGTGCTGAAATTTTATTTCAGCACAGATTTTTAGATTTCACTGTAGATAAAACTCCGAAACTTCACACTTTGAGATAATCAAGGACTGCTATTATTTGTTTTTAGCAAAAATATTTAGAAAAACTTACTTTGATTTTTATATATACTTATAATTTTTTAGCAAGAAGCAGCAGCTAAAAATGAACTAAATCTTCGAAATGAAATGTACAAGAAACTGAAAAAAGAATTTAACAAAGCAAAAGTACAAATTGCAGACTACCAATTAATGATCAGAGCTGGAGCTAGTGGACAGTATAAAGTATAGTTACTTATAACCATACATTAATAAAAGAAATACAATAATGCAACTCTAAACTAGAATATTGTATTAATTTAAGTTTATTTTTAGTGTGTTTACTGCAATAAAAGTTTTGTTTCTGAATTTTACTTGTCAAGTCACCTTCAGAGAAGACATCCTAATGAAAGTCAAAAAATGTTTCCCTTATCACCAACATCGTTGTACAATTCTCAGGTTCAGAATGAGATAAATGTTGTAAGAGAAAGGTTACTTGCTACAGAAGCTGAGCTTATAGCAGAAAAGCAGAAAATGAAAATCGTTCAAAATGAGGTAATACTTTGAACAATTTCAGTTTTTCCTTAACATGTATACATTTAGCTTCTAACTAGAGGTGGGTTGATTCTGATTCCACCAATTCTCAAAGAATTGAAAGAATCACGATTCTCTTTTTTTTAACAAACTTTAACATTTCGGATTTATTTAAGTTATTTTTTTAGTTTAACAGCTTCACTACTTTTGTAAATTCTTCATTGAACATTTTATAGATAAAGATATGCACTTTTTGTTGTCATGACTAACAAAAAATATTGTTTCTTTGCTTTTCTTTCCTTCAACACTTTATTTTATGTTAAAATCTCACTTTAATGTTTAACATCAATGTTGAAGTTAAGTAACTGTAATCAAACACTCTAACAGATTTTATTTATTTTGAGTTGTACTTATGCAAAATAAATAATTATCTGTTATGAAAATTATTGATATTTGAATTTACTAAATGTGTGGAAACAATTGATATATATATATGATATACATATATTTTTTATTTTTGTCTTTATTATTATTGGTATTATTTTAATAATTGTTATTGTTTTTATTATTATTGCTGTAATAGTTATTTTATTGTTATAAATGTTATTTCTTTATTTTAGAATATATAAATTTATATTGATTGATTACAAAGCCAAAATGTAAGAAAAGTGAGTTATGGGACAATTTTACAATCAAGGTAAATGACACTAAATATGCAATATGTAACTTTTGCAAAACAATCAAATTTATGGGTGATTGCAGAATTTCTTAGTCATGCAACATCTAACATGCTAAAGTGTTCACTTTAACATGTTCGCTTTTATTCAACTTTTCATAAATCTGATATGGAAAATCAGAAACAGAATACCGATAGAGTTGTTGATTTTAATGTATGCGATAATAGTTTTACTGTATACTCATCTTCAAGGTCTATTCCTAATTCAAGTTTTGAAAGTTCTATGACCTTGTCTAAGTAACTTGAATTTTTTTGCACCCGCAATCATATCCACAAGTTCGATGCCTAGGTCTAAGGGTGCAGAAACCAACACAAGAAGGTCTTCTTCTGCATTCAGTTCTGGAAAAATTAGGCCTAGATCTTTATCTCATAATAAACCAACAATACACCTAGTGTTTGCAGAAACTAGACCTCTCACAGCAAAGATGCAAGGGCAGTAAAAATTACAAAGCTTATTGATGAAATGATATGTACTGATATATAGCCTCTTAGTACAGTGGAGGACCCTGGTTTTAAAAGATTACTTTAGTTTTTAAAGCCTAGTTAAACAATACCAGGCAGGAAATATTTTTTGACTATTAAAATTTGTAATATTTATCAGAAGGTAACAGATAAGTTCTTTTTTTGGCAAAGAAAGCTAATTATGTTATTATAACTACTGACATATGGAACTCAACTAGATGGAGTAGCACCTTCCACATGTTATTTAATTAAACAACTGTTTAATTGAACAAAAATATGCAATTCTGATGTTAACGCCACATTTCCTACACACTCCCCAACAAAACACATTGTTGCTAAAAGAAAGCTAACAATTAGAACTATAACAGAAAAATACATAAAACCAAAAGATCTTGACAAATAGAGAATTATCTGTATATCAAAGAAATATGGCATTCCAAAGCAAACATTGTCTGGATGGTCAAAAGAAAAACACACAATATATTCAGAAATCGAAAAAAACTACTTCAAAAAGAGTGAGAATGAGAGTCTCCCTGAATATCGATTTGGATAAAGCATGTTGTATGTGGCTTTTAAACACCCACCACCAAAACACTCCTGTGTCTGGAACAATTTTCAAAGTCAAAGCTTTGCATTTTGCAAAAGAACTTGGTTGTGACAACTTTTAAACATCCGATGGATGGTTAGATAGTTGGGAATAAAAAAAAAATGTATCATTTAAAACAATATCAGGTATTTTATTCAGGGCTCAAATTAAGTGATCGCAAATTGCAATTTCTGGAAATGCTTCCAGTTTTGAAATTTTTAGCTTTTTAAAAACCGTAAAACTGTTTTGACCTCAATAACTGTTATTCAATAAAAAAATGTTTACATTGATCTTGAATTATGATATGAAATCTTATCGTAAAACCATATTATTACAATTATTTTTATTATTATTAAAGATTATGATTTAAGCGTTAATATTTTAATTCATTTTATGAATCATCAGATAAAACAAGAAAAATAAAACACGATAGAGTATAATTATTAAAAAACAACCGCTAATCACAACAGTCAAAATGATTTTAGCGTTGATTAAATATTTTAAATTAAAAAAATCGTTAAATAAGGTACAAAATACTTTTATATCTTATTTAAATCTTATTCAATATTTTCTTAAAAATTAAATGCTTGTAATATGTATACAAAATTAAGACAGGAGTTTAAAAATATATAAAAACTAATTAAAATTTTCATAGTTATTTTAAACAAAACAATAAAACTCTAATAGCTTATTTTTAAAAATATCTTTTTTATTATCATTTTTATTAAAATTTAATTTATTTCCAATTTAAAACATTTAAATTTTTGAATAAATATTTCCTTAAACCTTCCCCCTAAGCAAAAATTGATATTAATGATTTATACAATGCACAAATAGCTTAAGCATTATTTTTTATTTATTGATTTCCAATTGAAATGCAGTTGACTCATTACCACGCACTGGATGAAACCACGCACTGCATGAAACCACTTACTGCATGAAACCACGCACTGCATGAAACCACACACTGCATGAAACCACACACTGCATGAAACCATGCACTGCATGAAACCACACACTGCATGAAACCATGCATTGCATGAAACCACACACTGCATGAAACCATGCACTGCATGAAACCACACACTGCATGAAACCATGCACTGCATGAAACTACACACTGCATGAAACCACACACTGCATGAAACCATGCACTGCATGAAACCACACACTGCATGAAACCATGCAGTGCATGAAAAGCAAATAAAGTCCTAAACCCATAGCTAATAAAATTTATGGTGATTTTAAAATTGCTTTTCTTGTTTTTTATAGATGAAGGTCAAGATTTTACCAATCAAATTACTACTCCTTATAGGAAAAGAGTTTAGCTGACAATAATGTCTTGTTACAACTCACATGAAAGATGAGTTCGGTTTGTTTTCTAAAGCGCTTACAAAAAAAAGTATGCATTTGAATGGTGAGAAATGTAGTAGTAGGTAAAAATTTCAAGATGCGACTAAGGCTGGTCCATTAATCGCATGCATCTGTTGCACCCAAATTAGTGGAAATGGTAGAGTTTCTAAACCATAATTGAAACTTTTTTTATCTGGACAGTTGAAGTAAAAGAATTTTTTTTTCTAAATAAATGACATTGTTGAATTAAAAGTTTTTATTGACTGCTTGTAAGACCAACTAATAATAATAATTATTATTAATTGTTATGCAATTATTAATAATAGTTATTATTAATAATTGGATAACAATTAATAATTATTATTGTTAATAATTGTTCACCAGTATAGTAAAACAAAAGGGAAGAGGCTGGTAGAACTAAATGCACAAAGCCGAATGTTAAAAAGCAACAGGTATCCAAAATTACAAAGCACTAAAAGGTTGGCGATAAAAAACGTACAGGATTAGAAAGGAAATATGAAACAATTAAGGCGAAAAATGTTTAGATGCCATGACCTAATTGAAGCTTAAAAATTATGTATATATATGTGTGCGCCTTACTTAGAGAATACACTAAAAATCTTAAATGGTATAAGAAATCTGAATGTGATGAGATGTGTATCAATCATAAATATACAACAAGAAGGTATTTTATATACAAAAAAGAAAAGATAAACGGTTACAAAGCAAATGTATGACCAGGGGTATTTAAAAGAAAAACAAAAAAGTGGACAGTGGTGGGATTCAAACCATGGACATTCCCGTATGAAGTAAATGTCTTATCCAAACCGTACAAAGTAAACCCTTTATCCATAAGCTAAACTTGCGTATACTTAAGAACAAATAAATATAATTATATAGTAATTATATTTATTTGTACTTAAGTATACGCATGTGGATATACAAGACAAAAAGTTACACATGTTTCCTGGAAAGGCTTGATCATGTGTGCAGAGAAACTCTCAATGTTTGTTATTAAGAAAATCAAACAAACCCTGTTGCTTTAAAGAAATTAGAAGTACTCCATGTTGTTACCATGCACAAAAAAAGAGCTGAATGACCTCTAAACTATTTAAGGAGTAGGTCAATGAAAACAACAGAAAGTTTGCATTAGAAGGCCATAAGGTAACAATTGTTATTATAAATTGCACTGCCCATCCAAATATTGAGAATCTTAAATTAATTAACAAGATCATAAATGCTATTGATAACAAAAAACAAATGCCTTTAATTCTCATGCTTGATGCTACAAAAATGCTTTATTCTTAGAATGAAGTTTCAAAGCAGGATTTAAGGAAGTAGTACAAGACAAAGATGATGAATACTTCCCTGCATTAAAAAATTTAATTAATCAGTTACGTCAGCATGATGAAGATCTTGTTCTGGATGATTTTACGTACAAAGATTTCTTAACGATTGATGATTACATTTTGGTTATGGGAGGAGTGATGACAGATGAAGAAATTGTTCAAGATATCATCGAGATAGTTAACGAAGAAATAAAGGAAACAAAACCCCTGATAAAACGTTGACAAAGTCATTAAAAGAATAGCTTTGAATGCTTCAAAAACGTTTGAAAAAAATTGTGCGAGTCACTGAAACAAACATCTATTTCAGACGATTTTCTTTTATAATATATATTATATATACAAAAGTATATATTTCACATGAGGATACAGAGTTCTATATATGTACATAATATTTATATATTGAAAAACATTTGATAAGCCTTGAAATCTTGATAAGTTGGGCATTTTCAAAAAGTCCCACAAGAAACTTCACTTAATTTGTACATTCGCTAAGTCAGGTAATATATATATATACCCCTTCAGAGTCTGAGTTAACAGGATTCTACTGACTCATAAAACATTGTATAGTACAGTTATGCTATAATGTTAAAAATAAAAAACATTAAATCTATAAACCAAAACATTAATAATTATTTAGCAAGATCCTTTTTATAAATTATGTTTTAAGTTTGTCAATTTTATCAAATTTAAAATAACAGCACTACATGGTAAGAGAGTAAAAAATATCAAGAGACATAATCGTCTGGAAATTTGTAAAGATTTAAAAAGCTTTAACTTCTTTTGTAAAAGAAAAATAAGAATTACTTCCAAAAAATTTCATTATTAAGTTTGTATAGAGGAAACACATGATTACAACAACAACAAAAATATGATTAAAGATATGCTAAAAATATTGTGCAAATATTTAGCTACAAGCTTATTACCCTATGAGGATAATTTCACTTCATGAAAATTAAAATACCCTATGAGGGTAATTTCACGTCATGAAATTTAAAAAAAAATCTATATCAAGAACTTTTTTATCCAACTCATATTATTATTATTACACACACACACACACACACACACACACACACACACACACACACACACACACACACACACACACACACAGAGTTTTTAATTAATTGTTAAAAATAAAAGTATTTTAAAAAAGACTAATTATAATATTAGATTTATAGTCAAGGTAAGTATTCAAACTTTTTTCAAGTTTTACTAATTACCTTTTGATTGAAACTTTTATTCTTGAGTGATAACCATTTTTTATTTACAAATTTGTTAAATTTTTCAGGACAGTTTTGAAAAAGTTGTGATTGCTCATTCAGCTATGTTAACTAAAAGTTGTTAAAATGTTTTTGATTACTCACTTGTCGCACACACACACACACACACACACACACACACACACACACACACACACACACACACACACACACACACACACACACACACACACTGTGTGTGTGTGAGACATTAATTAAAAACTATTAAAATCGTAAACCACATAATCAAATTATGAATCATAAACATTCAAAGGTTTCCACAATATAATTACACAAAAATGATATGAGAGAAATGGGAAATCAATTAATTTTTTTTGTCCAACTTCACTCCTCAAAAATCGTTTTTAGGAGGTACTTTTTAAAAATATGGTTTTTACTACACATTGGGAGACAAAGCAATGTCTCATAAATAGAAGGAAAGAAATCCCATTGTTTTTATTAGATAACTATGATTAGGGATCAGTAGCATTGGTAGGGCAGAGTGGAGAGAAGTGGGACCACATCCTACTTCTACCCACTCTTCCCTACAGATTTCAATCATATCATTCTACTGCTGACTTGTTAACTATTTTCATAGAAAAGTGGGACTATTGCTCTTCATAACTGGATAAGCTTTCTATAAATAAACTTGTACTTAAGTTACATAAAGTTACCTAGGACAATTCTTAAGTTTTAATTATGGCATGACTTTCTGTTATCTTTGTACACTGTTAGAATAAACTTTGAGACCTTAAAGAGATTTTATAGATGATAAGACATTATAAGCTTTTAATTAAATTAATTATAAATTAATATTAAAATTATATACAGTTTGTAGATATAATCAATGTTGATCAATCAACTTAAACAATGTTAAACTTAATTAAATTGTTAAAATTTTTAAAAATTTATTCATTTAAATAGGATTCCTTAAAGAATGAAAAGTTGATGCAAGATCTGCAAAAAGAACATGCTCTTTGGAAAAATCAGGAGCAGGAGAAAATGAAGGTGATTATTTAATGAAATCATTTTTTAAAACAGATAAAATGTTTGATATTTTTTACGCAAATTATATTTTTAAAGTACATTAAAGTTTCTCTCAATTTGAAGTTGTGTTTAACATCAAATTTATTTATATAAATTTGATGTTAAACACAACTTCAAATTGAGAGAAACTTTATTTATATAATCAAATTTGAAATTCGTTTTTTTTACTTTGTTTATATAATCAAATTTGAAATTCGTTAAAATAGAATATCTTTCAACAAGGCTGCAAGCAACCACTATTAGAGTTGGAAGTTACTGGAAGAGAAAAGATAAAGTTTATAAAGCAAGATTACAATTGACAGATGACTTATAAGATTGCAAATTGTATGAATCAGGAAAGCAAGATGAAGGAAGCGAATTCCGAAGAACTGATGTTTGAGGAAAAAAACTAGACAAATGTTTTTGGAGCACTTAGGAATAGTCACAGAAAACAGATGAGACTTAATTGAATAACAAGTCACGAGAATGAATTTTAGTAGATGACACAAGAGACACTAGCTCTTTGGAGCAGTTATAGTATTTGTAGAAAAGAGAAAGTGAAGTAACATTACCACAATGTGATAATGGTTGCAGGTTGAGTGCAAGAGCAGGTCCAACTATGTTTACAATGTGTTTTTGCACCTTGTCTAAAAGAGAAAGGGCATCATCATACTCATTTTGTTTATTGCAACATGTCTTGTTGCCTGCTGCCTTGTTGAATTTACTTTTTTTTTTTTTTCTTTCCATTTTCTTATTTATCATATTTAAATAAGAAAATGGCATGTCTTGACCACACAATTGTCCATGATTCCATAATGTAGAACCATGGGCATTAAATGTGAAGAAAGAAAGTATTGTTGCTACTATTTTTCTTATTAATTATTACTATATGTAGATATTTTTAACGTAAAAATTTACAGAATATATTTGGTTTTGTTTTTTTATCCAAATTTATATTTTATGTTGCTTTGTAAAAAATTTCATGCATTGTAATTTTAGACAGAGATAGAAAATTTTAAAAATATCATGCTTGAAGAAATGAGACTAATGCAAAAAGAAAAAGAACAATTGCAACAAGTTTAAAATTTTATATATTGTTTGTTACTTTTTTTAATGTTTTTTTTTTACTATTTTTGTTTATTATTAATTTAAATTTATTCTTTTACTTCTTTTATTTCAAAAGTAATTTTAAAAATCTTTTTAAAACAGTTTTAATCGTCTCATTTATGTTTTAGAATATTTATGAATTAGAAAAGTCATCAGGTATAATATTTTATATTATACTTTATTATATTTATATTATCTATTATATTTTTATTATATGCATGTTTAATTTTAAAATAAATTTCATTAAAAAAAAAATCTATTTTACCAATATATTTTGTTTGCTTTGAAAGGAAAAAAAAAATCAAATCTAGGTAGTTTGATGGTAAGTTTTTTATATACTTTTTTATTATCATGCTGCATTTTTATATACTATAACAATATATCATATTTTATAACAATATTAGTTCTTTAAATATATTTCATTAGTAATATTTTATTAATTATGTGTTATAATTAACATAATTTTAGTTAAAATGTTTCAATATTTTTGTAATAATAAAATGTTTGATTTCAGAATCTTTTTATTTTTATTGCTAGGATGAAGATGATTTAGATTACAAAAGTCTCTCCAACAAGGTTGATTTGAATTTCAAGTTTATGAAATGTATTAAACAAAAATGTTTTTATGCTTTTATACACTTAAAAAGTATATCCTATACATCAGTGTGACTAAAAACTTAAGTTATAAATGTTTTGATCAATTTGTCATAACATTTTTTTTTTTTTAAAGTTTTCAAGTTTTAAATAATTTTTTTTTTATGAAATTGGGAAATCATTATATGATCAAGGGACTTGAAGGACCCCTAAAAATATTTTTTCAAAGCCAGTGTTGTTTTGTCATATAGAACACATAAAGGATATATTTTTCAAAAATATTGGTTTTTTGGGAAACCCTCATCAGTCTTCTCCGTTTAATGCCAATTTAATGCCAGCGCACAAAAAAGTGTTGACAGGATATGGTCATTTTTAATTTATCCTGCGCGATTTGAAAAACTCATTTTTTCCTGTTATTTAAATTAAGATAAAAACAGTGAAAAGCATGCTTTGAATAAATACTAGATAATATATTTAATAAATTTAATAAATATTTTGATAATATAATTAAAAAAAAAAAACTGGTAAAAGTGCCATTTTTCATAAAAGTTGAGGAAATTAACAAAAATGTTTTGTTGCAATTTAAAACAAAAAGCTTTTATTTTTTTTGACTAGCGCTTTTTTATGCGCTCGCCAAAGTTTTGTGGGTGTGTTAGCGAGTGCAAAAGCGCTGGCTAAACAGAGAAGACTGCCTCATATATATATATATATATATATATATATATATATATATATATATATATATATATATATATATATATATATATATATATAATTGCCGAACTTAATAGTAGTTATGTTATTAATGTGCTCAGGTAATTAGTCCTAATAAGCTGTGGATGGTCTGAAAAAAATTATGGTTTGAAACTTAATAAAGAAAAAATTTAATTAGACAGTTCTGCTACTCCAGAAGGTGCTGTTGTGGAGGCAAAAAAAAAAAAAGAAAAACCCTAGCTAGAAAAAGCTTTAAGTTTTATTTTAACAATTACAAGTCTTTTGTTACATTTATTTTTTTGCTTTAAATATATATGTGAATTTGAATTCTTGCAAAACGGCACTCATGACAGCGCATTAAACCACTGATCTATCAAGTTTATGCATGTAATTGAAAAATAAACTATTTTATAAACTCTTATACCGATTGCAATTAATCAACATTTTTCAAGTGGGTTCTCTAAATCGGAATAAAATTGTGTCTATATGTAAACAATATATAGAAACACATATGTTATATGCAAATGTAAAAAATCCACTTATATAACGTTTTATACAAGATTGTGTGTAATATAAGAAAACTTTTCTAATAATTACAAGTCTTTTTTGCTCAACCTGTTTTATTTTGAATTTTTATATTTATGTTATTGAAAATGAATTGACAAGATTAAAAAAACACGAAACATAATGTTTCATCCAAGTAAAAAATTTGAAACTTGAATTTTAGATTTGCCCCTCTCTTGATAATTTCTGATTGCTAAAATTATGTCATCTTCTTCTTAGACCATTAAAAATAATAGACTCAGCTTTTTCGCAAATTGTTGAAGCCAAAAAATTTTGCTTATTTGATGCCACTTTGTGGCAAAAAATTAGAAAAAAACAAAGTAGAAATAAGATTTTATTTAAATTTTTAAGGAAAATTCCTTTTATTAAAAGTATATAGAATACAATTTTATGGGATATATTCTAATAAAAACTAAATATAGTAATTACTATGTTATTTCTTTAAAACTATTTATTTATTACTATTGTAATAAATACAAACTCTTATCCGTGAAATGATATACCTGTACTAGTTTTATATTTTTTTGTACAACTGTATGCTCCGTAAATAAAATTAATCAAAAAATGTAAGACAAATGCAAAGCAAACTTGATGTATAAAAGTTTTTTTTGCCACAAACTGCCGCATCTATAGTTTTTAATGTTTTAAGATCTTTTTAGTTATGCCCTTCGTATAGCTATACGTACAAACGTCTGTAAGTGTAAACGTCTTTTTATATGTTGAGTTTGCAGGCAGTATATGGAACAATTGTTTATAATATATCTATATAATGAGAAAACTTAAAAATTTTATTTTAACAATTAAAAATCTTTTTTTGCAATATCATTATTTTAGCTATAAATATGTAAGCAAGATTTAAAAAATTTCAAAATTAATCACGCTAAAAAGAGGTCTTAAACCTCTTCTTAGCGTGATTAATTTTGAAATTTTTTAAGGTTGTTTTTTTTAATATAGAAATTTTTTAATTTTATTTTTGAGTCTTAAATAGCACAAACTTTTATTTGGTGAGGTTTGATAAAAAAAAGTATAATGGTAAAAAATTTTTGCAAGCTGATTATGGAAAGTGGTCCCCCAAACCCTATTTCAGAACCCTAAATTGACCAAAGTTTGTCTAAAACCTTATCTTAAAATGTTTTTTTCATACAAAATGCTGCTATGAATTGTTTAACATTACATCTAAAAACAAATATATAGTAAAACAAATAAAAGATATTGCTATACCCACATGTTAAGTCTAAAGCAGCCATCTTCTTAAGTTTTATTTAAACTTAAGAAGATGGCTGCTTTTATTAAATCATATTTTTAAACTTTTTTACTGTATTAAATATATGTTTAATAAATATAATTTGCTCAAAGCCATCCACTTCTTACCTACCCTACCCCCTATATGCAACCATAAATTCACTATTATTAAACTTATTAAAAATTAATTTCTGAGCTATAGTTTAATTAAAAAATTTGCAACAAATTATTGTAAGTAAAATACTTTTCAACAATGTAATCAAAATATGGATTTAGAATAGAATTTGTTAAATAATGGGAAGGGGGTAAATCTAAATTTGCTTGCACTTTTACTTATCTGTGAAAGTTGTAAATGCAAAAAAAACCATTAGCAGGTGGTAAGAGAAGACTTGCTCAAGGTTTGTTTAAAACTAGGTTTATCTAAAATCTCTATGATTAGTTTTGTTACATGATGCTTAATGCGTTTGTTTGACTCTATTAATCTACCAAAAAAATTCTTGACATCATTTCCAAAAACCTGGGCTATTTGTGATGACTACAAAGCTGCTTGTAGGATAGTGCCATAAAATGGTTAGTGGCTGTGCAGAACAGGCAGTTAATTTGGCCGCTGACTTTAATGAAGTTTTGATAAAAAATGATAGTCAACATCAGCTTCTCTACCAAGTAGTTATGTGCCATAGGAAATGTTCTTCAACTGAATCTACAAAGAGATCACCACCACCCAAGTTACCCCTGCTGTATGCATCCATATATTTGTCTTAATAAGTAAAACTGATGCATGTAATACTGACAATAGTTGGTAGAAATATGCCAGGTTAGAGAAAAATGAGTCTCAAAAAGGGAATTGGAAATTTCTTTTTTGAGAAAGGGAATGAGTCACTATTATACACATTTATAAAATTGTCTTTACCCTAATAAGTAAAACCTATGCATGTATAGACAAAAACAAGGCTCTCAAGGTCTTACAAAGCATGTTTGGGGACCACTTATCATCAATTTGCAAATATATATGCATATATATATATACACACACACACACACACACACACACACACACACACACACACACACACACACATATATTAGGGTATCCCAAAAAAAAAATTTTAATTGCTGATGCAGTCTCTCCTAAAAGTTTCTTTATGATCCCATCTTTTTTTTGTAGAATCTAGAAATATATAACTTTTGTGTACATAAAAATTTGCTTTCAAGGACAAACAATGTCAAAATCAAGCAAAATCATGAGTTTTTAACTTCTACAGTGTATTTTATGATGCTAATAAATTTGCATAATATGTATTGTATGTACAATTGTACATTAAGCCATTAGGCTCATCAGTAGTAAAATGTCTTAAAATAATGTCAAATTATAATTAACGATAATAATAATAAAAATAATAAATTAACTTATTTTAGATTTTTTTTTATTTCAATAATAATGATGTTTTGTGACATCATTGGTTAATGAGTTCTGTTAATAATAAAAGTGAAGAGCTGGTAAATAATATTGAATGCTATATCATTTCTAGAATATTTTTTGTTGGTCATGTGATATGTATGTAGTCTGCTGTTGGCAGACTGCATACTTGTCACATGACCAACAAAAAATATACTTGTTATCAAACTTGTTAAAATCAAACAGTGTGAGTTAAAAAATAGATTTTTCTGTATATTAATAGATTATTACAAGTTTTGTTGATGAAAAGACAGTATCAATTTACTAGGGTTGTGCAAATCTCAGGAAGTAGCTAGTGGCAATCAATATTATATAGCCTATTAGGTCTGTATAATTTTTATTTTTTTGATCTAGTAAACTCAGTGCTCACAAAAGAAGTCACACATGTATGACATTGTATGTTGTCTTATAAGATACTTATAATAATAGTTATATAATAATATATAATGTATATATATATAACAGAAAACTGAATAATACTGATTATATCCAGTGTAATGGCAAAATCCACGTAGACTCAAAGTAGCAATATAATCTGGCTGATTGGTCATCCCTGTGACAAGATAACAGGGGCACCCCTACCTTCTGGTCGTGAGGTTATGAGAAACTTTGTATTCTGTCACTGGAAGCAAAAATTAAAAGCGGCAGAAAATGCACAGAAAGTATATCCTCAAGTGTTGCCTTTCTGAATAAAATCTAGACTTCCGAGAAGATATAAACCAGATATAGTTTAGAAAATTAAAGATTTGTATAACCAGCATTATGACGACCTTGGTTTGTAGACAGCAGGTTTGAAGATTATGGTCTGGCATTTTTGGTACTTAAGCCAAGAGCATGCAACACTCTCTGTTTTCTCAACATCTATCCTTTAAAGAGAAAGCAAAACTTGTATCAGAAATCAAAGATGATCAAGAATTGCATTTGATCAAGCCACTTCCTCATTCAATATCTGAATTAACCATTTCTAGAAGTTTCTTCAAAACTACCACGATTGATGACAGTTTTTTTGTCTTGCCTGTAGAAAAATGGAATAAAAACTAATCTTATCAGATTGCATGTGAACAGATAAAAAACTTGGCCTGTGTCAATGACTGTGCCGAACGTGGTGTTGCCCTCATACAGAATTCCAATGCCATTATAACAAAAGATGAACTACAAAAATAATAACTTATGCAAGTTGTCGAGAAGCACAGACTCAACTTTTTAAAGTACAATCGTGACAATCTTCTGACATATAGACAAAACTATAGAATTATAATTGGGTCAAAATTAAAACATTTTACAACTGAAAACTGATGCCAATGTATTTTCTATATGTAAATTTATTAGTAGGTATCATAAAATATACCTAGTACCTAGTCCGACCGTAGAAATTAAAAGGTAATGATTTTGTTTGATTTTAGCATTATTTGTCCTTGAAACCTAATTTCCATATACAGAAAAGTTGTATATTTCCAGAATCTACAAATAAAAAACTTTCTAGATTGGATAAACAAATTATCATTGCATCAAAGACTGATCTCTAAAAATTTATCTAAATTTGCTCAAATTGGAGACGTAAAATGCAATTTACTCATGACCCTTGGGGGACCCCTAAATATTATTTAAATGATCTAAAAAAAATTAGGTGTTATAATGGGACCATAAAGAAACTTTTAAGAGGGACTGCATCAGCAGTTTAAAAAAAAATATTTTTCACAAGTGTTTTGGGACACCCTAACATGCATATATATATATATATATATATATATGTATATGTATATATATATATATATATATATATATATATATATATATATATATATATATATATATATATATATATATATATATATATATATATATATGTATATATATATATATATATATATATATATATATATATATATGTATATATATATATATATATATATATATATATATATATATATATATGTGTATATGTATATATGTATATATACACACACTAATTCACTCCCTACAAAACTGTAAGCAACCACTATTTAAATTAAGAGTTAATAGAAAACAAAAACAAAAAAACTGTATTATATATAAATTATATCAGGAAAACAAAAAGATGGGGAAGAGTTCCAAATCGTTGATATTTGAGGAAAGAAGCTTGATGAATAAAAGTCTGCTCTAAAGACTTTAGAGCATGAAGCAGAGGCTTCATGCTCTAAAGTCTTTTTATTTTTTTAAAACAAATTTTGTTGTTTAGAGAAACAATTCCTACATACGGCAAATTTGGTTACTGCATGAGGGTACAGCCGCCCATATTTTTTTCCTAGAATAGCCCCTGTGAAGGAACCGATAAAGTTATAAGATGCAATTGTGCTGAATGAT
Organism: Hydra vulgaris; assembly: GCF_038396675.1. Lineage (NCBI taxonomy): Eukaryota > Metazoa > Cnidaria > Hydrozoa > Anthoathecata > Hydridae > Hydra > Hydra vulgaris. Next base: position 36,122,706 of record NC_088920.1, read on the forward strand.
TAGCCAAGCGAGAATGAGTTTTGGTTGGTGGTTTTTTCTACAAACTCTATCATGGTTGCTGCTTGTCTGAACAGCGACCATGATAGAATTTGTAGAAAGGAGAAAGCGTCCTTTTGACAGTGAGGCAGTGGCTCAAGATTAACTTATAAAGCAGGTCTTACTACCAGAAGTTGAGTATTTGAGTGTTCAACTATTTAGAAACATCAATATTATTAATAATTGCATTCAACTATTTAGAAACATCTATAATATTACAACATTTGTTTGCAGTAAATAACTGAGTTTTGTTAGAGTTGAATTTTTACATGACATATGTGTGTATAAATTTATATATATAGACAAGTACACACACACACATACTGACACATACAGATCAATTTAGTAGAACTCCCTTGTAGCAGCAGGCTATAAGATAGTCAACACTTAGCACATTTTTTACAGTAAAAAAATAAAAATAAAAACATTGAGAATGTTTTTATTTTTTAAAAAATTAAATAAAAACATTGAGAATGTTTTTATTTTTTAAAAAATTAAATAAAAATATCCAGTATGTTTTTAAAAACATTCTAGTCTTTTAATTTGTGTTTTTATGGTTTTAAAAAACAATAAATTTAATTCGTTTCTGTAATTAAACTAACGCATTTTGATATAGTCTGTACTTAATTTTGTCTTACTAGATGTCATAGTATAGTTAAGTGCCATTTTTTACCAGAAATGGTAAGTTTAAAATCTTTACTAGAAATATATATATATATCCTTATCTTTTAGTCAAAAGAGACTTTTATGGTAAAAAAATTTCGACTATGAGACAACAGTTAGGCATCCTCAACAAATAAGCTGCAATTTTATGTCATCTAAAAGTCAAAGCAATTAAATTATTATGGATGTATATTAAGTTTTATTGTTTTTTAAAAAACCGCAATAATAATGACTAGAAAGTTATTTACTTTAAAAGTATTTTAGTTTTTGCTTTTTAAAAACATATTTGTACAACATGTGCGGAGTATTGCTACATCGACTATCTTATAGCTTGCTGCTACATGGAAGTGCTGCTACATCAACTATAGCCTGCTGCTAAAAGGGAGTGCTGTTATATCAACTATCTTATAGCCTGCTGCTACAGGGGAGTGCTGCTACATCAACTATCTTATAGCCTGCTGCTACAAATAAGTGCAGCTACATCTACTTAGGGTTTGGTTTGGGCATACTATCTATCATTTAAAACAAAACAAAAAAATTTATTTCAGTTTTTAAACTATAATAGAAGGTACAGCTATGTTGTTAAAACATCATTTAAAGAATAAGTACATCAGTGAATATACAGAGTCTAATAATTTCAATAAGTTTAAAAAACTTTTACAGTTCATTTTGCAGAATTGTCAGTTAAGAGTTTTTATCATTTATTTGTGATGAGTTGTTTCCTAAATTGGCCAGTAAGGTTTCTTTACCAACTTTACCAAAATCTCATTTACTATTGATATTTTGAATAAACCTTATTTCAAAGTTTTTTAATGGCATGTTTCTTTATTAAGACAGCTCATGGCATATTTTTTTATGAAGATAGCGCATGGCATGTTTCTTCATTAAGACAGCGCATAGCATATTTCTTTAGTAAGGCAGCTCATGGCATCACTATAGATTTTGAAAGAATAAAACTTATTTTATAGTGTCATTTATTCACTGATACTCAGGAGATGTAATTTATGAAAAATGTAATGAAATGCTACTAAAATGACATAACCCTAAAGAAAGTGCCAAACTATTTCATTTGTACTTGTTGTTTGAATATGTGTAATGAGGTAGTTTTTCAGTGATTCTCAGAACCAGAACAGGTCGGAAAATGATGCCAGCTCTGGCCAGATAAGCAATATTGGTAAGAAACCATGAATTTCCTGGTTAAATGGTTAAGAACCTCGGTGATAAGATCTTTATCAATTTATATCAAAAAGCAAAAGCATTTCTATGTTTTCTAATTGCTACTTTTCTACTAAATTTGAAATTACCACAATTAACACTCACATTTTTGATAAGCTTGTTTTAGGAAGTCTTTACTTAATGAACACAGCTTGTTAGGTAAAGACAACATAAAAAAATGAGTTCTTATCTGTAATGATACCATACTATTGTGAAGAGTAAATTAAATATTTAAATTTCGATATTTGATTGTTTGCTAATATAGATTAATATGTATTAAAGATGTCCACTGGAATATGTGTGTATTATATTTATTATATAAATTATAAATATATAAAATATATATAAATATATTTTATTATATAAATTTTGTATTAGTGAGCTTGTTTTCATTAGTTTGTGTACAATTCCTAAATGCGTATGTATTTATACATACATATATTTGTATATATATACAAATATATGTGTATTTTATTTGCAATCTTTTAAACTAGTTAACGAAAATTTCACTTGTTTTAGATAGAAGCTCTTGAAAAAGACTTTCAACTTCGTTTAAATGAAAATGCAAAAAATGAGGCTTTGCAGAAGAAAAAATATGAAAAAGCTCTGAAGGCTGTGTGTTATCTAAAATTTGATAGTTTTGTTTTAAAAGTTTTATCATTTTACATAAATGTAATAAGTCCCAGATCAATTTTAAGCCTGTGTTAATTTTTTTGTATTTTTTATCTTTCTAATAGTAGAACGTTTGCTTTTTTAAAAATACAGTTATAAACTTTATGTTTATATAAAATTTAGTTATTTACTAATTTAAACTACACAATAATAATAGGAACATGTTTATTAACATACAGTGAAAACAGAATTTAATCATACAAAGTGGTTTTTCAATAAAATTAAAACCTTTGAATAAAATATTGTATCATGCATTACTTATAAAGAATTTTTTTTTGTCAAATTTTTCATTTGTTAAAAAAATCTACAAAAAAGAAAGAAAAGTTTTCCTTACGCTTTTGAATTTCCAGATTAGGAATCTTAAATAAAAAAAGCACATAAAATAATTGTACAAAAAAAGCGTAGCAGGTTAAAGCTAAGAACAAATACCAGTTTATCAAAATAAATGGAAAACAGTTTCAAGTTTATATATTTTATTAATATACTTTAATATTTAGTTAGTCTTACTTTTGCTTTAATTACATTTAACAAGCATTTCGGCATTAAAAATTCGGCATTGATTCAATTACACATTTGATTTGATTATTATTGATGTTGATGATTTAACAACAGCTTTCTTCAATTCTTTTTTATTTAGTAAATGATCTATTACCTATTTTTTATCTAATTAAGTCCATAAATGTTCTATTGGATTTAAATCAGGGCTCTAAGAAGGCCATTTTAAAATGCTTTCATCAAGAAAGCTTTTAGTTTTTTTAGCAGTATGTTTTGGACCATTGCCTTGTTGAAACAAAAAGCTGTTTCCTAATCTAAATTTTTTAGCAGAAGTTTTTAAATTTTGTTTCAATATTTATTATAAAAATCAGCATTCATAGTTTCGTCAATAAATTCTTGTTTACCTATACCATTCCACGCCATACAACCTCATAACATTACACTTCCACTGCCATGTTTAACTGTTCCTTTGGTGCAGCTCAAATGAAAAGCTTCACCCCTCTTTTGCCAAACTCTTTGTGTACCATCAGATTTTTTTAAGTTAGACTTGGGTTCATCAGACCAAAAATACTTTTTTCCAAAATAATATTGGCATTAAATAATACTTTTTTGTTAAGAATGGTTTTTTATGAGCCATACATCCACTGAACCCTGCTTTATGAATGTGATTTCTTATTGATGTAAGTGAAATTATGATTCAATAATAAAATTGATATTTTATAAATTAAAAAAATTATAAACATTGATTTTCATGACAAATTATCAATAAAACAGATTTGTACAATTAATTTATGTGCATGCAAATGCACATTTAGGAAAAAAAGCAAAAAAAATAAAAATATAAGAAAATGCGTTTGTATAACAAACACATTTTCTTATATTTTTACTGAAAAATTATAAACAAGGAATAGTCATAATAAATTTAAAAAAAAAAACTGTTCCAGTTATTTTCAATACCTGGAACAGTTTTTTTTCAATATTTCAAAAACAAGTTTTAGGAAAATAAAATGCAAAAATTACTTTGTATGATTAAATTCTGTTCTCACTGTATATTATGGTAATTCAAATATGTTTATTAACATAAATTAAAATAGTTGTCAACATAAGTTTTATTATTTTCTTGATCCTCTCTTATTTTTTATCATTATGCAATTTGTCATACAATAAAAGCAATTAATTTTTACTGTATTATTTTTTCAAATTTTATTATGGTTCCAATACTAATTAACTTTTTAAACAGTTGTTTTCAAACTATTTGTGACCTTTTTTATAGTAATTTCTCTTTTCAATAAATCCCATACATTCTCTATAGAGTTTAAAAAGAAAATTCCCGACCAATCCAAAAAGTTATATTTTTTGATGAGCCAACAAGTCTTCAATCGATTTTTCATTAGACTAAATCTTTTTTAAATATATATTTTTTTGTTAATTGAAAATCGCTCCTTTAATTGAGGTTAAAAGATGGCCAAATTAAAAACTAAAGCAAAACTTGCTATATTTTTATAATCTAGGAGCGTGCCAAGTTAGAGTTATCAGAAAAAGCACGGGCAGAGGAAAGTAAACTTTACAAAGATCAAATTGATGGTTTGTATGAGGTAATAATAAAAGTCATGGAAAAACTACTTTTTTTGTTAGGGTGAATTATTTTTAGTTGGTTATTTTTAATTAATTTATCTAATTAATTGTTTAGTCTTATAATCAAATATCTTATGGTTTAATTTTCATTTTATTTTTTATTGTGCAGAATATAAGAAATCTGCTTAATGTTGCACAATAAAAATGAATTTGAAAAAAGATAATCATTTATGAAGTTATTGAATAATGATTATTTGATTGACAGCTTCTTTGTTAATGTTACAAAGAAGCTGTCTAATGTATTATTGTAATTTATTTATATATTTTTTGTAATAGAGATATCTTAATGCATTAAGATGATATATTTTTCCATTAAGATATTTCTAATGTTTAGAATTATATTTTATAAAATTAAAAAAAAATTTTTTTTGCATAAAGACTTTTTTTTTTACCTTTATCCATCAAAAATTAGTTGTTTTTTATTTCAAGTTTTTATTTAACACTTGAAATTTTACAGAAACATGGAATTTTACAGAAACATGAAATTTTACAGAAACAGATTTTAGTTTAAATATTCTATTATAGAAACTCAACAAACATGAAGAGCTATTGCAAAAGTCTCAGGTTATTTTTTTATACTTTTGGCTTAATTAGATTTTTTTAAAAATCAGATCGATCAAGGCACAAATTAGGTAATTGCAAATTACGTTATCTGGAAAAACTTTTGATCTATAAATTTTTAGATTTTCAAAAACCATAAATTCTGTTTTTTGTTTTCACAAAATTTAGTAATTATTATTCAATAAAAAATATCTATGCATTGATTTTAAAATTGATATAAAATCTCATTATTAAATGTAAACATTATATCATACCCTTATATGTGTATTATTATTAAAAAATATGATTTCATTTTTAATAGTTTAGTTTATTTGAATAATCGTCAGATACAACTAGAAAAATGAAAAACAATGTAATAATAATATTGTAATATTAAAAATGAAAACATAGATGCATTGATCTAATATTTTAAGTAAAAGAAATCGCAACTACTTTTTTATTTATATCTTGTTTAACTGAGTCTTGTAAAACAAATCAAACTGTCAACTAAACGCTTGTAACTCTCTCGCACAGATATTTATATAAAATTAAAGACAAAACTTATTAAAACCACTTATAGTTATTTTAAAACAGAACAAAAATATCTAATAACATCTTTTTAAATTTTAAACATTTTTTAATCATTATCTTTTATATCAATTTATTTGATTTATAATCTTTAAATAATTCTTTAAAGTGTCCCCTTAACAAAAAAATTGCCAGTTTAATTCGGCTAATCAAAGTTTTGTTCAGTTATTAAATCTTCTTTCACATTTCAATGTGAAAAGGTTGTATACATTTACGCATGTTCACAAAAATCAGATTTTAGTGTTTCCTACAATGCTTTCAGTGCTTAACATTTTAAACTTTAGTATGGTTTCTTATTGATTGTTTTTACATTACCCCACATACCTTTTTGACCATTTATAGTATTTATGAGAAATTAAATCTCATATTTGTAAACATTTCTCAAATTTTCAGTAGAAGTTAATGTTTTTGCTAGACTTATTTTAGTATTTTTGGTAGGCTTTCTATTTGATTACAATTTATGGTATCATAATAATTATTTTGTTGTATCATAATAATTAATATTTTACCTTTTTTATTTGTTTATGATACTTGAATTAACTATTTATTTAATGTATAAATGAAATGTTCATTTAAAACAATTACATTATGACTGTTATTATTTTTGCTGCTGTAAGTTTATTGTTTTGTTTTTTCATAAATTGCAATATGATAAATTTAAATTAATTCAATCATTGCATATAAACAGTGTTCATTGTTTTTAATAAACTAAGAATTTAAAGACCACAAGTATTTCCAGATATCACAATTCATTATTTCTTAATTTGCGTCTTGTAGAAAATAATAGATATGCCAAATATACATACATACATACATACATACATACATACATACATACATACATACATACATACATACATACATACATACATATATCAGGCAAAGTTGCAAAAAAATTTAAGCATCCCTGAAAAACACTTGTTTAAACTTTAGATACAAATGTCTGTTCCTGTATGAGTTAACTTTATTGGAAACATAAAATAAACAAAAAACAATATCAGCTGTTTAAATCAACAAAAATGAATTAATATCATTTAATTTAGTGGTAAACAAAAAGTTATTATAGATTCATTATAATTTTTATTTGAGTGTTAAATTGTCTATAAATTGATATAAATAAGATATAATCAAATAATATCAATAACATCAGCTTATTAGAAAACTTGTCAATCCTGTCAACAATGGACTAGAAGTTTTATCCAACTCATCTTTAATTTGGCCAGATCCTAATGTTATTGAAAACTGCTGGATCATAAAAACCAAAATGGCTACCTATCACTCATTTTTTCAAACAAAAAAAGCTGTCTTGACAAGCTTAGGCTACTGTTGAAAGGTTGTGCATAGAGTGTAATAGCTGTTTTTAAAAACAAAAGATTACCAGCAAAACATTGACGACTTATGATAAGCCACTATGCCAACAAAGTTGATTAAAGATTTTTTCGTTTTTACTGTGACTTTGTACACTATTAAAATAATTAAAGTTAAATAGTCTTTTTTAAGGAGCTTTAATTTTCAGGCGACTCTAGTTTTTTTATCACTATTGTAGATAACATATGATAACGTACACATTGTAGATTTTGATAACACACACATTTTGTTTTATTTTAAATAATTATATTATTATTTATATTTCTATAATTTTTACTTGTTGCTTATATCTACTTTCATTTGAATTTGTTTTTATAATTCAGCTTCATTCAGAGAATACATTGAAAACTTTAAACAACCCTTCAACACCAGGTTAACTATATTTAATTATATTTTTAAAAGTAAATTTGCAGAATGATTAGGCATAAAGTTGTTCTGTAAAAATTTTCATTAGTTTGAAAAATTCTGTGATTTTTATTTTGATTGTTTTATGACATTTTTAAATTCAACAAATTTCAGTTACAACTAAATTTTGACATTTTTAAATTTAACTGATCTCCCAAGGTAACTGTGAACTGCTAACTGCACAAAAAAATATATAAAGTTTGTTACAAAATAAAGATTGTTTTAATAATTTAAAGATAATTTAATTTTTTTAAGCTTACTTATGTTGACAATAAAGGTATGTGAAACTAGTTTATATTGTTTTACTGGGGCAAAAAATTTATTTTTGTTTTACTACCATACATTATTTATTTATTTAAAACAACAGAATGACCCAAAGGCCACGTATACTGCAGTGTACATTAAAACAATTTAATAAATCTGTGCTAAAATCGACACTAGTTACGATCAAATTGCATTATATAAAAATATCATTGAACAAGATGGTTTTTAAACATTGATACAGATGATTTTTATTCAGATGATGGTTTTTAAAAATTGATACATTTTCCAGTAAACTATTCCATATGTTGATAATGTGATCTGAAAAGTAAAACTTTGTACTGTTAAGATTAAAATGGTGTTTGTAAAGTTCAAAAGCATGACCCCGATTACCTGAGTAAGAGGTAAATTTAAAAAGATTTGATAAGTCTGTGACCACTTTACCATTAAGAATTTTTTAATATAAGACTCGTTAACAACTCAATGACATTCAAGCAAGTGAAGCTTAAGCTAGATGTTTAATGTAGGATACTGACCAGCTGTTTTCTTAGTGAAGAATCATTGAACTTTCTCAATTTTATTACTTTTGCAGATAGTGTAAGGTGACCATACCGGAGAATAGTATTCTAACATAATATATAAGTACAGTAGGACATACATACATAAGTACAGTAGACATACATAAGTACAGTAGGCTTTTACCATTAGTGATCTATCTTGCGGATGAAAAGCTTTTAGAATTAGATAGATCTCAACATAACTTTATGTACAATAATATGAATATGCTGATCAAATTTCAGGTGACAATCAATCATAACTCCAAGATTACGAATACTATTAACATGATCAAGTTCCTGGTTATTTATACTATAAACATGATAGTTGAGTTTTGATTCTGATCAGTTATGGTGCAAACAAAGCATTTTCCCCTTGATATCTGAAGTTACAGAGTACAACACTAATCATACAAACGTATAACAGCTGTGATAAGGTCTGACTGAGAGCCCTATATATCATAAGTGGAATATAGTTTATTATATAATTATATCATCAGCAAAAAGTTTAAGTTTACCATTAACTCTTATATATATCACTGATATTATTGATGAACAATAAGAATAAAATAGGTCCTACAACACTTCCTTGTGGAACACCACTTGTTACAGATATTGTGTGAGAAGAAACATTGTTTAACTTAACTACTTGAGATCTCATATGTAAAAAATTGGTAGCGAGTAGTTTTATTAATAATTAAGGATGTGAAACCGAATCAAAGACTTCTTAAAATCAAAATAAACAATATTAGTAGGAATGTGGCACTGGAGATTTAAAGTCCAGTTATGAAGACTTTCAAGAATGTTAGTGCAAGTACTGCATTTACAAATAAAACTATGTTGCTCTTTTGTGATAATGTTTTAATTAAAAGATAATTTATCAGCTCATTATTAATAATTCTTTTTATTACACGACAACAAGTAGATGTCAACGAGTTAGGTCTATAATTACTTGGATCAACTGTTGGTCCCTTAGCACAGAATTTTAATATAATATTTGGAATGCCATCAGGACCAGTAGATGTAGTATGTTTCTGTGATCTTAATGCTTTTTCTACAGTAGATGGAGAGAAGTATATCAATAACAGACAAGTTGTACTCACATAAACACACTTCATAAACTTTGGTGATGAATTGTTATCAACAATATAAACACTTGAAAAAAGTTATTAAAAATGCCAGACATTTCTTCTTTATTTTGTGAAAGAATATTATCTGATAGACAAATCTCAGTCAGTTTACTTTCCTTTTAAGTTTATTATTTACAAAATTAAAGAAACTATCAAGATTGTTTTTATATATCATCTTTAGTTCTTTTGCTGCATGTTTTAATAGCATGAAAAAATTTTGAGGCGATTGATCTATAAATCGCTTTGTGGTCAGGTTGACCTGATATTTTTAATCTCTTCCATACATTTGCTTTGTTGTTTATTAAGTTTTTAACAAAACAAGGATAGTGTATTTTATGTGGTCATCTTTGATGTGAGCAATAGATACATATTGTTTAATAATATTATTTAGTTTAGTAGTGAAGGTGAGCCAGCGATCTCCAATATTATTACATGTTTGAAAAATAGTACTCCAGTCTAATGGTTTCAGAAATTCATTGATAGCCTGGTAATCTGAATTTATCCAACTGCATAATTGCTGAACAGGAATTTTATCATTATAATGGAGGCAGCTCAAATTAGGAGTAATTAAAATTCCACAATGGTCACTAGTTCCAATGAGTGGTTTGATGCAAAGCTCCTTAATAAATGTAGAAGTGCTCAAAATGAGATCTAAGATGTTATTTTTGCGAGTAGGTTGATCAACATACTAACTAAAGCCATAGTTGTTTATAAAACATAAAAAAGAGTTATATATGTCATGTCTGGACCATGGTAATAGTGCCAGACTATTTCGGATAAGTTAAAATCCCCTAGTATGACCACAGCTCGATCAGTGGAACACAACATAGAAAGATATTTAACACTTGTTTCCATATAGTCGATAGCTTTTTTCCACAACCACAACTACGATAATAACCAATATTTTCATGTATTAGAAATCACCTGTGCAGATTTAGATCTCAAAGGTCAGACATCGGAATGTCTGACCTTTGAGATCTAAATCTGCACAGGTGATTTCTAATTCATGAAACTCAGGTGGTGTATCCACTTTCATAAATTTAATTGAATTGCGAAAAACTATGTCTACTCCACCCCCTCTTCTAGGTCTATAACACTGATACCTAGAACATAATAGACTATCATATATATTGTTATTCAACAACAAAGTTTCAACAGCATAAAAAATATCAGAATTGTGCAATTAAACAAAATGTTGGAAATCAGCAATTTTATTGCATAGACTGCAGTTGATTTACCACTGTAGTTGATTTACCACTGTAGTTGATTTACCACTGTAGTTGATTTACCACTGTAGTTGATTTACCACTGTAGTTGATTTACCACTGTAGTTGATTTACCACTGTAGTTGATTTACCACTGTAGTTGATTTACCACTGTAGTTGATTTACCACTGTAGTTGATTTACCACTGTAGTTGATTTACCACTGTAGTTGATTTACCACTGTAGTTGATTTACCACTGTAGTTGATTTACCACTGTAGTTGATTTACCACTGTAGTTGATTTACCACTGTAGTTGATTTACCACTGTAGTTGATTTACCACTGTAGTTGATTTACCACTGTAGTTGATTTACCACTGTAGTTGATTTACCATTGTAGTTGATTTACCACTGTAGTTGATTTACCACTGTAGTTGATTTACCACTGTAGTTGATTTACCACTGTAGTTGATTTACCACTGTAGTTGATTTACCACTGTAGTTGATTTACCACTGTAGTTGATTTTGGTTGATTAATTAGCTTGTGATTTTTTATAATTAACAATCGATTATCAAGCTGATCAGTAAGATTTTTATAGATTTTTTGGGTAAATCAGCTGTTTTGATTACTTAGATATATATAGCAATCTTTTTAGAAGTTTTACTACATGCTCATTTCGAATTTCATAATAGTATTGGGGTTTTTGGATGGCTTCATTCAATTTACCTCTTTCTTCTCTGAGAGCCTTCATCTTAAATCTTTCAGCCTCAGTCATGTCTGCATTAATAAATGTTATAAGTTTCGGGTAAACTGTGTAAGTTTTTTGCAGTTTTAAGTACAGCATTTCTTTTTTCTTTGTTAGTAAAAACAACAATATGTGGTGGCTTGTTATATTTTGTATTTATATGGTTGTGGCTTGTTGGATTTTGTATTCAATTTAAAAATACACAGGATAGAAGTTTTAGCATTAGTTTCAGTGAATATTCTTTGTTTTCCTTTTGTATCTTTTTCTTTGGCAACACTTTTATCCTTATTTTGAGAAGTTTTAAATCCAAAAATGACGACATTTTTCTGTCTTTGTTCTTTGACTACATTGTTTAATAAAACCAAATGAAGATTTGTTTCTTTTATTTTACCTTTAACAAATTGGACCAATCACAATCATTTAGATTAGATACATATTTGGTTGGCTCTTGATATCGTTCATTATTATTTTGAGGTCACTGATTTTATTTTCTTTTGTTAAAAGTTCTTCAGTTTCAATACTCACTAATGCGTCAAAGTCTTCGATTCAAAGAGAATAGTATGATCTCAACTCTTGCATATTATACATATTAAAAATTTTCACTAAATTGTTGGAAATTTGATTACTTAAAAATTTAGGCATTTTTTAATTTTTCACTGCCTTTTTTTAAAAAAAAATGTTTCAAAAATGCTTTAGCTTAAAATTTAGGCTTTTCTTACTTATACTAATTTTTCATTACAAAATTTCTATTAACAAATTTAAATTTTAAGTTTCAATTTAAATAGAGCCAATCAAAAATGCAAATTGAAGTATGTAATTTAATGTAGATATGTTGAGAAATTAAAAATAAGAAAATTTAAGGTCAGGCAAAAGTATAATATAATTTTTTTTTATTTTTTTTCCGAACAGTTTTGAAAGTTTTATTTATACTAAACAGCAAATAAACATATTTTTTGTTAAATAAGTGTTTACATTTACATACAAAAGTGTTTTTTTCTGCTTTATACGTAGATTTTTTAAATCATTTTTGAAATAGTTTAATGTTTTTAAACTCTTTAAAATACATATAAAAATAAATTTATATATAAATTATAAAATAAATAAGAAAATTATTAAAAATATTATAAAATATAAGATAACTTTGATTTCCTGTCTTCTGCTTTGTATAGTAAAATATGTTTATGAAATCTCACTGCAAAATTATTTGTACTTTTTTTTAAAGCAAAAAGAAAATGTTTTAACTGTCAGTTAAACTGTTATCTTCTTTTAAACACTATTATCGATCATTTACTTTTTTAGGCTTTTATTTTATGCTACTTTTATTTAAGTCGTATGTGCACATAAGCTATATATAATCTATGCACTAGAGTGTTTATATCATCTATTTATTATACAATATATTTTGCACAAAAAAGTTTAATTTAGAGAGCATTTTTCTAAAACTAAATCAATTTAAAAACTTTTCAATTTTAGCAGCGGATAACATTTCTATAGAAAGTAAGTAAATTTTTTCATAAATTGTTTAATTTAAAGAAAGATTTGGAGCAAAGTTTATTTGAAGGAATTAATGAGGAAACATGAGACACAATGGTTGTTAGATTTGAATGATTGGGGTTTATAGACTCATTGCATATTATAGAATATTAGAATAAAATCATGAGTCAATACTTATAAGAGGGAATTCGAACCAAGGCTCATTTGACGGAATTAAAATCAAAAGCAAATAAGTATTGTTAGATAAATTATAAATGAAATTGAGGTTTTTGTTTTATTTTTATTTGACCATGATGTAGCAAACAATTTGATCTCAAGACCTTTCAAAGAGAGCATATCTTTGAAAGAGCTTGAAATTAACCCTACAAATGTGTTACTCCATGAAATGCTGTTACTTATTAAAATTCGTGTGGAGTTGTGAGTGAAATAGAAGAATGAAAAATAAAAATGCTTGCTTGAATATTTTTATTTTATTGAAGGTTGTTTTCATTAAATTATTTGTATATTTTATTTTTATTAAGATGAAGTTTGTCTTTGGGTTTCTTGCAATTTAAAAGTGAATGGAATTCACAGAGTGAGCTTAAAGCCAGCATACAAAACAACTGATTGGAAAGACATTTTTTCCTTTTATGCTCCTTTAACACCAAAGGGAGAATTTAATAAACCAGTGTATGTTTATTCTTGTGGAGGATCTCCGTTTTGGCGGCAGTACATTTCTTTTAGTGGTAGCCCTCCTAACTCAAGTTATAAAAATGATTTGATATTTTATGTTGCTAACAACAAACTTGCAGGCACAATAAAATTATACATTCATTATGCAGGCAGTGCTAGTGTGGTGCATTCAATGATTTCTGAAAAAAAAAATATAAAAAACTGGACAAATAAAGATGTCAGCTTTTATACCATAAAAACTATTGTTTCTAAAAATTCCTTGAGCAACTCAGGGTTCACAGTAACTAACTTAAGTGACTCTGATGAAGTTTCAGTTTCTAGTATTGATGGTAACAATGAAGTCAAAGGAATGTTAGCGGTTGATCTTCAGAAGTAAGATATTTTGTTCTTTAGAGATTTATTGATAAGTATAAATTAAAAAAAAAAAGTATAATTTTGTTACCATAACTGTTTAATATAAATATTTGTTAATATTAGAAGTAGAGAAAATCTACTTCAAGATGATTCTGAGAGCAATAAACAATCATATGATTCTGAATCAGAAGATCTGAATCAACAACTGGAAGAAAAAAACGAATCAGTGCAAAGCAATACTGAATATAATTAGTGAGTTAGATACTGTTTATTGCAAGTTGTTGTTTGTTCTCTTATTTTATTTTTTCAGTTTTTTGTTGCTTTTTTTGTTTCATTGTTCTTGTTTTTGTTTTTTTGTTATTGTTGTTGCTTTTTTGTTGTTGTTGATGTTGCTGTTGTTGTTGCTATTATTTTGTTGTTGTTGTTGTTGTTGCTATTATTTTGTTGTTGTTGTTGTTGTTGTCTTTTTTGTTTTGTTGTTATTGTTGCTTCTTTTGTTTTGTTGCTGTTGATTATTGTTTAGTTGTTGTTGATGAAGAGACTAATTTTGAACAGGAGGCACTGTATTTGGGAATCAATTTTTAGTCTTTAGTTTATATATCTTTATATCAGTATAATGCAAATAACATGAATTTGCATTGTTAATTTAGACTACGTTTTTGCTAAATGTTTTTTGTTGTTATTGCAGCACCTGTTGTTCACGCTTAGTTTATAAGATATTTAACAAAAATCTTTAAAGAACGTATTCCCTTTACTGCTGGTCATTTATTGGCCATTTAAAAATAAAACTTAATTATTTACTGCTCACCATTTAAAAATAAAACTTAATCATTTATCAGAATATGTCAGCTAATAAACAACTTCTTTAACAAAAAGTTAATTGTTTTATTAATATTAAATTTTAGTTATATGTAATATTCTTAACAGATATTAAATTTATTTTTTTGGTATTTTAGTGATTTAACATCATCTGGTTCTATTTTTGTAAGTTTTTTTTAATATTTTTATTTACTATAATTTATTATATATTTTTTTATTTTATTTTTTAAGTGAGGACATTTTTTGAAAAGGAATTTTTTGTGGATTTTTTGATATTTTGACAAACTTTAACATAATTAGTTACCGCCTAGAGTTTATGATTCGTTTATTTTTTATTTTTGATATTTTATTGTATATATTAATATATATAAAATAACACAAATAAATTTCTTTAGAATACTACTATCCCAGAAAGGGGAACTTACCAACCATATTCTCATAACCCATTAGCGATTGCTCGTTACAAACCAAACCAACAAGTATTGGATGCCCAGAGAAATGAGATTATAGATATATTAGAAGAAAATCTTGCAAAATATGGCATAACTGAAGTAAAGATTTTTTCAATATTGATATCCTAAAGTTTATATGATATAATATTTGGCCAAATAGAAATATATTTTTTTCTTATATAGCTTTATATTGTTTTAAATTTTTGTAAACAGCGATAACATAATTTGAACAGACTAGTTCTCACTTCTCTAGTTCTTCACTCAGACACAGGTTACTCTATGAGTGACACCATCTTTATAAATCATAGACTTATTATTATAAATAGTATTTTACATATAACTATTATTACAATATTTATCATTTAATTTTTTTATTGTTATTATTGTAACTAATATATTTTTATAACTATGATTTGTATTAGTTTTGATATTTTATTATGTTTTTATAATTATAATTTGTTGTTACTATAATAATTATATTTAAATATTTATTATATTATAATAATTATTTTTATAAAAATACTGTTGTTAAAGTCATTTGTAAGAAATTTTCAAAATGTCTAAATTATAAAATACCTTTTGCCTACCTTTAAATAACCGTGCAACTTGTAGACATGAAATATACATACAAATGAGTTGTCTTGGAAACCATTGTTAAACTTATTATATTAATCAATTGTTTAGAATGAAACTCAAATGTCAACATCTGTTTTCAATTCTAAAATGAGTAATCATGCAAAAGAAGCTGAATTAAAGGAAAGAACATTCCCTGGTATTTTAAAATTGCGCCAAGAGATCCAAACACAGCTTGATGAGTTTGCTACAAAACAATGGATGAAACGTAAAAAAGAAAATGCTTTTAAGTCGCTAAAGAAAACAGCAAATGTCATTAAAGCTTGTGTTAAACCTGGAAAAAGTACAACTGAAACTAGAGATATTGTGACTCGGGCTTTGCCTTCCATTTCTGGGTAGGTTTTTAAGAAAAAATTTTAAAAGTGCGCATTATTGATTTTTAAATGTTTGTTATTGCATGTTTTAACAATTAAACTTAAAACAAAACTGCAATATTCAACAGGTTCAAATAAAAATGACTTGTTTTGTATTTATTAGTTGTTTTTATCTATATATATATTTTCTATTTATTTAGTGAACACAGCAACTATAGAGATGATGTTCAAAACAAAACAAAAATTCGCATAAATAATGAATCAAGTAGCTCTGCTGATAATTCAGAAGAAAATAAATTTTCTATAAAGAATCATGAAAGTAGGCTAACACATGATTTCACCAAAGAAAATAAAGCAAATAATGAACTTTCAAATGGAATAAAAAATGATGTTTTATCATATTATGAAAGCAGCTCTAGTGATGATTTTGATGTTAGCCAGTCTTCTGACTGGGAATCAGATAGGTATATTTATATTACTAGTAATGGTATAAACACATACATGTACACACAAGCACACATGCGTATACACACTATGTAACAGTAGTTTTGTTTATTTCCTGATCTAATATAGTTTTTCGGTGCTGATATCAAAAAAGAAGTCCTTTTTGAGCTATTTCTTTTTGAGATTTTTTATATTAACCAGTTGTAAAGCATAATTTAAAAAACAGTTGTAAAGCATAATTTAAAAAACAGTTGTAAAGCATAATTTAAAAAACAGTTGTAAAGCATAATTTAAAAAACAGCCAAATGACTGTCAATATTAAAGTAAAAACAAAAAACAGGATGTTACCTCAAGTACTTTAGGCTTAAGAAGAACAGATCAGCTTTTCAGTTTTAAAACTTTTTACAAAAATGCAACAATTTTTGTTAAAAGTCCTTGGATGACCAAGACTAAAGACTATACATTTACCATCATGATTGCGTACCGTCAACTCTTATATCTTCCTTTTATTGTTGAAATGTCTTAGTAAACTTTATAAGTAACCATGTTCCTCTCTGACATCGCCTAAATTGTATTAAAAAAAAATCAAACGTCGAGAAACAGTATGTGTATAGACACACACACTTTTTCTCGATATTGGGTTCTGCCTCCAATAAATTTAAGCTTAAGATTAAGGAAAGTTTGTTAATGGAATGGAAAAAACCAGATATGAACAACCAGTTAAACCATTATAAATTATCACTTTTCACATAAAAGTTACCATTTTATTAGTTGTTACCCTTTTGTTAAACAATTTAATAAATTTTTTTCTATTGCCTATTTTGTCGCAATTATTAAAAAAATAAATTGTAATTAATATTTTATTACCTTATAATATTTGTATATAAAATTAAATAATTTTTTTTAACCCAACTGAAGATGACTATAAAATAGTCGAAACATGTATTGTATTTTATTTGTTAAAAAAAATGGTTTTTATTAATAAGTGGAAAAAATTAGTCTTATTTCTCAATTGTTATATATATATGTATGTATATATATATATATATATATATATATATATATATATATATATATATATATATATATATATATATATATATATATATAAAATAAATTTTACTAATGTCTTGTTTATTTTTAATTTTGTCGTTTAGTATACAAAAATCAGATGCTAAAAGAACAGACAAAAATGAAATCAGTAAACAGTTATATCCTGTTAACAGTAATGATCAAACAGAGGTTTGTTTTATTTATTTTTATTTCATGAATGCATAAAGCTACAAGTCTTTTAGTTTTGAGTGTGAGGAGAAGCACATTTCAACATGTAGCTCATATGTTTAGCATTTCGAAATAAAAGTAACAGTGACTTCTTGAAGCATTGATATCTTTTAATCATTATTGGTTCTGCACTTGATATGTTCACTATTTGACTTTTAGAGCAAGATTTTTGGTAGTACATGAACAATTGAATAATTTCAAATATAAAATAGTTATGTTTGCTAAACATTAGTGGATTATAAGGCTTGATACCACATTCTTTAAACCCATTAACAGTATTTCTAGCTGTAGCTACTTTAAAATAAGTGGTGCTCAAAAGATCACCAATGATTTGTCTATGATAGGTTGTCCTGGATGAGTGACCATAAAGTTGTCACATGCTTGGCTATAGTAGGTCTTTAATGGACCAAAAAACGATACATCAAAGGGCTGGAGATAATGTGATGTGTGGGGCAGCAGCCCAGCAATGGTGATGTTTTTTTCTCTGCAATATAATATAGCCTCTAAATTTATGTGACATTCGTGGTTGTCAATAATCAATAGAGCACGATATTCTTTGCTTGGTATTAAAAAGGTTTCGTAGTTGCTCCAGCCATTATCATTATACCTGTCTACAGTTCCTGGTGGTTGCCACAATCTTTCTTAATCTGGTGGTTACCAGGCTCTTTCTACATGTTAAGGAAACATAAGTTTTCTTGCTAAAATCAGAAAAGGTGGCAAAAGTTAGTAGCGCCAACGCAACAAAATATTGTTACACTTCTTCCACTTTCTGATGAAAGAATATTAGATATTCTTCTAGATCCTGTATGATTGAGAACCATGGATAGCTTATTAGGCAGAGTAAACAGATCTAACTCATATGCATTGTAAATTGAAGAAGCAGGGAATTTATATTTACCTCTTGCTCCCTTTAAATGTTGAAAAACTTGTCTACACTTGGTTTATTGAAACCCATTGCTCTGGCAATCAATGTTGTTTTCTGTTTGCGTTCACTAAATTTATGTTTTTTTATAAAATTAGCCAGCCAATCTTCTCCTGCCATCTTTGTATCCTTGTTGAATGGATGCAAAATATCATATTCTTCAGCAAAGTTAAAAATTAGTCTGCTACACTGTTTCTTTGTTAATACAAAAAACATTTGTCCATTGCTGCTATGTAGGATTTTAATTTTTCCTGTGCAGCATAATAGGCTTACTCAATTATTTACTAGGTGCAAATTAGTTTTTTTTTTTTAATTTATTCAAAGTTTCTCACATTTTCAGTTTTTTTTCAAGCGGCAATGAAGTGTAGCTTTAGGTACGTTAATTGCATTTGCAGGACATATGTCCATCTTTATAATTTTCTTGAGCAGATGCCATAGCTTTTTTGCACTATTCACCTTTTGAGGTTTTCTTTTTATAGTGTCTAACCATATCTGAAATATTATTATATATAAAATACATCATTATTAAATAATTATGACTAAGTTTTAATTAACTAAACAAATAAAACTTTAAACCATAAATAAAACACTCATTTATTTTAAATAAATTGTTAAGCTTATTTGTATATTGTTTATAGTTAATTTTATATTTAAGAAACTCGAATTCTATTCTCTTATTCTATTTGTTCCCAACTGAACTCTGACAAATAGAATTTTCATAATTATCTTTAATTGATTGCAATCGAGTCTTTTTTGCAGTAGTTGCTCTCCTACTTAAATTACGATATAATACTTCTACATTTCTTAAGATTTAACATTAATT
This sequence comes from Hydra vulgaris, assembly GCF_038396675.1. Lineage (NCBI taxonomy): Eukaryota > Metazoa > Cnidaria > Hydrozoa > Anthoathecata > Hydridae > Hydra > Hydra vulgaris. The sequence goes on from NC_088920.1 coordinate 36,142,425, forward strand.
TTTAATTCTTTTAATCCAAGCATATTTTATTAATTATTCAAGCATATGAAATAAAATGTCATAAAACTTGCCTCCCAAAATTTGTCTAAGGTTACGTGGCTTGGTTGACCTGTACAATGTTCTCCACTGGTCACATTACACTGATCAAAGATACACAAGTTGTTTTTATAACAATTATCATCTCAACCATTATAAGAGTTAAAAACTTAAGCTTTTATATAACTAGTAAAGATTTTCATCTATGTTATTTTTGTATGTATTTTATTATATGCATGTTTTTTATATATACATATATATATTTGTTATTTTTATATGCGCATTATTTTTATATACATGTTATATTTGTATTTTTTTTATATACATGTTAATCTTACATACTTACTTTTACAAACATGGCATTGATGTATACATTTTTTTAAATAATTTTTCAATACATTTATCAAATTATCTATTTATGACAGTTTTAAAGATGAAATAAAACACGAATATTTAAATTTTAAGATCCAAAAATAAATTTTCCAGATAAACAGTCTATTCTAAAAATAAAGTTTGAATATAAAAGTTATCATCATAGATGATATATCATCATAGATTATATTTTCAAAAAGACATTTTTTCATAAAATTGTATTTAGTAGGTCACCAGTATAAAATGATCAGAGTTGCACTATATTCTTATATATGACAGGTTTTCTTGCTTATTTTTAAAATCTTCAAAATACTTTAAAATTTTCCACTGAAAGCTTTTGTTTTAGGAATCGATATAATGGGTTAATAAAGTTTAAATACTTAATAAGGTGACCCCTCCCCCCCCCCTCCCCCCACACACACACAAACATCCTTCGTTTGTACTTATAAGTTTCGTTTTATGAGTATAAAAGAAGCTTCAAGGCAAAAGAACAAATATACCATTAAGCAATTAAAAAAATGTGGAAGTATAAAATATTTATATTTTCAAAGAAAGTAAAAAAATTGAATTATTGCTGTTTAATTATAATTTAGATTATCATTGGTTTTGTTTCTTAGGCATTGGGTAAATAATAATAAAGTTTATTCATAAAGTTATACTAATCTTAGTGCGTTAATCTTTCCTTGCTTCATTTAAATGTCGTAAACATCGTAAATAAACGTGCGCATTCTCGGAATGATTAAAGCACCTGTCTAAGTATCTTATTTTTTTTTAAAAAAATCTTTATAGATTTGTTTTTAAATGTTTTTTATAAAATCCTATGAGATCAAGGAACTTTGATTATGCATTTTTAAATCATGATAAATAAATTTATAATTATAAACAAGGTAATTTCTACTTTTTATTATAAAAATTCATTAATCATCAAGGACTCTATTTATGTCGTAAATACATTTAAAACGGCTGTGTAAACTTTTTTATTTTTAAAGAATTCTTTAACATTTTGTAGTTCCATCTGTTTTAATGAAAACCAGCATAACGAAACTGTTATAGAGTCATGAAATATGGTTTAATATGAAAATATAAAATGTATAATACAGTTTATATACTTTTATATACCAGTTGTATATCAATAAAAATAACTGAAAATTGCTGAAAATAAAATACTGATATTAAGTAGGAATTTTTCCCACATTTCATCAACCACTTAACAAGTTGAATTATAAATTTATTTTTGAAGCTATATATATATATATATATATATATATATATATATATATATATATATATATATATATATATAGAGAGAGAGAGAGAGAGAGAGAGAGAGAGAGAGAGAGAGAGAGAGAGAGAGAGTCATAAAAACCTATCTTTAAAAACTTGTCAAACTTGTGCTGTTAAGAAATAGTTAATAAGACATACATGTGTTCACATAAAATTTTCTAGGAAAGGGCAGCCAAAAAATAATTTTATTAGCAAGAAGTATGCTTTTTTTGTAAAGAATTAGCCAATTTAATTAGAAATCTTTTCATTTTATTAATCTGGAGGAATGTTCTATGTACACTGGTACAAACAAGATAACATACACTTTTTTAAATTTAGATACCATACAATCCTAAAATGCGTCCTCCGAAAGGTGATAAGGTAATAAAAGGAGTTATTTAATCTTGTTACTGCATAGATGTGTTGAATTATAATCTTTGAGTATATACCATTAAAGGTACGCGAACTAGCTGCAAGTCTAGAGGCTAGCTTGACACTTCGTGATCCTAACATAAAAATAGCAGGTGCAGTAGACACCATAAACGTACCAAAATCTAACTTAAAGAGGTCCGTGGCATTTAAAGAGGTAACTTTATACTCATATTTAATAATTATATAATTATTATATATTATTATTTATATAAATTATAATAAAACTGTAAATGAGTTTATTTGCTGTTTATTTTATTTATTTTTTCTTACTTTTTTTTTTTAAGGAGGATGACGAAGATAGTGATTATTCCCTTGATGAATCTCCTGAACCAAGAAACGGTGTTGGGTAATCATTACTGTATAATATTATTTTGATCAGAACCTTCTATTTTTTTATTTAAGTTATTCAAATGCACTTAATGATTTTATTTTTAGCGGCCAACAATACTTTGAAGATTACGACAAAGAGTTGGACGATATTTTATGTTTGTATTTTTTTTTTAAATTATTATTATTATTTTTACGATAGATGCCAATTGTTGTAAAAATTGTTATTTTTCATACAGCTGGTTTAAAGCCGAAACCATCTTCTTCGTCTACGCCAGATAAAAAGTCAAGTAAGAACCATACCGAGGCTACCATGGTGACAGATTTCTTTGACGATAGCTTGTAACGTGCCGCTGACAAAGTAAGGGTTTATTAAATTAATGTTTTTTGTGAGCCATTTAAATTTAAGAAATGATGTAATTATATTATTAGCTTATTGTATAAATAATCGCCGGATATTTAGTTCTTAAAAAGTTTTTCTAACGATAAGTTTTATTACTACTGAAAGTTTATATCGTTTATCGTAAAATATCGAATTTTTTATATTATTAAATTTCTATAACATAAATGTTTTAGAAAAGAAAATTAATATTTTTATTTTAGTTTTTAAAAATTTTATCGATGGTTTTATCAAATATTTTATTGTCAAATTATTTAATATATATTGATTTTCCTATATATAAATATATATATATTTTTTTTTTCGCAACGGGTAAATATATTTATAAAGTATAATTTTTAACAAAAGGTTAATAATTTTAACGAAAAATTTGTATTTTAGTTTAAAAATAAACCCCAGTGAAACACCACTTTTTTAATTAAAAAAAATTTTCCTATATCCTTTAAATTTTTTTATTCAAGCAACAAGTATGTTTGCGCGTGTCTTTTTCAGAATAAAGCTCTAAACATTTGCAACTTATAATTAAAGCATCGGAATCTTGCAAAAATTTAAAGTATAAATACTTAATATTTATTGATATAGTTCTATGAAACTATGCTTTTAAACCGACGAATACTTCATACTCTTTAATTTGAAATATTTGATTTAATTTTATAGCGACATTTATACAGGTTTATACTTTTACAAATGAACGTTTTGAATAATCTTTGAAAACAAAATTATGTATAGTTTCTTTAAATCTCGTTCATAATAAGTTTGAATTCTAAAATTACTCACTTTTAAAGTTATTTAAAAATTCAACGTAAAACTATATCAGATAATTTATAATAAAAGATAATAATTATCAAACACCTGATAAGAATATGTTTGTGCAAGACAATTATTGTTTTGCACAAACAAGTTTGCTTTAAATCTCTGCAAAAATGTTCTAATCAGGTGTTGGTCAATCTAGCAACATTTAAAAAGCATAAGTTTCTTTTTAATTAATAAATAGGATCTGGTCCTTTTTTTCTAAATATTTTACTTTAACGTCACAGCATAAATTGTTTGCTTTCCTTGATTTAAACTCTTTTGAAGTTTAATAATATTTAATTAAAGATGCATCCTGATTAACTTATAATGGGGTTAAGTAATTGGTTGCAATTTTACTTTTCTCTCGACAATAAAGATAACTATTAATAGTGACAAAAAATAATTTAGCATTCTGTCTTGTTTACATAAAAATGAATCCTGAATCAATTCACGAGCCTGTATTGTGCTCTCAAATAAGTAAACTTAATTTTATATTACGTCATAAACTTGTCCGGGTTGATAGTCGAGATAATAACGGAAGAACGTCGTTGCATTTAGCTATAATTTACTCAAACATACCTGCAGTGAAGCTTTTGATAAAATATGGAATAAATCCAGATTTTCAAGACAATGAAGGTAAAACAGCACTTCACCTAGCAATTCAACATAGCAATATACAAGCAATTAAGGTTTTGTTAGCCCACGGTGTAAAAATAAACGTAAAAGATTTATTAGGCTTTACGCCCCTTCATCTTGCATTGCATTCAAACAACTATTTATCCAACAAAGAAGCATTATTTTTGTTAGTTGCAAACGGTGCTGATGTAAGTATAGCAAACTCAACCGGAAAAACTCCTTTGCATACAGCAGTTAGTAGTTTTAATAGATACGCAGCAGCGTTACTATTAAAGGCTGGCGCTAATGTAAACGCTATAGACGAAACCAAATCAACAGTTCTTCATTATACCGTGAATCAAAACGACTTAAATTTTGTACAGTTTTTTTTAATAAATGGAGTAAACGATTCGATTGTAAATGCATACGGAAAAACAGCTTTGGAAATGGCTCAAAATGTTTCTGATTGGCGAATTGCTGCTATCTTGAAAAGTTACAAAACATCTAAACTTGATCAGAAATTACTATTACAAGATAATTAAACTATTAAAATTAACGTAAGAAGATAAAATGGATAACTGAAAAAAAATATTTTTGAAGTACCTTTTTTTTGCTGAATGTATAAATTTGTATTTAAAATACACATAAGAATTCGTTTGTTTCAATTTCATTATATTTTTATAATAACTCTTAATAGTTTAATTCTCGATGGAAGTTAAAAACAGAGATAGAGTTCTTTTTTAAATGTTAAGGGTAACCTTAGTCAATATTTCTATAGGGTTTTAGAGAGAAAAAAATAAAGATTTGATTGCTAAAAGCATTTTGTAATTCATTTATTTTAATTTATTGGGGGTCAAACCTGATAACTTTTGTTCTAAAATCTTATAAGATTCTCTAAAATATTTTGACTTGGGAAGTTAAGAGCTACTTTTTTTTTTACGTAAACATTTTACGTTTACGCTTTTTATTTACGTTTACGTTTTACGCTTACGTTTTACGCTTACTGTTTACGTTTTACACTAACGTTTTTATTATATATTTATATACTTCGGCTTTGTAAAATCTGTTTTAAATGGAACTGGAATAAATCTATACTTTGTTAACTTCGTGTTCAGACATAGACTTTGTCATATATTTGGATATTGTATATAATTTTAAACAGCAAAATAGAACTAACCTTAAAAAAAAAAGACTAACCAATATAGTCATAAAACTTGCAAATTTATTAAAAGTTTAAACATCAGTTGCTTTCTAAAATATCTTATATTTTACTTCTTCATAAAAGACATTCTGTACATAAAAGACTATTCTGTACCCGTGTACCTGTATTCTATACCCGTGTACCTGTATTCTGTACCCGTGGTTCTTTCTAGTTAAATAATATTCTTTCTAGTTAAAACAAATTTTGTCGTCCTAAAAAAGGTTTGGCGAAGACAACAATTGGAATATAAAGACTTCTTTATTACAAAAATTGATGTTAAATGATATAAATTTTTTAATAACATTTAACATCTTGAAAAAACCATAACTTTATAAAATCATTTCTTTTCAGAAGATTATTTAAAAAGAACTTCACAAAATTAACTATCAACAGTTAATAAAATTTTTAAAGAACTTTTTGAAGTGTTTTTTGAAGATAAAATTAAAAACAAATCGAAAAACTTCTATTTTTGTAATGATTTCAGTAAATTTATATGTAGTTTCTACTACATATGAATGTACTTATATTTTTCGTAGAATGTCATACTAGTCCCACTTGATTGTGTTTTAAACTTGGTAAGTAAAAATTCAAATATTTTCAAAGCATTAATTATATTGCAATCTCGCTTTTCCAAAGCAAGTGAACTTACCTGAATGATTTCTAATGATTCTACAACTTTCTCAATATGCTTAATTCTACAATGTGTTGAATATAAGTGAATAACTGACAAATTTATTAATATTGATTTTATTATTTCTTTCGATTCCAAAACCCGCTTCAGCATTGCCAACATTACAGCGTGTACGTATATCAATTGTCATGACTTTTTCCTTTCTTAGTTTTTATTGACACTCTCTTTGCAGAAAATCTTTTTTTACAGGTGATATTCCAATAAAAACGAGCTTAATTTTTAGCTTAATTTATTAATGATAAAGAATCTTGAACAAATTTGATTTTTTAACTGGAAGGAGCTACTTCAAGCCAACATTTGTCCTTTGCTTTGTACAAAATCTTCCTCAATGTCATCACATTCCTGGTCATTTATAGAAGAGTTATCAAGATCTTTTTCAAATATAATTACTTTTTTTCAAAAATAATTACTAAATCTGAATGTTTTGCTCATAAAACATCTGCCACAGCCATATGTATGCCATGACTATGACAAATTTGACCCATTTTTTTTCAATACAAACGATTCATCTGTTATAACAGAGATTATATGAGGTGCAAACTAAACTTGCCTGGTTTTTTAATAACAGTCTCAACTACCTTGGTAGCTTGCATTGTGTCTTTTACTCTTATCATACCAAGACTTTTCATGTTTCCAATTTTCATATGGATATTCATACACATATAACGTCTATTTTTTTTGAAGCTCCATTCGTCTAATGATAATAAAAATCTCTCACCATTCTCAACATTTTTTATTTAATTACTTTTTAATTTTTCTCTAATCTGGTCATCATACTTAGTTTCATTTTTTCATTTTTTGTCTTGTTAATGACATTTTTAAATCTTGAGCATTCCATCCTTTCGTAGTTTCTTTATTGTTTGCTAACTTTGCAAGAATTAATCCAGGACAAGAATTTTTTTTTTAAAAATAGGCTGAAATTACCTTTAAAGAATTACTTTGTGCAACTGATAAGCTTCCTAACGCAGACTCTAAAAGAAGGTCGTGCTTGTGTTGCATGTGGTACGTCAAAAATGTAGTTGATAAATGAGATTTAAGTTTGGTGTCACAATGCTTGCGTTTCAAAGTTTGTGAATTGTTTAAATTTTCTAATAAATGAATTCAAACCTTAGATCTTTTTGTTTTGGGTGTGCCGAAATATCATTGTTGTTGCACATCTTGAAAAATTTGAGTGTCAACTTCTTTGTGGTTAAAAAGTGGATAAAACAGTATCATCAAACATTGTTTAAAGTAACTAGTCAAATGTTGGTACTTGTACAAAATTTGTTACAAGTATTTAAAAAAAGTACTTTTTTATCCATTCGTGAGAACTGTGACAAGTTTTTCACATATTCTCATTCCGTTCCCACGACTCTCCCAGGTCTGCGTTTTTAAACTACATTGAAAAAAAAAAACAATATTAGTCCTTTGTGTTTCTCTATGTTTCGATGATAAGATTTTAATTATTTTTCTAGAAGTTTCGATTTCAGAATACTTTCTGAATGTCTTTGAATTTACTGAATGATATATGTAAAAATTTAAATCTCCATCCCTTTGTTGCCATGCAACATAAAGAGGTGCAAACTTTTCGCATTCTTCTTTGAGCATTATTGTTTTTAATCTTCCGTTTTGTGTGGCAAGGATTTTTTTTTCTTAACAAATTTCAATTTATTTTGGGTGATTGTTGGTAATAAATTGAATCTTTTCCAGTTGTTAAACTATTTTGAATGTAATATCCTGATGACTCAATACCCTTTTGATTAGGTTTTTTGATGGATGCGTCAAATAATATCTTTGTTTATATTTTTATGAAAATTTTCAAAATCTTTTTACACCAATAATTGGGTGTATTCTGTTCTTTATTGTTGGATCCACAGGTAATATTTTTTGGAATGCTTCAGTCAGTAGTGAATATAAACTAGCTAATGAAACTTGGACTCAATACCTTGATTCCAAATAATGGACTCTCGGCATTGAGTCCAAATGCAATTGGTTTTTTTAACTTTGCTGATTGATTCCTTTGATCCAACTTTTTTTGAAATAAATATTCTTGATATATGTGAGATTAATGTGTTTATTATATATATTTAGATAGAATTTTTTTGTTGTCAGAAGCGTAAACAAAAATTTGGTAATTTGGCTTAACACACAGCAATAACCATCATATAGCTATCTAGGTCCTTTTGCACAACTTTTTGAACAATCTGGAAATGCATTATATTCAGTCTGGAAATGATTATGATTATATTCAGTGATATATAGTGAATAATATAGAGCGATAAATAAGATTCATTGATTATTTTCGACAAATTAGATTCAGTGTGCGCAAGTAAATTATGGACATCATTGTTCGCATGTGTCAGCTGTTCGGAAGACATAGTAATTTGATTGATGCTAGCCGTAAACACCATAATAATAGGAAATAACCTTTTAAAAAATAAAAAAAACGTTCTAATTTTTTCAATAGCGGTTTCTCTATGACAAGACCTGATGGTCTTCTTTGAGTATCCGCGTTCTTTATATTTATTTTTATTTCTTAACAATATCTTGACTTGTTAACTTTTCTTTTCTTTTTATATTTTTGTTTCTGTATCATAAATATTGTAATAAAGAACAAAAAAACAAAAAAAAATGAGTTTAAAATTTTATGCTTTATTTACTTGTGGAAAATTGATATATCTTTATCCATCTTTAAAGATCTCTTTTTGTGAAACAATAAATTAAATGCACAATTTTAAATAGTGACTTTACATATAAAGGGCTTATTGTAAAACAATGACAAGCCACAAAAACAAATATTTGAGAAAAATGACTTAAGTTTTATTTAAATCTATAAAATCAGTGCTTACAGTAAGATGATTTTATAATTATAGCTCCAATTTTAAGAATTATGCCTTAATATCTTTTTGGCTATTGCGTATACTATTTATGATGATAAAAATGATAATAACTCATTTTTGAAAAAAGCGTGGCTTGTCATTGTTTCACAATAAGCCCTTTATATAAACCATTTTTTTATTAGTAATAATACTTTTATTTAGACCTTTTTTTTAGTAGTAAAATACGCACGTATAACGTTAAGTTATACCTGTTAATTATTGTATATTATTCAGGCACAGATATGCACAATCTTATTCGCTGATTGGAATGAGAGGCATATAATCATCGCGTGCCTTGAATAAGAGGCAAATAATCATCGCGCGCCTCGAAAGAAGTTCGAGGATGAATTAAAAAATCAAAATCAAAACAAATATTAAAAATATATTGCATAATATATGAAATAAAATAATCACATATAAAAATTAAATAAAAATAAGAAAAAAAAAAGTTCAATTGGTTTTTGTAAATTAAAGTAGTTCTTATTGAACAAAGTATTAAAAGTAAAGATTTACTTTTTTTAGAAAGTTATATCTTTTTAGTTCTTTATAAATTGATCCAGTGGTAACGGGACTAAAAAAATGTCTTTTGACATCCATTTAAAAAACACCCAAAACACATTTAAAAAACATCCAAAATGTTTAAAAGACGTTTAAAAAACATCTTTTTTACGTCCCGCGCCCTCTGAGGATTAAATTAATTTTTTTCAACTTAATTATAACAAAAGAAAAGGGGGGATTCTTTGATGATGCCACAACTCTCTTTAAGAATGTTTATTTTTATTTTTTATTTTATAAATGGTTATCTTTGCCCTATTTCACTTTGCTTGCATTTCAATGTCTAAATGTACAAATAGCTATTGTTTTGTAAAATTTAAGAGAAAACACTAATAGAGTGTATATAACCAATTTTTTTAACACATAAGACGTGTTTTTTTAATTTATACAAATGTTGACAGAGATTAATTAAAACTATGGCTTAAAACTACGGCTTAATACTATGGCCTGAAACTATGGCTTAAAACTATGGCCTAAAGTTATCGCAAACTATTGTATGTACCTCGCCAAAAAAGTTTTAAATCTTCACAAGATGTTTATAGGTTTAACGATAATGTTTTAATAGTTTTTCTAATGATAGGTGCATTTTTCTAAATTTAAAGATCTTTAACAAGTAATATTTTGTCCTTATGAGCATCAGCTTATTTATTTGAATTATTTTTGACCCTTTGGATAAATATCATTTTAGTTTTTAGCTGTATTTTTTTGCACTTGCAAGGTCTACAGCTGTACATATGTTCCACTGTCAATTAATATATTTTGAAGGTTATGTTTTTTTTTTATAATTAAGTATCACAGTAATCATGCAAAAAATTTGTTATCACTCATGCTAGTGTTTGCAAATTAATTTAATGCACGGTCCGGTTCGCATTGGATTTAATCAGACTCGGTTGTTTTACGTTTTAAAATAATTTTTTAACTGCAAAAAAAAAATGTTAATAAACATAAACGCTTTGCATTACTGTTATTATTTATACTATTTTTTATTATTATTTTTATTATTTTTATTATTACCACATAAATAGTTTATGCAGTAATAATTAAAGTAAAAGTGAAGCGTATGAATATAGTTTTTAAGTAGATTTTTTGTTTGTTTATGAAACAAAAAGGCAATATGTATTGAAACAAAAGGTTTAGCGGGAAACGTTTTAACTTTTTTTTTAATTTTAATTTTTTATTTTTTATTTTTACATTGACTTTGGATGCCTTTTTTTTATTTTTTATTCTTTATTTGTATGTTTATTTAAAAAATTTAGTTTATTAAGTTTTTGTGTTACTTTATTAAACTGTTACTTTTGGTATTACCAAAGTTCCAATCTTTTATTTTTACGTTGTATTATTTTTATTTTATTTATTCGTTGAAATAAAGTAAATCAAAACCATAAAGTACCAATCTCCTCATATAATAATAAAGATATTATTTTAATTTTTTTTAAATAATGGCAATTATCAGGGTTTAAGTAAGAACTATTAATTAGACAAAGCTGTAGTTATGTAGCAACACAATATATAAACAGGTTGTGTCTTATAAGTGTTTATAATATAATAAGTTTTAATGTTTTATTTTTTGACGAATAAAAAATGATTATATAAAAGATCATTTGAAATTTTATCATCCATAAAGTTGTTTTATAAGATGAAATTTAGAACTGTTTTTCAAGCTCGTAACAATAGTTTTTTAGAGAACAAGGTAATTAACTTTTAAAAGAGCTTATTAGAGCTCAAGATGATTAAATAATAAAAGCACATAGAGATGTTTTCAGTATTTTGCCACTTTATACTGGTGTCAAATATGGAAAACGTACAAAAATTTATACACATCAGAATAAAGTTTATATTAGGCCTACCCTTAACACACCTCCTAATTTTAAATTAGTTAAAAGCTTTTAAAATTTTAAATATGTCGTATATAAAAACGGAAAAAAAATGAGATCCCTTGACTCAAATATTTAGTAAGATGTCTTTTTTCGACATCTGTATGACTTATTAATTTAAAGTCTCCCCTTCCCCTCCCCTTCCCCCCTTCCCCTTTTCTCCCAAAAACAAGTATAAACGATGAATTGAAATAAAGAATGAAAATCTTGCGATTGTTTAAATTTACCAGATAGTTCATTTTTTAGTACCTCCATGCCAAGTTTTTTTTTTTTTTTTGAAAGGTGAGGATGGGACCTTAAAGGTAGACATTTCCTTGCCAAGGTAAAGAATTTTCATGTTTATTTTTAGGGTTATTGTTTATAAATTATTTTGAATATTGTTAACAGATAACTTGATCTTTTATCAAATCTTTGTATAGTTAATTTAACTTTTAATCAAAGTAAACTTTTGGAAAATTAAGTTTGTTTTATAATTCAATGTTATTTATTTTATTCAGTGCAATAAGTTATTGTTTAATGCAATTAGTTTATTATTGAGATACATATTTGTATTGAATGGATCTTTTTTGTTTGAAAATTTTTAACATTTGTCGATTTTGATTTAATGAGAATAGATAACGCCATTTTAACAAAATTTAATTGCCCTGAAAGATTATAAGAATGAGATTATGAATAAGAATAAATTTTTTATTTTCATAAGAAAATAAAAATTTATTTTGGCTCATGATTTGTTATTATTCTATTCTTTTAACAAACAAACAAAAAATTTTAAATGTAAAACATTCATACACTATCAAGATTAAAGAGAGATGTAAGTTTACGTTTTATTTTTATTTTCGTTTTTTAATATTCATAAGATAAGTTTAGACAGCATAAACATTTTTTTTTTAAACTTGCTATTTTTTTAAATTACAATAAAGAAATTACAATAATACAAAACCTGACGGAAGCAAAAAGATGACAATTTATCATATGACCGAGCCCCGTTTCACTTGTGGTTTTTTAAACATTTTGAAATTTTTAATGCATAACAAATGAAATAGCAAATACACACAAATAATTTGCAAAATATTTCAGCAAATAATATTTCCAGGGAATAATAATATACAAACTGAAATTAAAACTTAAATTCAACGAAAAATAATTATGAAAGTCCACAAACAAAAGGTAACAATGAAAGTCCACAAAAAATTGAGTTTTATTATAAATAATGAAGTATAAATTGATATTAAAACTGATTTTTCAATAAAAATTAATAAATTTGAGTAACCAAAGACAAGTAATCATAATTTTGCGATTTTTTTAAGTTTTTTTTGATGTTTATTAAATATTTAGTTTACGTTTTAAACGTAAACTAAATAATAAACATAAATTTTGTTTATTTATTGTTCATTTACGTTGTTTTTTTTATGTTCGTACTAAAAATTACCTCGTGTACACAGTATTACATATGGTTAAAATAAATTAAATTAAACAGAACATATATGACAGCCCTTTGAGTGCAGTCTGAAAGTTTTTTTATTTCTTTATTGGTAATGTTTATATTTTTCATAATTAAAAAGCTCAGATAAAAATTGAGCTTGACTCATAATAAAATCATTAGATTGAATCAAGACCTACTTGCCTTTTTTACTATCCTTTATAGCACTAGTTTTGTGGAAAATAAGTTTTGCTAAAAAGAGTTATAAAGATTTGAATAATAATCCATCCCAGTTTTTAATAAATTTAATATAAGAATAAGTAAAAGAGTTTTAATGATTAACAATTATTATGTTATAATGATTAATAATTATTGTAAACTCCTAATAATCTTTATAAACTCTTTTACTTATTCTTATGTTAAATTTTTGTATTAATGTTGGTGCTACAAGCTTAAATAAATATTTTTCTTTAAAAAGTAAAACACTATTGTAAACATCATTACTATTTTCAAGCATTTATTTAAGAAAACTCACAACACAAAGGGTTTTTTAGTATTTTGGTTGGGCCGCGTTTTGCATTAGTTACTGTACCCTTCTTGACATACTTTGGAAGCAATGCTTTACATTTGCTTTTAATTCCTGATTATTAAACCAGAAATTATTTAGTGCCTCAATTAAACTTTTTTTTATTGATTATACTTTTGTGTACAGAAAAATTTATCAAGCGTTCACTATTGGGTTAAAGTCACGGTAAAGCAGTAACATTTATTCGACTCTAAATATCTTGTAAAGCTGTACCAGAGCTTTATGGCACTGGGCAGAATCATGCATAAAGATGCATTTGGATGGATTAGGAAACCATGTAACTAAAGAATTAATTTGGTAGCTAAAACTTTTTTATATTTATCCTGGTTCATCATCCCTTCAACTATACCACTTATAACTGACCACACCATCACCTTTAGAGGGTGTTTATATAACTGACCACACCATCACCTAGACTATGTTACAAAGACGGTAACCTAGACTATTTTACCGTCTTTATAACATAGTCTAGGTTACACTTTTCTTTTTTCCTATTTTTAATAAAAGAAAACTTGTCTATTAATAGTTCAAATTAGGGCTCAACTGAGAAATACACCCGAAAAAAATTTAAAATAATGATATGAAAACTTGTATAAATGTCTTAATCAGTGATGTTGTTGCAGTAAACAATTAAATAAGTATTTACATTTTCCCAATCTTTAGCAGACGTATGTACCCAGTGGGCAAAGCAACGCCGAAACGATGTCGGTTGACATTCAGGGGCGACGTCGGATTAACACCGGGTTTACGTTGAAAATAGAAATGTTGTTTAAAGTTAAATAAAGACATCGCTCGATGTCGGCATTCTGATGTAAATCCAAAGTATTTTTGAAAAAAATTGTAAAAATGTGGCGTGTGAAACTCGAACCCAGAATCCTTTGCATTGAAACACTACGTTCTATCATCATGCTACACGTTCATATTGCACTTATAAAATTTAACCTTATAAAATAAAAAACCTTAAAAAAAAAACTAGTATCATATGATTTTAAAGATAAAACCCTGTTATGGTTCAAAAGTTCAAAAATCTTACTAACCTTAAACAATTCGTTTAATATAACATGTGGTGTTCTATAAGAATCCATACTCGGTCCACTCATTTTTTTACTATACATAAATGATCTTCATAAATATTGAGCATTCTACAACGATCAAGAGTTTAGTATTTTTAATACTAAATCATACAATAACAATTATATATATATTTACAGTGGCGGATCCAGGATTTTTTTATCTTTGAGGTAGCTAACTTCCAGACATGAAGCTAACTCCAAACATTTATATGTTTATACTTATGTCAAATAATGAGAGTTTGCAAAAAGTTGCAATGATTGAAGGCTGGGAACAAAAAAGCCCCAAAATTTTTGCTACACCTGCCCCAAACGTGAGAGCAACAAGTTGATAAAATATTTTTTGTACTATTCTCAACTAGACTTATATTCATCGATTATTTTTAAGTTTCATAGTATTATCTTTAAGCGTTCAAAAATTATGACCATATAAAAATTACAACCCCCTCAAATTGAGGGGGTTTAAACTTTGAATGATGGATCCGCCACTAATATATATACACACACACACACACATATATATATATATATATATATATATATATATATATATATATATATATATATATATATATATATATAGCGATGTTTCGCTATATATAATTATATTTATTTATATATGTCATTGGTACAAAAAAAAACATACCGGTATTTGCCGTTATGTTTTTTTCCTATGAATTATAGATTGAACATGACGGCAATTACCCTTTATAAAACACGAAATCTGGTGTTATGTTAGCGTTATGTTAGCGTTATGTAAGCGTTATGTTTGTAAACCTGATATAACGGGTAATTACCCGTTGTATTTACTATCTTTAATAACTTATAAAGTTAAAAACAAAAAATTTATTATATATATACATATACATAATATAAAAATATTGACTAATTATGATTTAGATAAAAATTATCATAATATGATCACAATAAAAATATTTTTAAGTTATCATTACCGGTATTAATTTATCAACCAAATAAAATTAATATATATATATATATATATATATATATATATATTTGTATGTATTTATTTATATATATATATACGTGTGTGTATATATATATATATATACTTGTATGTATGTAATCATGTACTTGTATATATATATATATATATATATATATATATATATATATATATATATATATATATATATATATATATATATATATATATATATATATATATATATATGAGAGTCTGTAACCAAAAATATAATAAATATTTACCAATAAACAGAGTTAATATAAAAGTTGTTCGAGCGCTTTTACTGTTTATAGAAAATTATCTTAAACATTTAACACAATTTGGGGCTATCCATAAATGATGTCAGTAAATGTAGCGTGGGAGGGGGTACTGAAAAGTTTGACAATAATTGACAATGGGGAGAGGAGGTGTTCAGACCAAAATGATGTCAATTTTTATAAACTTTTTTTTAGTTTATACGAGCAGTTTTTAAAGATCTTTACCACGTTATTTATACTAGGTTTCTATACCACATTTACAATGTGGTATAGAAATGGTATATTTGCTTTGGGGGAATTGTTTAATAAAAATTTCACAGAAACATTAAATGAATTAACAGTTTACCAAAGTTTTATTATTGTATTACTGCAAATCTTCCTGTTAACAAATATCAACTATTTGTATATAAATTTCACAATTGTTATTCGCTCCCTAGCAGATTATAAAAAGTGCTTCAAAGCAAACACATAATTGTCTTATTCATTTGTCATTATTTCAAATACGAAACTCTAATTGCTCTTTATCGGTTTGTAAAAAGTGATGCAATGCAAATTCATAAAGTCATTATTGCAAATACGAAACGGTAATTCCTCCCAAGCGGCTTGAAGAATTTATTTTAAACAACTTGCGCTGATAGGAGCAAAATCATTATTTTGACTGTGATGTACACAATACTGATTAAGCAATAACAAAAATATGGATAAAGTTGCATTGCTTAACATATGAAATGCTCATTCCGATAAAAAGAAGGCTAATATTCAGAAAGAAATCCATAGTATATAGAACTCATTAAAGAAAGAGAAACTCGACCATAAGGATCTTGAATTAATGTATCTAATCAATTCATTAAATGAAAACGCAACATAGTTCAAAAGCAAGCAATTGTCATTTTGGTACAATACTCCAAAACATTCAACCCCTACGTATGTTCCTCTTTAATTTGACAAGAAATCCTCGCAGTTTTTAGAGCCCACTAATGAGCGATTTGTTATTTATGATCAACAAAGTCGATTAACTTCCAATTTGCTGAGCGCTGAAAATAAAAACTAACCAAGAACAATGGTTTAAGATTGTATCAGTTCTAAGACTGGGTAACTCTCCCAGACCACGATTTGATCGTCGCTGCTAAACACAAGCTTATACCATCTGTATACACAGGAATTACTAATATATATATATATATATTACTAATATATATATATATATATATATATATATATATATATATATATATATATATATATATATATATATATATATACATATATATCAGGAATTACTAATATATATATATATATATATATATATATATATATATATATATATATATATATATATATATATATATATATATATATATATATATATATGTATATATATATATATATATGTATATATATATATATATATATATATATTTTTTTTTTTTTTTTTTTTTTTTAGCCGTTTAAATATATACAAACCGCACGTTAATAACAAGATATATGTAGCAGAGGCGAGAAGAAAACTAATATGTCATATCGCCAAGCCCCTTGATAAATTCCGTAAATATAAAGCTTTATTCAAAAATAAGCACTTACTTTAACAATATAAAATAAACAAACGTAAAATTGGTAAAAAAAAATTAATATAACATCTATTATTAAAAAATAACAAGAGGCGCTTTTTACTTAAACATATTCTTCTAAAAGCACGGAAAAATTTATTTTTCAATATCATAAAATCGTGAATTAATTTTTATTACTATTATTATTTTTTAAATATTAAACTTCAAATAACAAAACCAAAGTCAAAGGATCAAAAAATAAAAAAAATAACAACAAATATTAAACATCAAAAAACATAAATAAATTTGAAAAGTTACCAAGTGCATTTAACTTAAGCGTTTCTAAAATTAATATACTTTTCATTTAATTGATAGATCAATCGTAAGGATATTTAAAATTTTTAGAAATAGTTTTATGGTAGATCAATTGTTAGTAATAAATGTCTTAGTTTAGCTTTGAACTCATTTAACATTGTAAGAATTTTAAGTTCAGTCATGAGTATTTTATTTCATGCCTTTGGTCCTTTAATTAAAATTGAAAACTCAGTTGCCGCAAAATAACTTTTGAGTTGTATATTGGTGTTATTTGAATATCTAGTTAAGTATTTATTCTGATTTGTTTTGAATAAGAGATTAAAAGTTTTTGGAATAACAATTTTTTAAATTTTGATCATAAAAATTAGAAGATGATAAATATTTATTTGGTAGATATTAAGTATATTTAACTTAGTAAATAAAGTTTGGCAGGGCGTATAGCGGCTTTCATTGGATATAATTCTGATTGCATGTTTTTGCATGTTAAAGAGTTTTTTTGATTTATTTTTCTTGGTACTACACCATGCAATATTAGCGTAATTAAAACAGGAATGAATAAAAGAAAAATTTAAGAGTTTTAAACAACTTGAATTTAAAAAAGGTTTTGCCCTATAAAGTAGGCCAATGCTCCTTGATATTTTACCTTCAATATATTTTATATGATCTCTCCATGTTACATTTTCGTTAAGGAGTATTCCTAGAAATTTTAATGATACTTCTTTTTTTATTTCACAATTATTAATACAAAGATTTGGAAGTTTTAATGGAACTTTGTCACGTTCATGGTAGCGATGGAAAAAAGTATATTTTGTTTTAGTTAAAATTAGAGATAATTTGTTTGCTGTAAACCATTCAGCAAGGTATAGTAGTTCTGTATTTACAGTTTTAAATAAAATTTTTATATCACTGTAAGCATAAGATAAATTAGTATCATCTGCAAACAAGATTGTGTCTAATACATTACAAGACTTGCTTATATCATTGATATATACTAGAAATAAGAGCGGTTCTAATATAGATCCTTGTGGTACTCCACAAGATATATTCATGTTGTTAGTTTTTCCATTATTATGAGAAATATATTGCTGTCTGTTTTACAAGTAGCTTTTAAACCATTTAAGGTTCGAGTGTTTAATACTGTAGTTTTTTGATTTGGTTAATAAATTATAATGATTCACAGTGTCAAAAGCCTTGCTGAGATCAATAAAAACGCCTAAAGTATATTTGTTATAATCAAAAGATTTAAGAATATCATGAACAAGATGAACAATTGCCTGATCAGTAGAGTGACCTTTTTTGAATCAAAATTGTTTATTATAAAGAATGTTATTAATATCTAAGAAATTGTACAGTCTTTTATGCATAATATGTTCTAATATTTTTGAGAAGCATGGTAGAATTGAAATAGGTCTATAATTTGCATAAATATTGATTTAATTATTATATTGCTACTTACATCATCAACTCCATTACCTTCATTTGATTTTAATAAATTTACAGCATCAAGTAGTTCTTTTTCAGATAACTTATTATTTTTCATAAGATTATTATTAAAGGTTAAGTATGATTCAAAGCTTGTTTTACTATTTTTTATTTTTGAGTCCAAACTTGGGTCCGTATTAACAAACGCATGATTGAAAGAGTTAGCGACTAAAGAATCATAAGTAATTTCACGATTATTTATAATAAGTTTTTTGGGAAATCCATTAGTGCTTATGATTTTTTACCTATCACCTCTTTCGTTATGCGCCACATTTTTTGTACATTATTTTTGCAGTTAAGTAACTGATTAGTATAATATTGCCTTTTTGAATACTTTTTAACTGTTTCGAAGAGCCGTTTGTAGTTTTTATATTTTGTTTCGTTTTCATAAGTTCTTTTTTTAATAAACTTTTCGTATAAGCGTTGTTTTTTTTGATGGCTTTATTATTCCCGTTATTATCCAAGGATTTTGCTGGGATTTGATTTTGATAAACTTATTAATTATCGGGTAAGCTTCATTATAGTGGCTTTGAAACATGCTATGAAAACATATATATATAAATATATATATATATATATATATATATATATATATATATATATATATATATATATATATATATAATAATTGACATTTTATTGTCATACAAATTGACGTTGCTAGCCATCAGAAGACGTCAAAAGATATCGACTTAAAAACATCGTTTTAACATCATTATATCGACGTCGTAACGACGTTGTAATACGTTGTTGAAACGTAGTAATACGTAGATGAATATCCAAAATAAACACCAACGCTGGATTGACATCAAGAAAAACTGGGAAGGTGTTGTTTAGTCCAAGTAAGACACTTTGATTTCATTTCTGGTTTCTTCGCTGGTCTGGAGCATTCAAACCCTAGTTCTGTAATTAAGCGCTTTGTAGTTCTGTTAGAAACCCGGCTTCTTGTATGATTTAAGTAATTGCTTTTGTACTTTTTTTTCGGTTTTTAACACAAATCGCCCGTTCATCTCTCGACGGAGTAATGCGTGGTTTCCCACATTTTCCACTTCTGGGACTACGTATGGGTACTTTTTTATCAAGTTTACTTTTATTTCTGCTTACTGTCTTCACAGAAAATTAGATATATTTTTAATTTGCTTTTGAAGTGATTTAAATGTTTTAATAAAGCAGATATTTCTGAAATTTTTTTTGAAATATTTTTGATATATTTTTAGCTTTTCTCATTTTTAGGTTCCAAAGTTCAAATATTTTTAATTAAAATTACTAATTATTGTAAAAAAAATAAGTCAGAGTCACAAAAACACTGAACAGCTGACAAAATTTTTATTTATTATACATGCAAATGGCGTATATGAGATGGGTGGTAGGTGGTCAATTATAAAAATAAGGAGACACGAAAATAAAAAAAATATCAAAAAATGTTTGGTAGGTAGATTAAAAGCGTACGCACTTTTAGGGAGGTAAAGGGTATTAAAGAAAGCAGCGTGTTGAAACGAACAGATGCGTTTTTTCTACTGCGTGTTAAATTATAAAATATTTTACAAATATGGAAAATTTGTTTAAAAATATAGAAAAGTTAATTATCAAAAAATTGGAGGAATAAAAAGTATGTATACTGCAAGAAACAGAAAAGTTGTTAAAGGAACAAGAAAAGAGCTTTGCGTCGATAATAAGTGCAAACTTAAAAATATTAACCGAAAGAATTGAAAAAATCGAAATTTATGTAAATAACAATAAATCTAATGTGATGAATATCCAAAAAGACTTAAGCGAAGTTGAAACTACATTAGACTTTCAAGAAACAAACCTAATAGAAAAGATAAAACAAATTAAGAAATGCTATGATAACGAGTTGAACATTTTGAGCAAAAAAACAATCGACTTAGAAAATAGATCTAGACGAAATAACCTCCGAATAGATGGAGTAGAAGAAAAACCGAATGAAACCTGGACTGATTGTGAAGATACAGTTAAAGATGTTTTTAAAAACCAACTTAAAATAAACAGCAAAGTAGTTGTAGAAAGAGCACATAGAGTCGGAAAAACAAGAGATAGCAAAATACCCAGAACAATAGTTCTGAAATTCTTAAACTATCAGGACAAGAACAGAATTCTAAACGCCGTTAAAAACTTGAAAGGTACTGGTGTGTTTATCAACGAAGATTTCGCTAAGGAAACGATCGAGAGTCGCACAAAATTATGGGAAGGTAAGTATGCTATTATTAAATATGATAGAATTTTATGCAGAGAATTTAGAAACCCTTTCCTATACACTAAATTTTAAAAAGAAACTTTTCTAAAATGAATGATCTGATAAATTAAAAAATAATTATAAAAATGGCTGGAATAAGTGATTTTGAATTTATAAGATTTAACTTTACTGAATTGAATTCTGATGAAAATGTAAACCCTAATATAAAAAATTGCTCGGATTGCTTATATCACTATCCATGTGAATTAGAAGGGTTTCTTTTTAAAAATGTTTATGACAAAAATTTAAATAAAATTATTAAAATTCTACACGTAAATATTCGAAGTCTTAATAACAATTTTGAAAAACTTCTTAACTTGTTAGATGAAACAAAAAATCGATTTAATATAGTTTGTTTAACTGAAACGTGGATTTCGAATGACTTAGATAATAATTCTAAATTTAATATTCCACATTTTAAATTAATTTCGCTCATAAAACAAGTAAATAAACGCGGCGGAGGAGTCCTTATTTATGTGAATGAAAATATTTTTTATTACGTTAGGAATGATTTAAGTGCTTCTGATGGCGATAAAGAAATTTAACTATAGAAATTATAAACAATCAATCACAAAACATTTTATTAGGCTGTTGTTATCGACCACCTGACGGCGTGAGCGAGAACTTGAGCATTTTTTTTGAACAAAGTATTTTTAGAAAAGGTATTAAAGAAAAAAAAAAGAGTTTCATTATTGGGGACCTAAGTATGAATTGTCTTCTGTATAATGAAGATAACAAAATTAAAAACTTTTATGACTCCTTTTTTGAAACGGGTGCAATTCCTTTAATAAATAGGCCGACCAGAGTTACAAAAAACTCGGCATCTTTGATTGATAATATCATTACAATAGATATATTCAAAAATGATATTCAAACGGGTATCCTAAAATCTGATATGACCATAATTCAAAATATGAAAATAAAAATAAATCAATCAAAATTAAAACACGCACTTTTAACCATACTAATATAAACCAGTTTAAAAACCAATTATCGTTACTGCACTGAAAGCATATTAACTTCAATGACAGTGCAGACAAAATTTACGACAATTTTTTTGAAACCTTTTACTCCGTATATGATGCAAACTTCCCTATTATTGAAAGAACAATAACTCCAAAAAATATAAACAATCCTTGGGTAACAAAAGGATTTAAAAAATTATCCAAGATAAAACAGAAGCTGTATATAAAATACCTCAAAACAAAATCATCTTCAAATGAGAAAATATATAAAGATTACAAATATCTATTTGAAAAAGTTCGTATAAACTTGAAAAAAAATTACGACTCAAAACTTCTTGATAAATTCAAAAATAACTCAAGACGCATTTGACAAGTAAAGAACAAAATTAGTGGTAGACAAAAGAAATGCTCAGGTTCTCTCCCCCAGATGATTATTGTTGATAACAAACGTATATGTGATCCAAGAGATATAGCTCATGAGTTTAACAAACTTTTTATTGACATCGGTCCTAAACTAGCAAATAAAATTCCTTTTACCAAAGCAAAGTTTAACGATTTTTTAGTACAGATGGATAATTACAATGGTTCCAACGAAATATACTCAAAACTATCTTTTCAAGAATTTGAAAGTAATATAGTTATAGAATATTTTGAACAATTAAAAGATATTCTTTTTAAAGTATATGGCGCATCTATCCATCAAGGAGTATTTCCTAACCGATTAAAAATTGCAAAAGTTACCCCTATTTTAAAAGAGGGAGATCAAAAAAATATCAGTAATTATCGTCCTATTTCCGTCCTATGCACATTTTCAAAAATACTAGAACGCATTATGAAAAATTATTTTCTTTCTAATAATTTGTTATACGTCAACCAATTTGGTTTTAAAATTAGCAATTCTACGGAACATGCAGTTATCCAATTTGTACGTGAAATTTCAAATTCTTTTGAAAAATCTAAATATACTTTAGGTGTTTTTATCGTCCTATCGAAAGCATTCGATACTGTCGATCATCAAATTTTGATACAAAAACTGAAATACTATGGAGTAAATTACAAAGTCATAAAATGGTTCAGAAGTTATTTATCAAACCGTAAACAGTTTGTTTTTAGTAATAATTATTATTCTAATGAGTTTCTAAATATTTCATGTGGCATTCCCCAAGGCTCCATTTTGGGACCCCTGTTGTTCTTGATTTATATAAACGACCTAAATAAAGCCTCAAATTTAATGAATATCATGTTTGCTGATGATACCAACTTATTTCTTTCCAATAATGATATTTACAAACTCTTCTCTAGCATGAACGAGCAACTTAAAAATATATCCAATTGGTTCAAATGCAATAAACTAACTCTAAACAGTAACAAAACAAAATGGATTCTGTTCCATCCTGTCTCAAAAAAGGTTATTTACCCCCAAATTTGCCCAAAATTATTATTGATGATACTGAGATAAAAAGACACTATGTCACAAAGTTTTTGGGTGTTTTTCTTGATGAAAACATCACATGGAAAGCACATATTGACTATATTAGCACAAAAATTTCCAAAAGCATTGGAATTTTATATAAATCCAGAACATATTTAAGTAAAAAAAGTTTAACTCAACTCTACTACTCATTTATACATAGTTATTTAAATTATGCAAATATTGTATGGGGAAGCACAGAAAAAAGTAAGTTACAATGTCTTTACCGCCGCAAGAAGCATGCGATCCGTTTAATTAATTTTGCGGATCGATACACTCATTCCAAATCTTTTTTTATTGAAATGAAAATTCTCAATATATATGAGCTTAATGTGTTTAATGTCTTATGCTTTATGTATTTGTGGGAAAATGACTTATCCTTATCTGTCTTTAAAGATCTCTTTTGTGAAAAACCAATAAATAAATATACACTTAGAAATAATTTTCTCATATATGAACCTTTTTGTCGAACCAAGTTTAATGAGTTTTGTATTGCTTATCGCGCACCGTATCTTTGGAATAAGATTGTTTTGTCATATTTTGATATATTTCACACTTATCCCACTTTCAAATATAAACTGAAAAATTTTATTTTGTCTATTGATGACGTAGTCAAGTACTTCTAATTGATACTTTGTAATCTTTGTTCAGAACTTTTATTTTATTGTAAAATACGCTTTATGAAACGTTTTAATTTTTGTTTTATCTTATATATAAATAATATAGATTCTATATATAGTAACGTCAGATTTATTTACACGAAATTTTATTTTATTTATATAGCATCGTCAGATTTATTTACACTGCTTATTGAAATTTTTTTATTCATTTTTGTTTTGCTGTAAAATGTCAAAGCTGTAAAAGGTTCTGATGATAAGATCATTATGATCTTCTTTCAGATGCCTTGTTTGTTAGTTCGTAAAATTCGACAAATGTAAACGAGCAAAATAAAAAAAATAAAAAAAATTAAAAATTTGACGAAAGTAAGTTTACCCTCGTAGTTTTTACAGATCTTAGCAAAGCCTTTGATACAGTAGACCATAGCATTCTTATAAAAAAACTTGAAAGTTATGGAATTAAAAGCACATATTTAGAATGGCTCAAAAGTTATCTAAGCAATAGAAAACAATACATAGCACACAAGGATGGAAAAACTGATTACTTGACTATAACTTGCGGTGTTCCCCAAGGCTCAATTCAGGGTCCACTGTTATTCCTTATTTATGTAAACAACTTCCATAAGTTTTCAAACATTTTAAATTCATTTTTATTTGCAGATGACACGAATTTATTTTATTCTAATGGAGATCTCAACCATTTTTCTTTAAAATAGTAAACAAGGAATTTTTAAATCAAGCGGAATGGTTTAAGGCAAACAAATTGTCCTTAAACTTAAAAGAAACTAAGCATAGTTTTTTCATAGAATTCACGATAAAGAAAATATTCCATTAAAACTTCCTGATCTTTATATTGGTAACTCTAAAATAATTAGAGAGTCATCATTAAAGTTTTTAGGAGTGATACTTGACGAAATCCTGACATGGAGAGAACACATAAGAACGTTACAAGATAAAATTTCAAAAAATATTCTATACAAAGCTTAGCAATTATTAAACCAAAACTGTTTAAAATCTTATATTTCTCCCTCATACATTGTTATATAAACATGCAAATATTGCATGGTGCAGCTCTAATGTAAGTAAAGTTAAAGTAAATTGCTTAGTAGACAAAAACACACTGTCAGAATTATTTCAGGTGCAGGTCGTATTACACATTTTAAAGAACTATTTAAAAACCATCACATACTTAATGTTTTTCAGTTGAACCTTTATCAAATTCTTATATTTATGTACAAATTTCATATTAAAGTAACTCTTATAACGTTTAGTACACTTTTCAATAAAATTAACGATGAGTACCCTACAAGATTTTTAAATTAAAATTATGAGCAACCTAAAATGCACTATTTGGTTAGTAAATTTTCTATTGCCATTAGAGGTCCTAAATTATGGAATACTTTGTTAAATAACCAGCTGAAAAATTGTTCTTCACTTTCTTTATTCAAACAAAAGTTCAAACAAAACCTTCTTAACGATGTTTATGAATTAAATTCTTTTTAAGATTCTTTTTTTCGTCTTCTTTTTTTTTTTTTTTTAATTTTTTTTTTTTTTTCTATTAACAACTATCTTATTAACTGATCTTTAATTTTAATTTTCCTTAAATTCTTCTATTAACTTATTTTTAAATTTTAGGTGTAATTATTATTATTATTATAATTTTTTATCTTATTTTTTACGATTTTCTTTTGATTATAGATTAGTTATTGATCTTAACATACTTGTAAAATTTGTATTTATTTTTTATATGGTACAAAGTAATTTTATGTTTACGTTTTAATGATTGTACACGCTTGCTGATGAAAGCACGTTGGGACGTAGTGATAAGACAAATATTGTCTTCTTTTAGCCCCGGTCATGTAAATTTTATTTATTTAAAACGGCATCTTTTTTTAATGACGAAATAAAATTAAATTAAAAAAAAATAAAAAATTACAGTTTTTGTGAAAAAACGAACTGTAACTAATAATATTTTGCTGCCCACTGTACAAATTTATATCTTAGATAAAATTAATGTTGTAAAATAATCAATTCATAATTTCAAATCATTTAATTAATAAATTTAAATCGACAATTCTTAAAATATTACATCAATTGATCTGAAAAATGAGTGAAACTCAGTGTTAATTTGGAACTGTTCAAGAAGATCTTATTTCATTGACAGAATATCTTAAAATCAAAACAATATTAAACATAGTCGTTTTAAAATGTTTTTCAAGACCTAAAAAACAACGAACACTAATCAATATTGTAGATAGAACTATTGCAATTGCTCAATAATAGCAATAGCAAACAATTGAGCAGCAGGGTTTTTTTCTCTTCCATTCTCGTCAGAAACTTAAAAATTAAATAAAGTTTTTAAGATAATTTTAAAAAACAATTAAATTTGTGCGCCCTTAATCATAAAATGTAAAATGTAAAATTTTATTTCCGGTACGAGGAAAACTAAATTCTTCTTTTTATACTTGAGTAAAATGAAAACAAAGCAAAACTAAAATAAACTCATTTAAACTTAAATTAAAATTTTAAAGTCAATTTTGAAAATAAATAAAACTAATTACTTCTTCTTTTAAATCAAAGTAAGGTTGAGTTTCAGGGTCATCAGGAACATCAGGATCATCAGTTCTTCAACTTCATCTAGCAACAACTTTAAAGATATTTTATTCTAGAAACTGGTCAGACAAATGATTAAAAATGACAGGATAGGATTCTTTCATGACCCTGTCATGACGTTTTCGAGTGCTCAATAACAGCATCGGCAACATAAAACATCTCTATCTACTATAGTTAGGAATCCCTCATAAGTTACTTCGATTAGATTATCCTTTACGAAATAGTAGTCTTCAAGTATGGCTTCAAGTTTAAGGTGGTGCCCATTACTGTGTAGATTCAATAGTTTCTTTTTGAAACAGTATATACAGTACTGTTCAAATTATTACAATAATTGAGAAAAATTTTTAAATCAAACTTTACTTGTACTTTTTGTCATTAGAATGCATTATAGTAAATAAGTATTATGATTAATATCATACCTGGGGCATTACTGTGAGATTTTAGTGCCTGCATGTTAGATTTGTACTTTGAAAATTTAAGAAATACGTTAGTAATGTTCTTAGTTATGAATATTCAATTATTTGCAATTAGGCAGGGATTATTTTGCAAGAAATTAGACTACCAGAAATGACTTGATAATTGTTTTATTTATTTACTTTAGTAGCAGTGGGGAAAAAAAAAGATTTATCTCCCCGTAAAAGGGGTCAGATTAAAGTTCTCTTGAGGAATACAGAGCTTACTCAATGTCAGATAGCTTTAAAATGTGGTGTGACTCAGAGCATCGTGTCAAGCATAAAAAAGAACATGCAGCATGGCTCAACTGGTACTCCAAAACGTAAAGGAAAATGCGGAAGAAAGCGGATATCATCACAACAAGATGATTGAGCTTTGGCGAGACTCTCTAAATCTAACCGCAAGATGGCATCACGCAGATTGATGGTTGAAACGAACACTTTAGGTGTTCAGATGAGTAGCAGCACAGTGCGAAGAAGATTAATTGAAGCTGGTTTTAGGGCATACCGACTAAGAAAGAAACCGAAATTGACCGCTGCAATGATGAAAAAAAGATTATTATGGGCCAAACAATTTGCCACGTGGACAGCGGAGGACTGGAAAATGGTGAGTTGTCAAAATGTACTTCCATACTGTCCAGCAAAATAATTTTTACATTTGATTAGCGACAAACAAATTAAATGAAATTTAACTTAACTATAAATTTAAATTACTAGAATGAGAATAATTTTAACAGTTGTAAGCCTATAATAGTAGTCTGTGTAATTCACTTTATATGTGTGTGTTTAAGGTATGTTTTTCGGATGAATCAAAACTGGAAATAGACAACGATTGCCGCTATGTAAGAAGAAGACCAGGAGAAGAGTTTCTTCCACAGTGTCTGGCGTAGAAGGTTAAACATCCGACTAAAGTCATGGTTTGGAGCGTGAAATCTTTCAAAGGACCTGGACGTCTATACATTGTAGATGGCATGATGAATGCAAAACAGTACAAGAAAGTGATGAGAACTTGTCTGATTCCTCAACTAGAGGACTGATTTCCTGATGGGAACTGCATTTACATGCAAGATGGGGCACCCTGCCAAACAGCAAACATTATCAAGGATTACTTTGTTGACTACGGTATGGAAGTGTTGCCCTGGCCGGCATGTAGATATGAACCCAATTGAAGGGATATGACACAATCTGAAAGACAGAGTAAACGAGGTCACCACCACTAACAAACGTGACCTAATTGAACGCATTAATCATGTATGGTATCACAATCCGGATATCACACAGTTAATTTCCAAATACTATGCAAGTATGCCGAATAGAATTGCAGCGCTTATAAAAGCCAAGGGTTGTGCAGGCAAATACTGAAAACATATGAGCAATGAATAAATTGTATGCAGTACATGTATGTTTGCTAAGTTTGGGCTTATATATTGAATACGAGGAATAAAAACCAGTTTTTAGTGTAAAAACCAGGTTTTTTGTCAATTATCGCAATAATTTGAACAGTACTGTTAATACAACAATTTCAAAAACTTTTATTCCCAAAATAAAATTAGGTAGAACTTGTTTTTTAGGAAAAAATCTATTTTTATTGATCTCCCTTTGCAAGTTCAGTTCAATGTTATTTTTTCATGACTATTATTATGAATTCCATTTTATCATGGCTTCTTTGCCAAAAAATTTATTAATTTAAATTAAAATATTTTAATTTCAAGTTCAAGATCAACATATCTGTCAAAATGAGTGTTACCAGACTTGGTTTAACGACTTGAAATGTCAGGAGAACATTTAAAATGAATTAGAAACGTTAATTCATTCGAAAATTAGTATTAATTCTGATAATATTGATAACTTTATAATATAACGTCGAAACTCTCGACGAGAAAAAGAAATCTAGTAAAAATAAATACATAATATTTTCAAAATAAACCTATCGGTGAAATAAATAAATTTAAAAATAATTTAAATTTTTTCATCGAAATAAGTTTCAATTTTGGCAAAAATTGTGTTATTACTTCGGGTTTCTTTTGGCTTTAAAGATGAATCAAACGTAATTTATTGACATTAAAGCAATTTTATAATTGTCAGTTAATTAAGCTTGTCTATTTGTAACAAAGTATGTACACTTCAAAGTAATTACAAAATGTCAATTTGTCAAATTACAATACAAATACGTATTCTGATATATACGTACAAGTCGTACGTTTTATACCATAAAAAATAAGTTAATAAAGTTAATAAAGTTACGAAAACAACGATAATGATTTAAATCTAAGTTTAGTACAAAGTTGCTATATTCAAATAGAGTTAAAATGCAAAACAAACATTGTTATATCATGGTTAAAAACGGAGAACAAACTTTGTTATATTAAGCTGATTTTCCATTTAGATTTTCTTTTTGTAAATGCAATTCATTTTAGTGAAGTTACACTGAGCAGTGAACGCCTTAGAGATTTCCAAACGCCTTAGAGTTATCCCAAAAGAAATTTTCTCAGGGTATCCCATCAGGACAATTACTACAGACCTATGCATTGACGTTGAGACCAGAGGACACTTAGTGGAGTTCAGACTGAACTTACAATTGTATGCAAGTTGTACTGAACTGTTCAGTACAACTTGCATACAATTGTAAGTAATTTTTTGACATGTGTGACAGTAAGTGCAGTGATTTTTTGGAGTATAACGAGGGTTGGTGAGAGTTGTGAGAGAACTTTCCAGCTTTAAGCAAGCGTCTTGGACAGAAATTTGAAAAAAAGTCTGAATAGTGAATGCTTTACACTTCGGTCGAAATATAGAAAAAAACTTTGGTATATCAGTAGAAACGGAAAATTTTAACATCTTATTTTAATATTGTCTATTCGAAAGTTTTTGTAAAAACATATTTTCATTATTTATATTTATTTGTTATTGAACGCACACATTGGCGAAAACTTAATACTACAGAATATTTTGAATAAATACTAATTTTAAATGAATTTATAACTTAAAAACAGTTTTAATTAATCGTTTTGTATGTTTGAGACATAATTGTGTAAGACAATGATTTTAGACAATAAAAGTTTCGCTAGATTTTACTGAATATAGAAGAATTAAATCATTGGTTTATGACCCTATTTAAAACGTTGATGATTGAATTCTGTAAGTAATAGCTTTTCATTCATTATAACTGAATTAGGAAGCATTTTCACGAGTTATCATGCCTTAAAATAAATTAAAATGCGTTAAGAGATTATTAAATAGTTCATACAGTAAATAAAGGAAGTAGGTTTTTAATTTTAGAAAATCTTTGAACAATATCACAGCGTAACAAAACTTTATTCCCTCATGTATTAAAATATTTTGTATTTCAAATGAAATAAGCACTGTTTAAGTATTTTACACATTTCATGTATTTTAAAAGTTATTTTTTAATGTTTCACACATATGCTGACAAAAAATATATTAGAAAAAAGTTCCATGAAAGGTAATATCATTAGAAAAACAAACACACCAAAAGTTAATCCAACAGCAATGTTTTAAAACCTAATTTAAAAATATACATTTTTTCAATAAGATATTTTAATTATTTTTTGCGGTGGTAACATCTACTTTATGCTTCGTTATCAATCTTTTCTTAATGTAAAATTATATTTAATTCTTGTGAAATGTATATTGAATTGTTTAATAAAATGTTCCACCACCCTCAAAGAAAACGATTTTTAAGTTATAGTTGGTTTTTTTTTACAAATTTAGTCGGCTAGTCTAGTATTTGACACAACTCAGTTGAGTAAATTTAAGTTTTGAGGACCTTTTTTTTTTTTTTAAAAAGGAAGTTGGTACTTTTTAAGGAACCACCACCATCACTCCCCTCCCCCCTCTCCCATCATTTTATTCTTAGAATCGCCTCTGTATATAGTACCAATAATATTTCATATTAAATATTTTGTATATTTATATATTAAATTTCATTTTCCTTCTCAAAGTGAAATTTTGCACTCGACCTGGATGTTTTTTCAGATTCGCACGCTTATGATTTACAATATTTTAGAGAGATTTATATTTAATATAAATCTCTCTAAAATATTGCTTTTTTATTTAATATATTTTAGAGAGATAATATACTTATTACAAATTGTACACTTAATTTTTTTAATTTTTTGAAATGCTTTTTTTTATCAGCATAGGAAAAATTACGTAAGTTCGGTTGATACCCTAATATGCAAAGTGGGCAACTCCATTTTTTTTCAAAACAACTTAATAATGCTTTTGTTGTCTGCATTGTAATACACATGCTTGGTAATATAAATTGGAAATTAAAAGAGCAAGCTTAACATTACAAATTCCCTAGAAAATACCTTAAGACCACATTGTGTTTATCAAACCTTTCTGGTTTGATAAAAAATTCTTTGAGTCATCAAAAGTGATTAAGTACCCACTCATTGTCCAGCATTTATGCATATCATGCATATATCTACTACATTTCTACTATGCTTATTATGCTAAGAAAAGCTTAAAACTTTACACTTACATCCTTCCGAAAGTGTAATAATAACTTGCTGCTTTTCTGATGTAGGATTTATCATGAACCATCAATCTGAATGATTACACAATGTAACGAAAAAACAATAATTTTTTGTTCCTGCATGTAACATTTTTTTTAGTATTACTTATGCCCTGAAAGTTACGTAAAATGCTAAGTAGTTAAAGGTTTGGGTTTGTAAAAACTCTTTGTCTTGCTATTTTATGGTACTTAAAACAAACCTAAAAATTGGGTAGGAGTACTTCTGAGCTAGTACTGATGAAAATATTTTGTGTTTATGTCAAATAATCTAGATAAAATATGAGACAATCATTATAATGAAGTGAAGTTCGATGCCAAGGAATTTGATAAAGGAATTTAATGCTAAGGAATTTGATGCTGAGGAGTTTGTTAATACTGACGAGTTAAACTGCGCATCTAAAATTACTTCCTATTCATTTACTTTAAAAAGAAAATAACACAGTTAGGGGTATGGGTCTGACTTATCCAATGCAGAGTTATTCATTTTCAGAATAAAGCTGTAAAACTTGGTTTAAGAAATGGTGCAAGCTACAAATCAGAGAAGTTGACAAGAACCAATTTAAGGCTTTTTTATTGATAGAGCTGACCTTTGCTTTTGGCGTGATTTTGGAACTAGGGCTGTAGAAAGTAATTCAGATATTATTTGAAGCCATGAACTAGTGGCTTTTTATTGACAGCTCTTCCCGTAGTTTAAATATTTCTACACAATGGAAATAAGCTGCCAAAGTTATTCCTAATCCATCTAGTCTATTTAAAAGAAGAGTACTCTTGTTCAAAAATGCTCTGCAGCCCAACAAATACTTTTTGGATGTTGTATACTTCAAGATGGGGGCTTTCTTGCTTGATTTCTAGGGAAAACTTATTAAATTTTAATGCTTTTTGTGCCTTTTGGGTGTCTTAGAAAAAACAGAACTTGAAGTTCATGTGAACTTCATGAAGTTCTCAAAACTTCATGGGGAAGCCACTTGTTGATCAAAAAATTTTGCTCGTGTTACTACGGCAAAATAAAATGGACTCGATGAAACAACTTTAACCAAGAATCATTAGCATTTAAGTTTTAGAGTTTTTAGAGCTTTTAAAGTTTTTTCTAAAGTTATCTACGGCCAAAAAAAAAAAGAGGAATTTTTGTTGGTCCTCAGATAAAGGAAGTGTTCAAACAAACAATTTTTTTCTCAAAAGCTCAGCATTATTTAGAGAAAAGTATGGAACTGTTGTAAATGGCATTTAAGCAACCACAGAGCTAAAAATTACGGCCAATTAGTGAAAATCTGGTAAAGGGCTTTGTTACTATGAGATGCGGAATGTCTTTTGAAAGTCATCTGCTGGACGCTTACCTGGGCGAGTTTAAAACCAAGATTTCATAAAGTTGTAAAAAAGGCAGAGGTTCCTAGACTAATACAATGAGAAAATAATAGAGGGCTATATCTAAAGACTAAAGCGGAAGTGAAACCCTGATAACAACCACATATGTCTCAGCATGTTAAAAAATCTGTATCTGTCCCTTACAGTTGTTCATAAAATAACACATCACGTTTTTGTTCTTTGACATAAGCAGGAATGTTTCATTACGTCAGAACTTATGTTTTGGTCTAATCAAGCATCTGTTTAAAAGTAAGCATATATATATTTTTTTAAACGTAAACTTTCTACCATCCTAAACTTTTATTTTTCATTACACGTTTTTTTCAAGTTTTTGGAAATAATGGCAAGTTTTGGTTGCTCTTTATCCAAAACTATCTTTAAAAGGATAAATGCTAATTTTTTAATCCTAAAGCCGTTTGTGAGATCAATGTATTATCTGTCAAGTCTTGGCATCATCGGAAATATACTTGTAAGTTTCCTTACCATAAGCAAGTTAAGAGAAATTATCATTATCAGGATTGGGATCAAATACGTATTTGTATTTACATTTGGTAAAATAGTGGCTAATTTGGCGTATTTGTATTCGTATTGTATTTGATTAAATAAATATACTCATAATATACTCATATATAACCATAAACTAGGATAACCAGTGTTTTTATGAGAAATACCAAGAGGTTCGTTGTTTGTTTTTTTCATTTTTAACACTAAAATAAATTTAAAGTTACTTTTAAAGGGATATTTGTTGAAAGACTTATTTTTATTCTTTTATTTAGACCATTTTTTAGTCTTTAAAAATTCTTTGTATATTTTCTTAAACTAAAGTACAAATATTTGTATTTAGAAAATGCCAATATTTTAATTTGAATTTGTATTTGAAAATCTAGAATTAGTGTATTCTTACTTGAATTTGCTCAAATGTATTTGACCCCCTGGTCATTTTTAAGCTTTTAATCTGATTGGAGCTTCAAAGATTTTTTTTTTTAAGCCATCTCACTCTAATCTGACATTGTGCTACATTAAAAGGCGCTACAATACTTTCTTGGTTTGCCTTATTATGATAAACGTTAAACACTCTAAAAACAACAGGTCTTACCAATACTAATATATGTCTTTTACTGCTGACAAGAACCTTGTTATTTTAAAGCACTTTACTTTGATGTTTATGTTTTGTGATTCTGAAGTTTTACGAACTTCTTGTACTTACCTAATCTACTTTACATATGCTGTAAATAACTTTAAGATGAAATGCCAACCTTTGCTGATTTTTAAACGATTTTTGACCATGTTTGTATTTACCAAAAGTTTCAACAACTTTTAAACGCAATTGGGTTGCCCTTTTTTTTCTCAATATGTTACCTTTTTGATTAAAGCATATGCTGTTGTAACCTGCTTTCTCTGTATTTTTTCGACATTGTCTTTTATTTTTTAAGTATCTGAATAAAAAAAGAGTCGAACACTAAAAGAGCCGAACACTAAAAACACATATTTGAGTATGGTATTATTAAACTCTTGAGTAAAACACTACCGAGAATTAAAGAGAGATAATGTGAAGTAAAAGATATGCTTGCTTTTATTTTGTATGAAGATTTTTTAGGAAAGATAAATGATTGTTTGCCCAGGCAACATTACAATAGTTAATATGTATGTATGACCATGTATAGATAAATAGTTAAAACATTTTAAACATATTTTATTCAAATGATGTTTTGTCTTGTGCTTAATCCCCATTTATAAAAAATTAATTATAAAAAATATAAAATACCACACTTTCATAACGAGTATAAACTAAAAAAAAAGAGTTTCGTTTTGTATTTTTACATAATCCAAAAAATATATATTAAGTTGGTATATGTTTAATACATTTTCATTAAGGGATCCGATCACATGAATTACTCAATACATGGCCGATGACACGGGTTTCGAAGTGGTTGGGTATAATCGGCAATTTCTAAAAAAAAGTCCTCTATAGCTTGTATTTTTTTTTTTTTATAAAAAAAGGCCCTTTTGAAAAAAAGGGGAGGGGGTTGCAAAACATGAAATAGTTAAAGTTTTATAACAATTTCTATAGAAATTAATAGACGTTCTATGAAAATACTATAGAAATTCTATAGCATTTCTACAGGCCAATTGTTTCAGAAATTTATAAAAATTCTATAAAATTTTTTTCCTGGTTCAAGTTCTTCAAAAGATACTACAATGGAATTAAGATTCGTTATTTTTGGAAATACAAATTTAAAGGAATTTTTTGTCTATGAATATTTTTTGTTAGATTTGGTCCAGCTAAGTTAAAATTAAATAAGTTAAATGAATTAAGGTTGAAATAATTTCTACTTTATTTGAATAATAAAAAATATTTGTCATTAACTCTAATGCCAGAGCTTTATTTAATAAAAGCGCCTCATTTAGTTATGGTAATGCCAGAGATTTCTCTTAAAACTTGACATAAGGGGATTGGGCATTTTTCAATCAATTAAATTGGACAAATAACTAAAAACTGTAAAATTATATATAAAAAGACTTGATTGAA
This sequence comes from Hydra vulgaris, assembly GCF_038396675.1. Taxonomy (NCBI): domain Eukaryota; kingdom Metazoa; phylum Cnidaria; class Hydrozoa; order Anthoathecata; family Hydridae; genus Hydra; species Hydra vulgaris. Next base: position 36,178,307 of record NC_088920.1, read on the forward strand.
TATTTACGGTACTTTACAATTTTTTCTTGATTTAAAGACGTTATTGATTGATGAAAGCCAAAAAGTAACGAAAATTTTTTCCTAAACTTAAATATTTAAAAATAAAGTTAACAATAAAAATAAAAAACTAATGACTTCGGGGTCATAAATTCCGCTGTGTTTAAATAAATGCTTTCAAGACTTGAGTCTCACTCGCCACAACCTTGCTAGGGCACTTTTGACTTTATAAATTAATAAATTAAAGAATTATGATATATTTAAAAATGGTTTAAATAAATACTGTATTTTTTAACCAATACTGCCAAGTGGGCAATTTGTGTGTGTGTGTGTGTGTGTGTGTGTGTGTGTGTGTGTGTGTGTGTGTGTGTGTGTGTGTGTGTGTGTGTGTGTGTGTGTGTGTGTGTGTGTGTGTGTTATAAGTATCAAGCAAATTAATTTTTTGCTATTTTACAGAACATTTAAATCAAATGTATTTACTAATGTCATTTTTAGATAAATTATTATTATCTATCACAGCTAGTGTATTTGTAACATGATGATTTAAAATGCAATCTTTTATATATAAAATTTTTTATATACAATCAGAGGCGATTCTACAAATAAAATGAGGGAGGGGGGGGAGGGGGGGGAGGGGGGGAGGGGGAAAAATCCTTAAAAAGTATTGACTTGGTTTCTTAAAAATAAATAAAAAAGCCCTTAAATAATAAAATTCACTTGACTGAATTGTGTCAAATACCTGACTAGCCAACTAAATTGAAAACTTGAAAACCGCTTTCTTTGTGGAAGTGGAACACCACACAACTTCCCCCTAAAATCGCCTTTGTATGCAATCTTTACACATAAAAAATCTTTTTTTTTTAAAACACTCTACAATAATAATAATTGTTTTTAAAACAATTTTTACTAAATCTAACAGATCTCATGATTTACATAATTTTTCGTCAGATTTACAAAATTTTTCAGTATTTGAAAGATTATTTAACCTGCTCAAAATTTGTTAAGAAAAAAAGGTATATTTTTGATTTTTTTAATAAGATAATGCCTAAAGTTTGCGGAGCTGCTCAACTTGCCCCAGCGGGTTAAGTTGAGCAATAGTGTAGGGTAAGTTGAGCAATCAACAAATGAATGTATATGCACGGTATGAAACTTTGGTGAATCTTCAATAAAACTTTCACTAACGTAAGCGTGTGTTTAATTTATAAATTTTTTATTTTATACACTTTAATGACGTAAATACGAGAAGAGAAAAATTAAATAGTAAGAAAGCGTCATAAAATATAAAAATATTATTTTATACAATTATCATGACTTTGAAGCCCTATTTATAAATTACTAATTTAAAAATATATCATAAATATAAATAATGTATCTTCAATTATTTTTTATCAAAGTTCGAAAATTCAGTTTTACTTATTTTTTTCAAAGCTGCTCAACTTACCTCTACTAGACAAGGTGACACATTGGTTAGGTTTTAAAGAGAACAAGAAGACTTATGAAAAACGGGTAGTTTTAATCGAAAGTCCGATAAATTTTTAAAATATCAACACTTAAAGTGATGTCTGATAAAAAAAATTTATGAAGCATCTAAGCAAAAAATATCAAAGCTTTTTTTTTTTTTTGCTTTTTCGGTCGAAAATAGAAAAAGTGCCCGTGTATCTTACTCGATTGCTTTCCAACAATATTTTGTTGCGGATTTAGTTAACATTCTAATTCCTAAACTTTCATCCATTAGATGTTATGTTATGTGATGCGTAGTTTTTGAGATATTTTAATTGCCCAACTTGCCCCTTTCCTCAACTATCCTCTACCTTGTTATTATTATACACTTTTTGTAAAAACTTTAATCTTATTCAGAAATGTTTAAATTTCTTATTACATCTATTAAACTAAACACAGTCTCAAGAGTGCTATGAAATCTTACGGATTTCTTGAATTGCGTTTTTCGGAAAAGAATTATCTGTAAAGGATAGAGATTAAACGTACATTGAGGTCTTCCGTAAAGTACGTACGCAGGTTTAGGTAGGGGGTTACTCCTTAAACCTGCGTAAAAATGGATGCGTATTAGGTGTGTGTGTGTGTGTGTCTTAAAGTAGAGTGTCTACGCGGATTGATTATCTCGCGTTCTCTATCTCTCCTATAACTTGATTTCTTTTTTTTTTTCTTATTTAAAAAAATACAGAATTTCAAGAGTTTAGAAAAATCAATATTATGTTATGTAACATTGATTTGTCAAACTTACTAAAAGTTTTTTTCATTTTTAATGTTTTACATAATTTATGCGTTTCGGAAGGGGTTATAAATAATGCGTACGTACGCAGAGGAAGAGTTTGTTTAAAGCACAAAATAGTTTTGCCTAAAGGGAAAGGAGGGGTGTGTGTCCTAAATCAGTGGTTTAACTGCTTACTTAATTTATGGATGTCCTCTTTACATAAACCCCAACGTAAGTGGTGAACTTTTAAATTTCATTTTATTTTACCAAACTTTTATTTTTCCTTTTTTACTATTTACGCGTTTTATTTTGTTTTGTTTTTTACTATTTATTTACATTGTTTTGTTTATATTAAGCCAAGATGTTTTTTTAATGCTTTACTCTTTGCGAGAGCGTCGCGTGCAAAATATCTTTCATATCACAGTAGTCATCGTGTTATCTTAAACCTCTTTTTTGTTATTAATAAATATTAAATCTCTACATTTTTGTTTATTTGTTTTTAACCAACTCACAAAAAAAATGCAAAATCAGTAAATAACTAATCAGAAGAAGAAAAATCGGAAAAAGAAAGTAAAGAACATCCACTGTTATTATTTCAACATTACTTTAAAACCGGGTATAAATATTATTTAAAAAATAAAAATAAATATACAGTATAACATTATAGAGACGAGCTGTTGGTTGACTGCTCGGGTTTAAACACCGTTTTCTATGCAGGCTGATTTAACAAAGAGAGAATTTAAAACTGAGGGAATATTTTGCGAGTTTACTATCCAGAAACCTTCCATTTGAACCTAGATTATAAGGCTTTAAGCAATACTATTCAGCTGCAACAAGTAATAATCTAAAATTACATTTAGTATATATATAAAAAAATTAGGATCTTTTAAAAACAAATGCAATTTTTATTATAGTATATTGTTAGGTAATGTCATTAAGATGTTGTAAGGTAATTTCATTAACCATATTTGTATCCCAAAATTTATCCAATAAAAAATGATATTTTGACCAACAAACTGTTCAATAGAACCAACCGAGTGTTATAAAGTCAAATTGCAGCCCCTTTTTTATAATAAGTGAAACTTTGAAATTTGCATTTTATCTTTTCACAAAGATGTTCTCGTAGACATTTTGTTATGGATTATTTATAAATAAATTTTTAATTTTTTTGTATTTTATCAGATTTTATCAGTTAATAAAACGTAAAGTTCAAATTGAAAATGAGGTAAATAATTTTTTTTTTATCAATTGATTAATAAGTTATTTATCTCATTTCTTAAAAGATTACATAAACCACTTTGTAAATACATTTTCATGTTTGTGTGTGTGTATATATATATATATATATATATATATATATATATATATATATATATATATATATATATATATATATATATATATATATATATATATATATATATATATATATATATATTATATATGTATATATATATATATATATATATATATATATATATATATTTATATATATATATATACATATATATATATATATATATATATATATATATATATATATGTATGTATATATATACATATACATGTATAAGTGCATCCTAAATTAAAGTATCTGTCTCCATATATAATATAAATAAAATAAAAAGCCCAAATTGTTAAATAGAAATACTGAAAAATACAATAACAATAAATACCAGTCATATAAGGTAAACTTCTAAAGAGTTGTGCACACAATTGTGCTGAGGTTAATAATAAAAAGAGTACTTATTTGGATGTAAATAAGTTGTTTAAATCAATTTTTTACTTTGTGAAGAAAAACTCTTTTTTCTCTTTATTTCTTGAGCAATTGATTACAGTCAATTGATTTGTTTACTAAAATATTTTGAGGTTTGGTAACTACCCCGGTAATAAATGAATATGAAGAGCTAACAATCATTTTGAAACTTTATACAGTTATGTATACATTTTTTCTGTTTTAATACACAAATAGTAGCTGGGAAATAATGTATGTAATAAATTAAATACTTTGCTAATACTTAGAGAAAATTTTGTCTCGCGTTTTCTTGTATAATTCTTAAACAAAAATATATACATTATATGTAAACTTAAACGTTTAATGTTCTGTATAACAAATAATTATGATATATGATGACATATAAACATTTTAAGAAATGACAAACTAACATTTATAAAAATTTTTGAGTGTAAAAATTAATATAAAGATCTTAAAAAGATTTAATAAAAATAAGATAAAAATAAAGTTAATTCATTGAAAAGTATCAAATGGGTTTAAGAATATCACGCCGTGAGGAAGCTGACCTGGTGTTTTTACAAACTAAAAAAATTCAGCCTTCTATAAACAATGCGGATTGAATTGCGTCAAAAATTTAAATCTTGATTCCTAAAGACGAGATTTATTTTTTTATATAATATACATCATATACATAAATAACAATAATAAATATAGTAATAGTAATTTTCTATTATATAGTTACAATACAATTACATCTATTATATAATTATAATATAATTTTAACATTATTTTTAGATAATATAATTTATATTTAAAAATGTGTATCATTTATTTGTAATATAAATAGTCATAAGGTCAATAGATATCTATAACATCTATGGTTGCTAGGGTTGCAGACAATGAAAACAAATTAACAGCTAGTTTTAGGCACTAGATCTTTGAACATATTTAATCGGAAAGTAATAAAACTTTTACGGTAGGCATTATGAAAAAAACCTTAATAGCATATTGGTTCAACAAACTAAAAAGTACATAAAATCATAAAAACTAGAACAACATTACAACAAATAAACTATTACATAAATAGTTAATGTGTAAGCCTCGTTTTCATTATTCCCACTCGTCCGAAACGGTTTCCGTAACATCTGCGAACTAATCTGATTTATTCGTCATGCAGATAAACGAGAACTTATATTGTTGTCTATGCAATTTCTTTGCATTTATAAATCTTAGTTGACACTCCTTTTAACTTATTAAAAAGTTTAAGTAAACTTCATTTTGTGTATAATATAAAATAATAAATACAAAAATTACTAAATGTTTATATGCGCGCTAAAAACAAAAGCAGTCTATTGGTTATTTTTCCATTGTTAAAATTTTTATAACTTGAAATAAAAATTATTTACTGATTTCTATATTAACATAATTTTGCTGATATCAACATTAAACGCTTTTGTAATAGATTTAAAATGGGTGTTAACAAGACAGAGTTGAAGACGGAATTAGCTTTTTAATATATTATTACGTTTAAAGTTCAAAATCGTTAAAGATACAGTAAATTAATATATATATATATATATATATATATATATATATATATATATATATATATATATATATATATATATATATATATATATATATATATATATATATATATATATATATATGTATATACATATAAATTGTATTTACAAATTTGCTTCATCTAAAAAAAAACTATTGAATAGCAAATTCTTGAAGAGTAACGAAGAAGAAAAAAGCAATTAAAATTTAAGCGGCCAATAAAATTTATTTTTAAATCGTTTTTCGTTTATTTTATAAAAAAAAAAAAAGATTTTTTTCTTGCTGCAAACAATATATTGCGTGATTAGGTTACCCGGACGCTATTTTTTACCCGGACGCTATTTTTCTACGGTTCAACTAATAATTAAAAGTTAACATTTTATTTAGTTGCTAAAAGTATTTTTTGTGAGCTTTATTTTTTTTTAATTATATTTTATATATCTATTAAAATACATATAAAATGATCAACAAAAAATTTAATTTTTGCTTTTATTTAAAACAATTAAAAAATATTTCATCGCGATTTTCGCAATAAAAATACTCGTAATTTATAATAATAAAATATCCCGATAAATTTTATAAATTACAACTGGATATTTTTATATGGGCCTCCCGTTGAAGGTTCTTTGTTTAATGATCGATTACGCTACAGCGATCCTAAAGTTGATTTTTACAACTTTGTACTTTATTCCCATTGTAGGGTTTCACCTCGTGGATTTCAAATAATAGAGCATAATACCAAATCCGTTGAATAATTGACTTTTTAGTTTTTATTATTGTACGCTAATAATTAATTACAAAGATTCGTTGTAAAAATTCCTAGCTAACAGTGGAGTCTTTTATTATCGCGTTTTCAATGGAATAAATAACGCGCTTAAAAGCTTTCATTACGGCAGCTGGTATTATAACAAACGATAGCAGATATAACGTTCAAAGTCAGAATAATTGAGATAAAATTAAGGTTATCATAAAAAGTTATTTGTTTATTTTGTTTTTCTTTGAATGAATAAATATATTGGTTAGAAAACCTATCGTTTATAAAAAGAAGGCTAGAAGTTATTTGGAAGTTTGCCATTTATATATTTAAAAAACACAAAAGCGTTTATAAAGGCTTAAAAAGCTATGAGTTCAATGCAACACAAACAGTTAGCGAATGACCACGTTACTTCACAAAGCGCTTCAGCAATCAACCAAACTAGCGCTTTACAACAAAATGGCCATTATGAAAATAGAACTCAAGTTACATTAGAATCGAATGACATTAAAAGTGAACCAGACAATAAAATAAAAAATGACGAATCGACAAAAATAAAACGACCAATGAATCCGTTTATGATATTTGGATGTGAAAAACGTAGAAAACTTGCACAAGTTCACCCTCGCATGCACAACTCGGAGATTTCAAAAATACTTGGAGCTGAATGGAAACGTATGAGTGACTACGAAAAATCGCCTTATATTCAAGAAGCAAAACGCTTAAAAGAACAACATAGCATAGAGTATCCAAATTACAAATTCAAAGCAAATAGACGTAAGCCACGTCAAGCCATAAAAAAAGAGAGGCCGTCATTTCCGTATGCTGCGGACATTAACACAATTCCTCCTGCCATGAAATTCCCTTATCCCAGTCCTTTTTTTCAAGACTCAATGTATGGCACAATGTACCCAGTAATGGGCAACAGCAACCATCCGGCTTATTCAAGTATGTATAGTGATTTTGCCCGTCAGTCAATGTCTTCAACTGGAGTCTTAAGAACTGGTTCAGCAGCTCCAACTACCACTCCTTCAGCTGCCGATTACTATTCGTTAAACAAAAATGCAAGCCCTATTGCTGCTGGAAACGATTACTACGGGGCAGTTTCAAGCAAAAACGAATACTATTCCGGTTTGCATTCATCGACTGCCGAAACAAGGGCAGAAAGATCTTCGAGTGGTAGCGGAGCGGATATAATTAATCTTTCAGACAGATACCCTTCGTCTGAAAACCGGCAGTTTGAAAATCGGTATGCTAGTTCGTTCATTGGAGGACCAGGAGTCAGTGGTAGCTCCGTAGTTGTGCCAACATATACTTCTATTCAAAACATTCCTCATATTAATACAGAAAGTCCTGCTGCCTATTCATACTCATCGCTTTATGAGCAAAGGCATTAAACTGCACCCACATTTACACTAAGTAACAAGATTTGTCAAAATCTGATTCGAAATAATATATTTCCGAAATTAAAGGCTTCCTTGCAGGTTTCCTGTAATGCAAGGATTCCAGTGTAATTGGAAAGAAACATTTGGCGATTAACAGTTATATACAGAGTGTTCACGCGCAAACAGAATTTTCAACTGCTTATTTATTCGCATGGACGATTGACAATAGAATTTTGAAATTTTTTTATTCTTAGTTTAAAACTAAGTTACTTGTCAAGAAATGTCTTGAAAATTGAAAATTTAATAACTTAATTTATTATTCTGAAAGAAAATGTGCTATGTTTCCTATTAGTAATGCTTTTCTTGCAAAACATAGCAGGGACTACTTTTTTAATAATAGGTATTATATGCTTATTACGCGGTTCGAAAAGTACAATTATTAAAGACAATAGACTGGCCACTGTGAAAGATAATGTTTAATTCTTTTGTTTCAAATAAAGCCTCTGAATTTAATAGTTTTGGGTTTTGTTAACATTTAAACAGAATCAAATTCAGAACAAAATCAAACGAAAAAAGTCAAAAATTATATTATACTTTTCGTAGTCGATTTCTGTCCTATTTTTCATTTTATTTTAGAATAGAAGTACTTTCTTGCATTTGATGGTACTAAGACAAATAAAGGAAAAACAAACAAAAAAAAATCGTGTTTTTAATCTAATAATATTTTCTTCTTAATTATATATTTTTAATATGTAAAAAAGTTTTGGCGTGTATTGGCGCGCCATGATCGTCATGAATTTTCTCAAGTCACCATAAGTAACTTTTCTATCTCGATAGGAAGGTTTTTATATCTAGAAACGAATTTGGTTTTTAATTGTTACTTAAGTCTACTCTTTTTTATTTATTATTTATTTTTTTGAGAAATTTAAAAAGAACTAACTCATTTATTAAGTACAAATAAATAAAAAAAAATTATACATATTTATGTAATTTAATAATTTACATAATTTAATAATTTACATAATCACATTTACATAATTATGTAACTGCGCATAAATTATGCTCATATAATCAACATAGTAATGTAATAACAAGTTAATCTAAGCTTTTCTTAAATACTTTCTCTAAGAAAATCAATTAAAATTTTTGATTAAACTATCCGTTTGGTTACGTTCAACTATGGTAAATAGCAATTAAATGTGATTAATTGCTTTTATATCAATTAATGGCTGAAAAATAATGTTACTAACTGATATAACAAATAATCAACTGTTTATATTTAAAAATAGCTATTTCCTTAACATTTTCCGAATTCAAAAAAAAACTCCTAAGTCATACTTGATTCGTAAAAAAATCTTTTTTTATTAATTTTTGTTACCCGTTTCTTCTCTAAAAAACTTTATATAAAATAGATCACGTTATTAATCGAAATTGAACCATATGGCAAATAGAAACGTAAACGAGTTTTTAAATTCAAAAGCAAAATCATTCAATTGCAAAATAAATACATTTATATAAAATTTATTAAAAATCAAAAGCATCTGCTTTTTTATGAGGAATTTATAATAAAACATTTATTTCAAAATAAGTAAACATTTACGCTAAACATTTTCGTATAACCATAACTAAAAAACTTTGCTACAAGCTTAACTTTACCTAAGCTACATATCTTAAAATCTACTTTTACTTTTGAGCAAATACTTTTTTGTATACTAATTTTATTGTAAAGACAAATGAGACAATATGATTGATAATATACTTTTAATCAAAAGATTTCTGAGAAAACTGCATTTAACAGAATCTTTTCCAATTATAATAAAAAGTTTAAAATAGGTCTGTTTATTTTATTTAACGCAAACAATAAGAAAATACTCAATACGCGCTAAGTGTTTATCTGAATGCAATTTACACCGCGTTCATCGAGTTTAGAAAAAGTTGTTAAAGATAATATATTTAATTTAATTATTGTTGGATTAAATTAAAATGCTTTATGTTTTATATCATATATATATATGAATATATTTTATATCATATATATATATATATACATATATATATATATATATATATATATATATATATATATATATATATATATATATATACATATATATATATATATATTATATATATATATAAATATATATATATATATAAATAAATATATGTATATATATATATGCATAGATTTTATATCGTATATATATATATATATATACATATATATACATATATATATATATATATATATATATATATATATATATATATATACATATATATATATATAAATATATATATATATATATATGTATATATATATATGCATAGATTTTATATCGTATATATATATATATATATATATATATATATATATATATATATATATATATATATATATATATATATTTATAATTTATATCATATATATATATATATATATATATATATATATATATATATATATATATATATATATATATATATATATAATTTATACCATATATATATATGATTATATATATAAAAAATGGTCTTATCATCAAGAACCATTTTACATTGCCATAAATATAAAAACATATTCAAAAATTTTTACATAAATTCATTACATTATAATTATATTAAAATGTCATAAACAATTATACTGGTTTTTTTTTATTTATTTTTTTAATAATATTTACCCATTTATTGCTAATGCAATGTTCAAAATATATTTATATATAATATGTATATGTGTATATATATATATATATATATATATATATATATATATATATATATATATATATATATATATATATATATATATATATATTGCCTTAGAAACAAAGGATCCGTGGTTCAAACCCAACCTCTGGGCAAGTTTTGCGACATCGGATAGGAAGAAGGCGTGAACTTTCAATTAAATGCTCATCCACGTAAGGACTTCTTGGGGCGGCTAAATAAAGTTGAATACATATATATATATATATATATATATATATATAAATATATATATATGTATATATATATATATATATATATATATATATAAACTTAATTATATATATATATAAATATATATATATATTTAATTTTATAAATAAAATTAAATATATATATATATAAATTTAATTTTATAAATAAAATTGAATATATATATAAATTTAATTTTATAAATAAAATTGAATATATATATATATATATATATATATATATATATATATATATATATATATATATATATACATATATATATAATTTTATTTAGGTGCCCCAAGAAGTCCTTACGGTCTTATCACAGAGCACCGTGGATCAGCATTTAATTGAAAGTTCACGCCTCTTTCCTAACCGATGTCGCAAAACTAAGTTCATTTACAATATTTTAAAGTAGATCAAGATTTAACATGAGACAACTTCTAAATGCGTATTTCAACTGCAGTTGCTATAAAATATAGTAACTTTTATAAATTATTGGATTGCTGAGGGGCTTAAATCAAAAATAAATAGTGAAACCAAAAAAAATACCGCTTGTTTAGTTTGTTTCTTATTTAAAAAAAGTAAACATATCGTTAAGTACGTTCGTTATTATTCCTTGTTCCAGTTGTGTAACAATAGACTGGCGTATTTACCGAGCCGTGGCGATTCTACTGGCCTAAAAACTAATGAATATTTTTACACTATTTGTAACAACAATACTAAAAGCTTTTAAATACCGTTAATTAACATCTCTGTTCTAAAAATAAATGTTATTTAATGTTGTTTAAGTCATTACGGGATTAGTATCTGTACAAAAATTTCATCAATATTTTATCCCGATTTAAGATGGTCAGAAGTTGCGGGCAGTGCAGTGGAAAAGGACCTGAAAAAATCATATAATCAAGCTCATATTAAACAAATAAATAAAATAAAAAATAAAGAAACTAAACGATAAAAAAGAAAAATGAAGAAGGGATCGATCCTCAGAATGTCATATAAATCCTGGAACTTTCATGGTATTTATCCATACTTGTAAAACAGTTTCTCTTAATTTAAAGGGTATATGATTACCCAAGATATTTATTTAGAGGCAAAGAAATTGGGTAAGCTATAATTTACCCAACTTACTATGTAAGATATTACGGTATTATAATGGCTTTATAGTTTAAACATGAAAAACCTATTTTTAACATGGTTCTTGTTCACGGGATCTGATATATTTTAAATATTATGAAAAATGATTTTAAGTAAATTTTAAATGTAACAATAAACTAAACATTTATAATGTATGCTTTCTAGAGCATTTAAAAAAAAACTTACTTAAAAATGAAAAGACAAATACGATCTTTATAATGCGTGTTAACGCGCCCTGTCAAAATACAATTATTTCTTTAACCTCTAACGATCAAAAGATAATAAAATAATTAAAGATCTCATAATATTAATTAAAAATTTTGTGCGACAAAGTATTAATTAATTAGTATCTGTTCAGTTGTTATCATTACTAGAAATGTCTCTGAAATTCAAATTCTTATATCTAGATATAAATCATCTGTTTACTAGAATTACCTTTTTTTATCATTGAGTAATATCGCATTAGTTTTTTTTTATTCTAAACTTTTCTAAAGAAGCAGCTGGACTAAACTTTTAAAATAATTGATCATAAAATATATTTTTAAAAACCTGAATATTATGGCATTTCCAGTAACGTTTTAATGCTAATTAAAAGCTATTTAAGCCATCGCAAACAATATGACTACGTTGAAGGAGCTTCTTCACCTGATTTTGCAAAGACAACTTGTAGAGATCCACAAGGACCTATACTAGGACCTCAATTATTTCCAATTTAATATATTTTATAAATTTCTTTTTATGGAATCATTAACTTAAAATAATTTTTTTTCATACTGTAAAAAAGGAGTCATTTTTTTATTTGATAATATACATGTTTACTTTTAAATTACACCCAGTTTCTTAATGCCCAAATTATTATCTTCATAATCCTGAATTTTTTGTGAATAAAATTTATTTAATTTTAGTAATATTAAAAAAAATTTTTTTTTAACCAAACGGTAAGATTTACAAGCACTATATTTAATGTATTAATTAAAGAAGAAATTGTTTTTAGATTATAGAATAAAAACATTAACGTCGATAGCCGAACAACTAAGTAAATAAACTTTCTTAGGTTAAGAAAATAATGTTTGCACAGAAATTATTTAAGCCCCAACTATTGATCCGTAGAAAACACTTCAGTTGATATTCTGAAATGAACTGCTTGGCTTTTTGGTACTTCTTGTTTATAATTTCATAGACAAGATTCTTCCCATTTGGAGTTTACTACTCATAAATTGACTTACCTATCTAAACTACATGTTCACAATTTGTAATGATGGTTCTTATGATTGACTTGAATGGTTTTGAAAAAATCTAGTTTTTCATGCTAAGCAAAGCCATTTAAAACTTTATTTGCTAAATCAATAGTTTTATGGATGAGATGAATGATTTTCCAACAACTAAAGTAGTGTGTGAAAAAGGAAAAAAATTTTTCAAGTTAATTATCCGATTTGTTATCTTAATAGGTCAAAGTATCTACAAAAAGCGTGATATTACAAAGGTTCTTCTTTAATTTAACTTTATTGAATCGTCGCCAGTTTTATGTATATTTTTGCCAGCTTTAATTGGTCAGGAAAGACGCCGTTTTTAAAGAAAGATTAAAGATTATGGAAGATGTATTTTAATAGCATCAAAGAAAACCTTAATAGCATCATATTTAATTTCTTCCAGGCCTTCACTCCTATTTGTTTCAAGCATACTAAACACCTGATTTATGTTCATTTATAGAAAGTTCCGACTAATCTATTTAAAAAAAGTTGAAATATAAAAATAACAAATTCGTCATGATATGACATATGTGTCAATCTTCAATACTCTTTGTATACTTATACTTATGTTATTTGAGAATGTTTTCTTTAAGAAAATACTCCAAAATTATATATATATATATAATTTTGGAGTATTTTCTTTCCCAATTATATATATATATATATATATATATATATATATATATATATATATATATATATATATATATATATATATATATATATATATATATATATATATAAATTTGACGAAAGCTTTTAAGTTCAGTGCTTTTGAATAAACTTGAAATGGTTTCAAACAATGGTTTTGTGCATAATCTATGCGTTGAAGTAGCTATAAAAAAAAATTGCATTGTTAGGATACATTATTGAATATATTTCAGGAAGAGCATCCCTAGCTGAGGGGGACGTAGGTGTGTGTAACCTTTCTAACAAAACTTTTTCAAAAATTATTTATTTAATTCAAACCTGTAGTCGGCAAGTTTATGTAGTCGGCAAATGTCAGTTAACGAGGACCTATTCTTTTTTTTATTTTTAATAAAAAAATGTCCTTTTAGTACAATACTCATACCTATATTTAATTCAATTTCGTTACACTTTTTAAACATAATGGCATCAAATTAAAAAAGTACTTTCAAATACAACTCATAAATGTTAATAAGTTAAAGTACGATTTTTTGAATGAGCTTTTTATTATGAACTTATAAACTCAAAAAAAAAAAAGAGTTTTTTCTTCGATCTACTAGAATAATATTTGTGAGAAAAATTTGAAAAAAGAAAAAAATCTTTTAATAAACTTAAAAATAAAACCTTAACTTAAACTTAAAAAAAACCTTAACTTAAATTTAAAAAAAAATAAAAAATAAAAAAACAAAAAGGATTTATTGCGTCAAAGAAAAAAAAACAAAAACAACATAAAATTTGTTGTTGTTGTTGTTTTTTATCCAACCACATTAATCAAATTTACAAAATTCATTTTAAATTTACACGATTGGTTCAAGTACATTCAAATAGTTACTAACTAGTTAAGTGAGTCTAGTGACGTCTAGCATAGAGTGCACAAACAAGATCTAAATTAATATAAAGTGTTGTAGTTATTGCAGCAGCAAAAAAATAGCATTGATATTAGCAGTGGCAATTAAAAGGTCTAATTCAAGAAGTGTCACAATAAGTCTGTTTGGAGAAAATTAACTATAAAGATTTAAATTGACCCTGTATTCAGTAAAAACATTGTTTCATTTTTTTCTCGCTGAGATAACGTTGGTTATTCCCAATGTGGTAATTATATTATAAAATCAGATATATTAGATCATTTCCCCATTTTCTTAACAATTAACTCAATTTCATCACCTAATATAAATATAAACTATTTAATAAGAAAGCTGTATATAAAAGATTACTAAGGAGCTTAGAAAATCTTCAAAAAAATGTCTAAATACTTAAAAACAAAATCCAATTCAAATCTATAAATATACAAAAGCTACAAACTTCTATTTGATAAAATTCGTAAAAATTTAAAAAATAATTATTACTCTAATCTAATTACTAAATATAAAAATGACTCAAATCATTTATGAAAAATATTAAAAGAAATTAGAGGAAAACAGATAACTTGCTCAAATATACCATTAATGATTAAAATAAACAACGTATGTAAATGTGAACCGAATTAAATAGCGAATAAATTCAATAAATATTTTACTGGTATTGAAAGTAAATCTGCAAATAGGATTCCTTTTCTGATATTTCCTTTCATTATTTTTTAAAATCTACCAATAATTCACTTTTCCACTATGATTTATTACTAAATTTATCAATTGAAGAGTGTGAAAGAGCTTTCAAATCTCTAAAAAGAAAGAAAGCTTTTTTGTTTCTTTTTAGAGATTAAACTTTTTTTGACTTTTGTCAAACAAATTTTAATCAATTTTGTATAACTTATCAAGCACCGCATCTTTGGAATAAAGTTGTTCAGCCCAATTTTGATTTGTCGATTTTTTTCCAGTTTTTAAAAATAAGTTAAAGAATATTATTTTTTCAATAGATAATTTATTAAAATATTTTTGAGACATAATTTTTAACAATTTATTATTTCAACTATTTTAGATTTAAACTACTTGTATTATTTTATATTTATATTTCAATTTTTAAATGCTTTGGGCGACAAGATCAGTATGATCTTCTTCCAGATGCCAAGTTTATGTTATACGACATGTAATAAATTTAAACTGAAAATTAAAAGTTAAAAAAATGGCGCATCCGTTATCATATTCATTTTAAAAGTTAAATAAAATATATAGTACTAAGTTAATTTTCATGCCAAAAATACTTAAGTTAACTTTAAAAATAAAAAATTATAAGTTGGTAGTTACGTAATAACGCACCCGAGGTGTAGTGGTTAGAGTTCTTTAATAAGACCGTAGGGACATCTGGGACATCTGGGAGCACCTTAATAACTACAATAACAACAACAACAACAACAACAACAAAAAATTGAAGTTTTTTTGGTCCATATACCAATATATCACGAAGAACCTGTAAATGTGTGGCTACTAAACATAGCACACAGAACACTAAGGTGTCATGTTAGTGGTTAATGCAAAACCACTGCGGTTGATCGAAAGAGTTGATTGTTACCAGAGGAGAAGTTAAATCCTCGATAAATTTCAACATTAAGTGATTTTGGCTATGCATTTGATAAAGTAGACTTCAAGCTATTTTTACATAGTTTTTTTAACAAATCTGAAAGAGACTGCCCATATTTTAGAGAAAACTTGCCTGGTGATGATTTTGTAAGATCATTTTTAGAATAATTTAAAATTCTCTTATATTATTAAGCATGTCTCTTATATTATCAAGCATGTCAAATATTTGTAAAATGTATGCTCCAATTTCATGTGATTCAGTGAATATAATCTTTGATAATTTAGAAGAAACTATAAAAAATGTTCTGCATCAAAATATAATAAACTATGATGAAACTAATGTTTCTGATAATCAAAAATCGAAACAAATGATATTCCGGTAAGGAATATAAATTAACTAAACACGCTTAAAAGGTTATGAAGATATCGAAGTCATCAGTGTCTATTATGTTTGCATGTCCAGCTGATGCTGTATTTCTTTTTATATATACGGTTTATAAATCTGAACGTCTAATGGTTACTTGGATACTTGGAGGTCTAATTTATGTACGTTATAACCGGAAAAAATTGGTTGGTTTAATGGTTACTGTTTTAAAGAGTTGATGCAAACATTAATAGTACCTTACTTTAAACATGTTGACAACAACACACAAAAAGCCTTTCGTATGCAATACTTTAGCATGTCATTTGTTTATTAACGTTATGGAAATTTTTAAAGCTAACAAAATTAGGATGGTCTTTTTACCTTCAAACAGTGTTTGCTACAATCTCTTGACCTTGCAGTTTAGAAACCCGTGATATCAACATGAACAAAAGTAATTACTGAATGGAAAATTGATAAGGGAAAGTTTCATACGTCCCTACCAAAAAAACTATTTTTTCAAGATTGCTATTTAATCTCTTAACTAATTAAAATTACATGCACGAGTTTGCTGTAAATGCGTATGAAACATTTGAAGAGTACACAGGAAAAAACGGCAGTCATATTTAAAAAGTTTTGAGAAAGTATATGTTAATCATATATAAAAGTCTTTGTATAAAGTTAGGAAAAAAAAAATTTTAATAAAAGTTACAAATACTTTATTAAAAATGTAAACTTCAGAAAAATTAATCAAGAAATAATTTTTTCTAATTTACTTCTATGCTTTCTATGAAAACCTTTATAAATGATTAATATATACTTTCTTAAAACCTTTTAAATATGATTCTGCCGTTTTTTCCCGTGTACTCTTTTGGTCTCTACCCACTAAACAGAAAAAAAATATCAACAAGATTTTGAGGACAGACATTTGAGAAGCTTCTGTTAAATGGCTCAGGCTCTGTATTGCGTGGAAAAAAGTTAAAGTTTCACCTGGTAGAAGTGTTTCATTGGAAGATAATAAAACAGACTTTTTTGTTTCTAAATCCCAATCAAAAAGCTAATCAAATTAAAAATATACTACTTAATGACTCCTTAAATAAAGAAAAAAGAAGAACTTCTGCATTTAATTTTAATATTTTTAAAAATGTGATTGATTATGATGTGTCTTCAAGCTGTATATAGAGCTAAAAGAAGGTTTTGATAAAAAAATCTGAGAGAATGCACAAATGCGAAAATTAAAGCATTGAAAATAAAAGATTTATTAACTCAAAAAAAGTGATATATCTCTTGATGTTTATGACCTTTATAGTTCTGTTTTCCATCAAAAGCAAGTACAAATCCAAAGAAAATTTATAAACTACTTAAATGAAGGTATCTATGAATTAGATTTTAATTGCTCTAAAATAATAAATGATCTGGAATGGTTGCAACCTGTGAATATCCATTAGCAGAGAGCTCTTATATAGTTGTAAAGTTTAAAGGAAAAAAGATTTTTTTATTTTTTAGGCCAAGTTGTAATTATGGATGAAAATAATAATTGGATCATTAAATACTTTAGACGAGATTTTAATGTAAACCCAAAAATCCTTCAAAGAACAATAAATATCTAATTACTTTATAACACAAAGCAAGTCAGTTATTAAACAGTTTCCTCGTCCCATATATGAAAAAAAAAAAAAATTTTTTGAATGAAACTATTGGTGAGTTAAATATGCGTAAATATCATATTTGTGTGTTTTATATAAGATGATACTACCATTTATTCTTGTCTTGATAAGAAGCCAAACCCCGCTGATTGCTTGGAGGGGGCATTTAAGCTTAAAAAGGATCTCACTTCTGCTACAGTATGGGGATTTTACTGGCTAACTCTTACTTCCAATCTTTCTTGGAAATCATAAATCAAATTGATTTCAAAATTAGCATGTGCTAAGGTTGCATCTCTTTATTGTGCTTGTCACTTTCTTACTCCCTATTCTATTCTTTATCTCTATAAATCTTAAATCCGTCCTTGTATGGAATGCTGTTGCCATATCTATCGTGGATCTTCTAATGATACTTTTTTTTCTATTTTGAAGCTTTAAATTCACGCAAATATCATTTAACCTGACATAAAAATGTTATGTCTGGTTACATTTAATATAACATTAATTATACAAAAAAATTTTTTCTGCAGGTTTTATAAATATTGATTTAAGATTAGGACTTTTAAGTTATTTATTAAAGTTATTAAAGTTAGTTAATTCAGTATAGGCCCTGCTGGCAAATACGTCCATAAAACTTCTTCTATTTTATAGGTTTTTGTACAGGTAAAATATTGTGGGGTGATTTCGCCACAGAATGATAGAATAGCCCCACAGTTTAAAAAAATACATAATGTACAATATTTTTGCTTCCTAAACTATATTTAATATTTATTATCATAGAAACAATTTAAAACTAAAGCACTTTACAACTTTTCTAAAATTCTCCTAAAATTTTGTATTTGAAAATGTCATTTGTTTCAATTGAATACATTTCTTATATTTGCATTTTTTCTCATTAAATGCTCACCATCTCTGATTGTTTATAGCCACTATATCGATTAGCATGTTTAAAATACACCATTATAAAATGCAAGCATCGATTTTTAAAAAGTGAGTTATTATGCCATTTGGTAATAATTATCTTAGTACCGAGTACCGAGATTAACGCTGAAAGATAAGATAAATGGATGTTGACAATCAAGCTCTGTGGAAGAAAAAACAGTGTTTACAAAGCAACAGTAACAAGCACTAGTAAACAGGCTTTTTAACATGGCAGATCGTGGATTTCCATTGACAACAAAGTGATTGAGGTATAATTCTTATTTATATCCTAAAAACTTACAAACTTGTCGATTACTTTACAAAAACATTTGCCTACTACATGACATAACTCTCACTTAGATTACTCACTTATATAAAAAATAGAAAATCTCTGGATGTGTTTTCCAATCCAAGTAACTCGAAGAAGAAGAAGTTCTCCATCAAACAAAATACAAGCAAGTGGCTCAAGAAAGAAAAGGAACTTTTTGCCCAATCAAATAAAAGCAATTGGCTCAAAGAAGAGAAAATTATTGGTAAATAATGCGAGTAAACTAACTGATTGGTGAATGCTCTTGGTTTGCCTATTATCTTTTAAAGCAATAACGTTGAGTGATAATATTTTCTCTATCATTCTTTCTCGTCAACACTTCTTTACAGATCAATAAATAATTTGATACAAGCTTATAAATGTTAGAAATTGATTTGTCTTTGCATTTTATTTGAAGATTCAATGCAAATTTAAACATTTAAGCAAGGAAATTATAACTATCGTTAAACAACGTTTAAACAAAGTTTAAACAAGTCAAGAATTGTTTTATATTTAAAGTTCAAATACGCTCAAAGAAAAAGCATGTCTGTTCAAAATGGTTCGTATGGTCATCCTTTGTGTTAAACGTTTAAAAAAATTTAAACAGTGAATTTCAAAAAAAAAAAATTCAACAACTTTGTTATTCGCTTAAGCATCAGCTATATAGAATATTGCTTTCTTAACAGCAAATATTATCCCTTAACTAAAGATTGGTTACATCAAGTTTTTATAAAATATTTTAAGCAATTTTCTGAATGTATGAATTCGTATGGAATAAAGTAGTTAAAACTTTTGCAAGTTACATTTATTCATTACTTGTCATTCAACTTGGCCTTAGCGTTGTTTATTCAAGGTGTGACGTAAACTTTGATAAATAAAAAAACACGTGCTTTTACAAAAAAAAACAAAAAAAAAACTCGTGTTCAATCAAAGAAATCGAACGTCAAATTAAAAAACACGTTTTTACCCACCACTAATTAGAGACCAAGTTTTTCTAATGTGTATTTTTTGTTTAAATTACTGAAATTTTAGTTCTTTTATTTAAAATTTAAAAATTAAAATGCGGAACTTGAACATAAACAAAAATGTTTTAAAAAGTTGTAGATTTTTCATAAAATTTTATAAAATGTTTTGGATTTACTTTGCACTAATTAATTTTTCTAGTTAAAGAAAATAAAGTTTCCTGATATAATCATCAATAAAATTTTCTTAAATTAATCGATTAACAAAAAAACTCTTAGGAAACCAAATTACAACTTTATTCAGTTTTACCTGATTTTCTTCTGTTTGCTATAAAATTTTAAATAGCTATATATTTATATTCAAAAATTATTTATTTTAAACAATACATTTTTTTAAAAAGCTAAACATTTTCATAAATATTTTAGTATTTATGAATATTATACAAAATTTTTTTTTAGTTAAAAGCAATTTATTTGTATAGCTAGTTATATTAAAACCAAGTTTATTTGTTGTATTAAAACAAAGCTTATAATGGTTTAAACATAAAATCTTAAATAATAATTTATTTTATCTTAAAACAAAATTTACAAAATATAAAAGAAAGAAATACAAAATTAATGGCCGAAGCATTAATAAAAAAAAAAACATTTTTTTTTTTCCGTCTTCCTTTATTGCTTCTTTATAAGTTTTGTTTCCTAATATAAAATTATATTGACTTTTATGCTATCATTAAATATTAAAAATTTTAACAGTTCATTTAATGTTAAAATCTATTAAGGTTTAACAATTACTATTAAAAATTAAAAATATTTACGAAATTTTGAAATTATTTTGATTAAATCAAAGTAAAGTGATAAAGTAAATTAAGTAACTTCAAATTCATACTTAAAACGCATGTTTTCAAAAAAGTTTAATAAAGGCTTGTACACGATTCAATTATAAAAAATCAGGTTTGATTCATTTATAACTCATAGCAATTTCTCATTCTAAATAGCAATTTTTTCTATCCCAACATGTCATTGTATGTTATAAACCAAATGAAGTAAATTTTCAAAGAAATAAATTCTTATTAAATGTTTTTATAAAATTTTATACGAATCCTTCATTTGAACCGAGAAACAAGTTTACGGTACGACTTTCTAAACCAAGTTGCACAGCTGTTTTTGCACAATCACTCCTAATAACTTCATTAACTCCATTCTTTAATAGTATTTTAATCATTTTAAAATCGGCGTTCCATACAGCGCAGTGAAGTGCTGTTACACCGTAATTATCTGCAGCATTTATATCTGCTCCAGCATACAATAGTATCTTTGCAGCTTTGTGACATTTTCTATTTGCAGCAATGTGAAGCGGCGTTATTCCATTAAAACTTTTAACGTTCACTTTCGCTCCATTTTTTAATAAAAGTATGAACGCCTCTTGGTTAGATAAATATGATTGAGAACATAAAGACAAATGTAATGGGCTAAAACCATTATTGTCTTTAAGGTTTACATTTATATTATAATTAAGTAAATGTTTGACCGCAATTAAATTTGAAAGCTGAACAGCAAGGTGAAGCGCAGTCTTACCTTCGTTGTTTTGAAAATTTGCATTAATTCCGTGATTCAGTAACATTTTTAATGCTTTTGTATTAGAGTAGATAACCGCTAAGTGTAATGCTGTTAACCCGCTTGTATTTCGACAGTTTACTTCAGAAGGATATTTTCGTAATAAAAAATTGAGGTTGTCGATATCTGATAGCAAAACTAATTTGTGTATATATTTAGACGAATAACCCATTGCATGTGTTAAATATTAAAAAAAAATGTTATCAACAACTTTTAGTTATTGTGTTAATCGCAACATGTTTGACCACAGAATACTGTATTCAAAAAAAAAAAAACACAGAACATTTTGCTTTTTAAAAAAAGTTTTATTATTTAAAAAAAAAAAAAGTCCTGCTTTGCGTATTTTAATTGGTTGTGTACTGATGCTAATTTTGTTACAAAACAAACACAATGGATGCAAATTATTTATATTGTGAAATGATTGCCAAGAAATCTATTCAAGATATCTTACCATGATATGCTATTTTGTTAAATACAATCAATATTTCTATTGTTATTTTAAATTTTATCAATCAATAATATTGTTAACATTTGCATGAAAGCAATTTTTACACCTTTTTACAATATTTATAATTTTAACTCACCTTATCAATTTAAGTTTTTAATTATTTTATAACAGAAGATTATAAAACGAACCATTGCTTTAAATATAAGAATTTTTTTTTTTTACCTTAAGAGTAAAGTTATTTATGCGGACAAAGGCATAAAAATTAGAAATTTTGTAGGTAATATGTCTTTTCTTGTTTTTCCGGATAAAAGCAAGGAAATTAATTTATAGTTTACTAAAAACATTAAGGAAATGGCTTTGAAGTTCAAACTTAAAAATTCTAAAATTTTCCCACTATGTGAAAAGATTTTTCAATTATTTTTTCTGAATATTTGTTGTCTTCAATATGAGGGGCTTGGCGACAAAACAAACATGTTTCTTCTACTTGCACCGGCCCTTTTAATATATTATTAATACAAAAAAGTAAATATTTTATTGACAGTAAAATTTTGAAAAGAAAAAAGTAAACGCATATAACTGCAGGGTATACCCTCAAAAAACGCTTCAGTTACTGAAGCGTTTTTTGAGGGTATTTTTGTTACCGTTCTTAAAACACTAGGTTTGAGTCAAAAGTTGAAGTCTTTTTTGTTAAGAAGTTAATTGCAAAATATTGACACAAAGACGTCAAAGTTTAGACAAACATTGACACAAAGCTGTAAAGAGTTTAGACAAAGTATTGATACAAAGACTTCAAAGTTTAGTCAAAATATTGACACAAAGACGTCAATGTTTAGACAAAATATTGACACAAAGGCGTCAATATTTAGACAAAATAGTCTCAATAAATTACATCAGTTACAAAAATTTGTCAGAATACTTATTTATAAAGTTATAATAATCTAATATAGAAAATACTAAACAAAAAAGTTTGGCTTTAAAAGGAGACTACAAAGAGCAAGATTTTATATTTGAAAAAAAACCCAGCGGTGCATAAAAAACTAAGTAAGACATAAAAGATTTCTTTTGTTTAAGAAAAATTTTCATCTTGTTAAAAAATATTTGTACTAAAGAATACAAAATCTTTTTTGTGACACCATAATATTTAAAACACAATTCGTGTTATATTGACACAAAGACATCAATGTTTAGACAAAATATTGACACAAAGACGTCAATGTTTAGACAAAATATTGACACAAAGACCTCAATCATTTCATTTGTTTAAATTTATAATTTGAGATTAATTTCTCACTCATGTCAATCTACTAGAGTGACTTCAAAAACCGGAAATAAATAACTTTGACTGAAATCCTCTTAAAAATGGCAGAGAGTGCAGTGGCATAGCGAGGATTTTGGCACAAAGAATTATACGAATTTAAAGAATTTGTAAATTTATTATCTTCATTTTATTTAACTCCGACGTAAACGAAAACCATATTTTGATGCATATTAAGTATATTTTGTGAATGTGTTGTAAATAAATACGCGCATGAATGTGTTGTAAATGAATACGCGCATGAATTACGCTTATTCTCGTAACGGCTTTATAACAAAATCAATAACACCCTTTTTTTGGGGAAAACAAATAAAATGCATATATGCATTTATTTCCTTAACAATTATACGAATTAGGCATATACAATTTATCTGAAATGATTTTGGCGCCCTTGGCAACTGCCCATATGCCAATGCGTTGCTACGCCTCTGAATGAGTGAGAGCGAGCATGTGAAAAGGGAACAAGTGAGAAGTTAGTTATCATTTAAATAATTATTACTTTAATTGAGTGGTTGTTTATTTTCTTTAATAAGAATAAAGTTGGTTCGAATGAGCACCTGCGTTTAAAAAAGATGTGAATAAAAGAATAAAAATATTTGTGATAAATTCGAAAATAAAAAAACTTTAAGTTTTTAAAGATACAAAAATAATATTTTTTAAGTTTTATTAATTTATGTTGTATGGATTGTTTATACTGTCGTGTATTTTTGTGTATTGTTTATAATGCCGTGTGTTTTTTTGTATTTTTTATTTCTATATTTTGTTTATAATGTTGTGTAATTTTGTGCATCGTTTATATTGACGTTTACACTTGTAAATTGTTTATGTCGACGTGTATTTTTTTTGTGGTCTTGTTGCAAATTATTTTTATTGTTGCTTTTTATGTTGCTATTATTCAGGTTATTTTTTATTTTTTGTCTCGTCATAATATTTAAAAATATCCTTTTTTTATTTTCTTCATTATTTTTATCATCCTTCTGATCGTCAAACGTTGTGTTATCTCATTCGTTCGTTATTTATCATGTTTATTTACTTTTACCCTTTTTTGTGTTATTTGCTTTTTTAAATATTTTTTTTTTTTTTTTTTTGTTTAATTTTATTTTGGTTACTGTATTACTTTTTTTTGTTGTTTTTGTTTTATTTATTAAGGTTTCACTCCAATGACTAGTTTTTAACTATAAGTGTGACACCGAACCTAATTTTGTGAAATTATAAATCACTTTTAATTATTTTAATTTTATGGTTAAATAAATAGATTGTCCATAAATGTGGCTGCCAATAAACTTTTCTTAATAAAAAATAAAAAATAGAATATAACGTCAGATAAAAGTGAAAAAAGTGACTCTTCGGAGACTACATTGACATATATATATATATATATATATATATATATATATATATATATATATATATATATATATATATATATATATATATATATATATATATATATATATATATATATATATATATATATATTAAAATAATTTAATTAAAAAAATGCGACTTTATAATGAAACTTAAAGTTTCATGCCTTTCGGCAATCATCAGCCGTATTATTGAAAAATGTAAAATAAAAGCCGTTATAAAAAATACAAGTTTAGCGTTGCAACGGCATCTGACGTCAAATATACGTGATCCGATATTTGCTAATTGCCGGAATCAAAGTTGGTAAAAAAAAGTGCTCCACTTACGTATAGGCATGTTACTTGCGTCTTTATGTTTCCAAATTTCTTTGGAAGGTTCTGTATCATTTCTATACCTGGTTGCATTAAAGGATTAAGGTGGTTTGCAAACCTAAGTTGAATGCGTTTTCACTAATACCGATGTAAGATTTTTCTGTAAGACTGGGATTAGGTGATGCTAAAGTGGCTTTATAGACAACATTTTTTGATAGACATTGGTTATTTAATGAGCTATTCTTAATGCAGTTGCAACTTGTATCATTAGCAGTGAGCTTGTTGTGCAAAACTTGTTGTTTGTGTGAATTAATAATTGATCGAATATTCGGCATGCAGCTGTAACTAACTTTTATTGCGTTTCTGTTGAAAATTTTGTGGAGCTAATGATGTAATGGAAAATGCAAGTAAATTAAGTTTAAGAAAAGGTGTCCAATTTTGATTACAACATTTTTACTGAAAAGAGGATTAAATCTTATAATATTACTTTTTTATTTATTAGTATTAGAAGGATTTAGATTTGAATAATATGGGAGATTGGTCAGAAATCCAGACTTTTCCAATGCTACTCTATAAATAGGAGCAGTCTTTTGAAAAAAATTTTCGCTGGAAGAATTGGAAGATAGTCTATGTTCAATTGAATTTGGTAATTGTTTTAAAATGCTTGGTGGATGGTTGGAACTTGCATGGATATAATTTAACGTACTATCAGTTTTATAGTAAGGTTGAAAACTGCAGTTGTTAAGATTTATGATCAGCACCAATGGTAGCATATTGTTTTAAAAAGTTCATGGAGTCGATTAGTAGCTTTCTATTAATAGAAGGGTAAAACTCAACGATATTGAAAATAAGGAATTTATAAAAATCATTGATATTTTTGAGCCAATTTATTACATTTTGTTTACTATTCCACTGATTTAATTGCAAAATATTTTTTAGGTTGGTGTTAATATCTGATAAAATATGTTTACTTATTCTACCAAATTTATTCTTAGCTGGGTTAATCTCGTTTCGAATTTATAAAGTAACCAATAAAAAAATTTTAAAAAACGGAATGGGTCGGGGTAACAACATCAATTTTTGCAAAGTCTAATAACATCTGTTTAACAACATCTGTAAATAAAATGAGGTATAATAACATCTGCCCAACAACATCTGAAATTTCATTGATGTCTAACAACATCTGTGCAAAAATTAAATGAATATTACTGATGTAGTTACATCTTTCAAATTATCAAGTTGTAATAGCATCTGTGCAACTACATCTATAGGTTTTAAGATGAAGTTGTTTTTAAGATAATTTAACTAATAATACATTATTTTAACCAGATCTATTTACATATAGGATTTTTTTCCAGATATAATTACATCTGAAAAGGAGTATTAACTAGTAATGCATTATTTTAACCAGATGTAGTTACACAGAAATTTTTTCAAATGTAACTACATCTGGAGAAAATTCTTCCAGATTTTATTGGATTTGGAGAAAAATTACCCGATGTAGTTAAAACTTTCTAAAGATGTAGTTAAGAGTCGTTAAATTTTCAGATGATATTGAACAGATGTTATTAGAGTAAAAAAAAATACAGATGATCTTGGACCAGAAATATCACTTTTGAGGCAAAAATCATATCTTCGCCAATTTTGAAGCTAAAAAACTAATATTTTTGGTGAATGTTTTATTATACCCTGGCCAACAATAACGATCATTGTAATGTTGGTTGTCATACCTCTAAAAGACACACCAATAACACGAAACCAAGGACAAATGAAATAATAAATAATAAAAATGTGATACGTATTTTATATTTAATTTTCAACTTTCTATTAACCACTATTATGTATCACACATTTTTGCTTGAAGGAATAAATATCATACATGTGCAGAGCACCTTGAACGCATAGCGTAAAAGCTTACACTTAAAGTACTTATTTTAACATAATTATTTTTGGAATATCTTTTAAATAAATATTGTCTGGAGGACAAATTACCCACTTGATAGATTGCATAAACATGTAGAGTAGCACACTAGAGACAAAAAGTAGACACAACAAACGACACATGTTACATAACAATATTTAAATTCATTTAATAGTTTCTTTGATTTATGGTACACTTACAAATATTACGAATATTGATGATAAACAAACTCTAAAATAACACACCAAGGACACATGACATAACACGTGACATGTTTTTTGCATTAACATTTATTTTTAGATCTATATGTTAAAACTTATTACCATAATATTGATTTCAATAGTTTGACTTTCTGGTCAATTAATAAACTAAATCATCAAGGACACATATTTTATAATTACCTAGACATGAATATTCTATGCATATTGGAGCACAAAAAAGAACATACAACTACTTTATAAGAACGCGTAATATTGGTTTTATTAAAGACAATTTATCTTTATTTATAACCGAGATTATAAATAAAAATGCATTTTCTTTATTATTTCTATATATATATATATATATATATATATATATATATATATATATATATATATATATATATATATATATATTATATATATATATATATATATATATATATATATATATATATATATATATATATATATATATATATATATATATATATATATATATATATATATATATATATATATATATATATATATATATATAGAAGTAATAAAGGGGTCTGATGAGCAGAACAACCTTTGCATTACATCTTTATTTATAATTTTTATAGAAAATTTTCTTGTAAAATGTTCTCAAAAATTTTTAATGTCTTTATTTCTACCTTCCCGGGCTTCTTCAGATAAGAGGCCAATTATTGAATTAACAATCTATGATCTTAGTCATGACAGTGGTACTAATGTTTTCTGCCTTGAATTAGGGTGCTCAAATTTCAAATGATAAAGATAATGTCCTTCAAAGTATGTTCAAGTATATGCCTGCTGTAAATATTGCATTTTATAAGAGTTTTAAAACAATTTATTTTATGTTACTAAATGGGCTTCTTACTAAAATATTATGTTTTTTAATGGATTAACCACAGGTGCTGGTTAACTAATTATTCTCCAAGATATCTTTTTATTGTGCAATGTATTTTAGATGCTTGCTTTTAGTTTTTTTAGTATGCTTTTAGAATTTATAACTAAATTTTTATTTCGTTGTGAAGATCGGGGTACATACTTTAGATAATAGATTACTTATCTTCTCTGTTGAATTGAATTATAGACAAAACAACGTGTTTATATAATTTGTTCACTAGTGTAAAATAAAGTTTTTTTTCTAATAAAACAGATATGTAGTTTACAGTACTTTAATTGCCAAAATAAACATTCATCTTGCACAATATATATATATATATATATATATATATATATATATATATATATATATATATATATATATATATATAATACTAGCTTGTATTATGTTTTTCAACAGAAAATGGAGATAGAACAAAACAATACTTTTTTTTTTTTAAGTATGTATTATGTTGTTCTATCTCCAAATCAGGGTGTAGTAATTCAGACACCTGCACTTTAAATATTTTAATATGATTCCTTTGAAACTGTGGTAGCCTGTATAGGAAATTAATACAAATCGGTTTTGTTTGCGTTTTTAATATAATTTGGCCTGCAGGTCCATTTAAAATTTAAACTTGATTTTCTTGGTTCGTAAAAACATGGAGATAGAAAAAAATAATTCTAACCTCGCGATATGCAAATGTAGAAAATCCACTAATATAACGTTTTATACAGGATCGTGTGCAATATAAGAAAATTTTTCTAATAAAACAAGTCTTTTTTGCTCAAGTTGTTTTGTTTTGAATTTTTGTATTTATGTTATTGTATTAAAAAAAGTTGACAAGGTTGAAAAAACGCGAAACTTATTGTCTCATCCAAGTGGAAAATTTAAATTTTAGATTTGCTTCCTAATAATATGAAACGAACAATTAAAAAATATTCTTTTTAAAATGTTCAGAGCATCTATTCGTCAAGGTATTTTTCCTGAACGTTTAAAACTTGCCAGGGTTACCCCTATCCATAAAGAAGGCAACAGATCCAATATCAGTAATTATCGTCCCATCTCTGTTCTTTCTATATTTTGTAAAATTTTAGAAAGAATTATCTTCAACAAAGTATATAGTTATTTTAACTACAAACACTTCATGACAATCAGTATGGTTTCAGAAAAGAGAGTTCAACTGAACATGCCATTATTCAATTTATACATAACATCTCTGAATCTTTTGAAAAATCTCAATAAACACTAGGTGTTTTTATTGACCTTTCGAAAGCTTTTGATACGGTCGATCATCACATTTTAATCCAAAAAATTAAACATGGTTTAAACAATAAAATCTTAAAAAGGTTTGAAAGCTATTTAACAAATCGAAAACAATTTGTGTATAGTAATGATGGTCAGCAAAGTGAACCCCTGAGCATAACCTGTGGTGTCCCACAAGGTTCTGATCTCGGGCCACTACTACTTTTAATCTATGTAAACGACTTAAACAAAGCTTCCAAATTAAAAAGTATAATGTTCGCTGATGATACTAATCTTTTCTTACCCCATACTGATATTTATGAACTCTTTTCAACTACAAACAAAGAACTCAATCACATTTCTAATTGGTTTAAAGCTAATAAATTAACTTTAAATATTAACAAAACAAAAGGGATTATCTTTCACTACTGCGCAAAAAGACTTTTTTTTTTTAATGACCTTTTTTCTTTAAAACCAATAAATAAGTACACATTAAGAAATAATAGTTTTTTAAATGAACCTTTTTTTTTTTGTATTTCATATCGTGCACCCTATCTTTGGAATAAAATAGTATTACCAAATTTTGATCCTTCTATTACTCTTCATGCTTTTAAAACTAAGTTAAAAAAATTCATTCTTTTATGGACAACATTCTAAAATTCTACTTAAAATGTATGTAAAATGTATTTGTTAAATCTTCAGCTTATTATATATTATAATGTGATGTATTTTGCATAATGTAAATACGTTAAATTATATATATATATATATATATATATATATATATATATATATATATATATAATATATATATATATATATATATATATATATATATATATATGTTATAAATAAATATTTTTACTTTTTAAGGTTCCGATGATAAGATCCGTATGATCTTCTTTCGGAAACCTAGCTTTATATTGTTAGTACGCTGAATTGTATCATTTACGTAACTGTATTACGACTTATGTTTTGTATTACGACTTATGTATTACGAATTATGTAACACGACTAACATTATAAACTAAAAAAAAAAAAAATTTATGGTTGCTAAAATACGTCATCTTCTAGAAAGACCATTAAAAATGATAGACGCAGCTTTTTTCTAAATCCGTTAAAGCCAAAATTTTTTTGCGTATGTGACGTCACTTTGTGGCAAAATACCAGAAAAAAACAAGAAATAGATTTTGATTATGTTTTTTAGGAAAATTCTTTATATTAAAAGTATATAGAATATATTTTTATGGGATATATTCTAATAAAAACTAAATATAGTAATTACTATGTCATTTCTTTAAAACTTTTTATTACTATTGTAATAAACACAAACTCTTTATTATTATTGTAATAAATACAAACTCTTTATTATTATTGTAATAAATACAAACTCTTATCCGTGAAATGATATATCTGTACCACTTTTATATATTTTTGTGCAATTGTTTCTCAATCAAAATTAATAAATAAATGTATAATAAATGCGAAAGCAAATATGACGTATTAAAGTTTTTTTTTGCCACAAACTGACGCGACTGCGGAAAATTGTTTTTTGGCTTAAATTTTAGGTTAGCCATCACAAAGGCCTATCTATAGTTTTTAATGGTCTAGGTCTTTCTTAGTTCTGCCGTTTGTATAGCGTTACGTACAAATGTCTGTAAGGGTAAACGTCTGCGGTAAAGGTGCGCATGGTATTTTTTTTTTTCTCTTTCAGCAGTTTTTTAAAATAAATTATTTTACTAAAAAGTATGGAAGTAAATAAGGAATAGGTATAGAAATGATCCGTGTGTAGGCCTGTAAATCGAACCGAACGAGCCAAGCTTGCCAAGGCTCGGCTTGGCTCGTTTACATATTAAGAGTGTTCAGGCTCGGCTCGAGCTCGTTTCGAACATGAGATTCTTTGTTCGTGCTCGGCTTGTTAAGGATTAGTATTGTTTGGGCTCGGCTCGTTTTACATGTTGCTCGAGCTCGACTGGTTTAAAACTCGAAATAATTATTGTAACCTGTTAGTTTAAAGCTCGTTTAGTAAAAAAAATTGTTCGTTAAAGGCTCGTCTGTAATTAATCCAAGTCCAAATCAACAAACAACATAAACAATCCTACAGTCTATTAAACATGCAAATAAACAACATAATAAAATAAGATCCTACAAATCTAATAGTTCAAAATAAAAGTTAAAACTAATAGTTCAATGTTCAAACTTAATGTTTAAAGTTCAAACATAATGTAAACTCTCACAAACATAATAATTCCTATTAAACACTGCACTCTAATAGTTCAAATTATTATTTTCACAAATATAAGTCTTGCTCTCATTGCATTGGATAAATATATATATATATATATATATATATATATATATATATATATATATATATATATATATATATATATATATATATTCGAGCTTTAATCGAGCCTATATGAACGAGCCTATGATGTTCAAGCTCGGCTCGTTTAATAAACGAGCCTAATTTTTTGTTCAAGCCCGGCTCGTTTACCATTCTACCCGAACATGAACGAGCTCTTGTCTAGCCGATCACCGAGCCGTTCACGAACACGAGCCAGGATTTACAGCCCTATCCGTGTGAAATAGATAAGTATAATAACGGTAGATTAGGTAAAGACCCGTATCCTACGGTTCCGAAAAGCTAGAATTAGGGATGGCAAAAATTCTGGACATTTTCAATCTCGGGATTTTGGGATTGAGAAGTTTGTCCCTGAGAAATCCCGAGATATAATTAAAAAAACGCAATTGTAGAAGGAGAAGCATAAGAAGAACTTTTTAAGTACTCATCAAACACTTAAAAATGATTAATTTAATGGAAATATAACTAAAATATTTAATTCGTTAATGAACCTGAAATTAAGTTAAAACATCTGATGTCTTAACTTAATTTTGTTATATTAAAACTTATCTAAGATGTTAACTTTTAAAAATTAATGAACTTAAGTATTTAAAATTATAAAACAATACCTTAAAATAGTAACACATTACAAATGAAAATGATAATTAAAAAATAATATAAATATGCATGATCATACATGAGTTATATATTTTTTTTGAAAGTGCCACCTTAAAAAACTCAAAGCGTCAATCATTTCATCGCTTAATCGTGTTCGATATTTTGAACATAAAAACCTAGCGGCAGAAAAAATGTGCCATTATCACATTTTTGGCTTGATAAAGCCTGTTTCAACTGAATATCGCTATCACTAGTCGAGCCTGCTGCTGCTATTATATTTACCGAATTTAAACGCTTTATCAGGTTTATCAAGTTTTTTTTATGAGTATTTGGCATAAAAACTTCTGGCATTTTCGATGAAGAAATTTAGCCATTTTGAAGATAATAAACTAATCTGCTTAACATATATATATATATATATATATATATATATATATATATATATATATATATATATATATATATATATATATATATATATATACAGGGTCGTCTTAAAAGGATTTTTATGGGGGGGGGGGGGGTGACGTATCTGTTTTTTTCCGACCAAAGCCCAAAAAATTTTTTGCCGATTAACTTATCTAAAACATTTGCCGACTGCCAACTAAAGGTCCACTTTCGCCGACTCCAGTGTCCGATTTGCCGAATAATAAAACTCGTAGGGGGGCTAAACGCCCCTACGCCCCCTCCCTCTTTGGGACGACCTGCTTTGTAATAATAATAAAAAATATTTTATAATTACAAAGCAGGTTTTTAG
Organism: Hydra vulgaris; assembly: GCF_038396675.1. Taxonomy (NCBI): domain Eukaryota; kingdom Metazoa; phylum Cnidaria; class Hydrozoa; order Anthoathecata; family Hydridae; genus Hydra; species Hydra vulgaris. The sequence goes on from NC_088920.1 coordinate 36,211,671, forward strand.
TAGTAAGTTTGGATATTTTCGGTTTACTTGATGCTTTGACCCCCTTTCCACACATACACACACACACACACACACACACACACACACACACACACACACACACACACACACTAAAACGTCTCGTCATGGCTCATGACTCTAATTGTTATACTTTAATACAGTTTACATATATTATTAGTCTACAAAAATGCCAAAATTTAAGGCTGAAATTAAATAAGGCCAAGTCCAAAGTAAAAATTGTTAGTGAAGATGTGGACTCAGAAAAAAAAAAAACGGTTAATTTGTCTAGGGGTTGATGGCAAGCTCAATCAGATAACTAAAACAAGTAAAATAATAAACTCACCTCAAAAAGAAGTACTAGATAAATCCTGAAAATATTTAGGATATAAATCAAGTTTTGTTTGAACGTATTGAAAACCCAAAAGTAGATGGATATATTCCAGAAGAAATACTAATAGACCTTAGTTGCAATTAAAGACTTTTATTTGAATATTGCAAAAAATAGACTTTATAAATAGACAAAAAATAGAAGAATACAGTAAAGTTTCTGATAAATGGCCGGATATAAAATTGGACTTCTTAACCATGCAAGGTGGTCAATTCTAGCTCTTCATCTTCTCTGTTGATATACTAAAGACAACCTACCAACCGTTTCTTTAAAAAACTTTATATTTTATTGTTCAGGTTTAAGCTCCATCATGGTTCGAAATAAAAAAATTGTCAAAATTACTGATTTGAGTAATTCTGATGACGACAAAGAAGTTTTAACAATTGAAATAATAACCACAAAAAACAAAAATTTAATTTTAAGTTGTTGCTATCGCCCACCTTCGCATCAAATTGGAAATTTTAATATATTTATTAATGATATTTTAAGAAAAAGCAGTCAAGAAAAATAATTATACTATTTAATAGGTGACATTAATTTGGATAGTTATCAATACCACACTAATTGGTGGAACTAATAAATTTTATAATGATGTATTTGAACATGGGGCAATTCCTCTAATTAATGAGCCAAGAGTAACTTCAACTTCAGCTACTTTAATTGACAATATCATAACAAATTATATTTTTAATAAATCTCTAAAAAAGGTATAATTTTAAGCGATATTTCAGATCACTTCCCCGTTTTTATCTCGATTAACATTGCCGCAGAAAAAATATCCCAACAGAAAATTTTTCGAAACGCTTTTTTAACTCAGCAAACTTAAAATCATTAAAAGAGCAGTTATCTCTGCTTCATTGGAAACAAACTAAAGTATTTACAGACGCTAATCAACTTTATGACGCTTTCTTTAAAAAATTTTATGAAATATATGATATAAACTTTCCGAAATGTACATTAAATATAAAAAACCAAGAGTTTAATGTCACCATGGATCACAAAAGATCTTAGAAGATCCTCTAAAATTAAGCAAAAATTATATATCAAATACTTAAAAACCAAAACAAACGAAAGTAAGTTTCTTTATAAAAACTATGCCGAAAAATTTAAAAGACAAAGGAAAAATTTAAAAAAATCGTACTACTCAAATTTACTTGAGATGAACAAACATAATTGTAAACGTATATGGGAAATTTTGAACTTACTGCAAAAAATAAAACTTTATTTGTTCCTTTTTTATTTATTGTAAATTTGATTTAAAAGATAAAAATTGTAATCTTGTACAGTCTTATCTTTTTTTATCAAAAAGCTTTTTTTTTTACTATTTGTTCATTTATTAACAATATTTTTTAGCTTATTTTGTTCATTAGACTAACAACTTTCATACAAAAAAAAGTTTAATTTACAGTTTAAATAGGCAAATATTTGATAAAGTTGTTGCGCATTTAACATAAGTTAAAAATGAAATTCGCCATATATATATATTATTTTTATGTTTTTATTTTCTCATTAATAACTATAATAATAAATTATTAGTATATATATTATTACCGAAAATAAAAAAAAAACGAGTTTAACTGGACAAAAAACAACAAAAATTGACTAAAATAATTTTATTTACATTGAAAAATTATTATTCAAAATTTTATTTTATTGAATTATTCAAAAATACGCTACATTCTTTTAACCATTAGTTATTGTAGTTATTCAACAGAATGTTTACTAAATTTCGGTAATTAAATACTCACTGCCTAAACGCAAAACATACGCAAGAAAGCAAGACGTGTTTTTACAGAGAAAAAAAAAACAAAAAAAAAAAACCGATAATAAAATAATATAAAGTTTTTTTTATAATATGGTTTTTTATCAATAAAACGTCACTTGAAAAAGAATTGTCTATAAAACCAATATGGCACCACGATCAATCGAGGAGATGTTTAACTATTTAAAGTGTGATATTTATACTTTTGAAGAAAATTTTTTGAAAAATATTGAGGAAATTTGTTCTCATCCAAAAGACTTGGTTATCTCAAATATGAGCCCAATCTCAGATAACTCAATTCGAAACCTTCGAGAGCGATTATTTGCCGAAATTATTGAGACATTTTGTGCAGATGAATTTAGTGAGATAAACATAACTCTAGACCTTACAAATCCTGTTGAAAAGAATCTTCGTAAAAGATATAAAACAAGTTTATGTTTAGAAGATATTTATATACTCTCAATGACATTATGTGAAAAGCAATTTCACAAAGAAATCGTTAAGGTAATTATCTCAACAAAGAATGTGGACACTTTGTCTAGTGATAGATTTTTAAGTAAATCAGTAAAAGAGTTATTACATATTTCAAAAGAAATTCAAAAGGAAAATAAAGAAATTAAAGAAGAACTCATACTGTTGAAAGAAAAAATAATTTTCCAAACTAAAATTATTGAAAACCTTAAGATAGAAAACAGACATTCGGAATTGGATATAAGTCTCTTACAGCCGTGTCAAATATCGAAATTAAAGATTGATGGTTATTCGCAATGTGAAAATAAAATAACCAACACAGGTGCTAAAAAAAATCTAACTCAAAAAACGCATGATAAGCCTCTTAAAAATGCTGAGTACAAACCGCGACTATTAAAAACATTCGCAAATGTAGTTGCTCAAACTCACTCTATCACAAATCGACCACAAATCGATAGAATACTGACCACGAATATAAACGAAAAAACCAAAATCGATAACAAACTACGCGCATCAAACACCAACAATGACGAAAATAATTTTACTTTAGTGTGCCGAAATAGTAAATCTAATCACAAAACACAAAATTGTCCATTAGTAAAAAAACATAGAACTTCAGAGCCCGTTTTCGGAACAAAAATTTCTGAAAATAAAACAATTGCAGGTGAAAGAATAATTCGTAAATTTGACATCTTTGTCGGAGGGGTAAGCAACCAAATCAATGAAGAACTTTTTAAAAACTATTTAGAAACAGAAATAGGAATCACCCCCTTATCTGTTATATTGAATAAAGAAAATGAATACAACAGATCGTACAAAGTTTCCGTAAACAACACAGAAAAAAATATAATATTTAACCCTGCTTTATGGGATAACAATATAATAGTTAAACCATACCGAAAAAAACGTTTATATACTAAAATATTTCAAAATCTGGAAACTAACGGAAACCAGGAAGATTCTCATAGATCAAAATGGATTTAGGGAATATTTTAAAGGAAGAAAAACTTCCAACAACAACATTTAATTTATGTACTTTTAACTGCCACGGTCTAAAGTCCAACATTGAGTATACTAAATCGTTGATTCTCTCTCATGACATAACTTTTATATGTGAACACTGGTTATCGAAACTAGAACATTTTATTATAAAAAATATATATAAAAATACCCATTCTTCATTTTTCCACCAGGCTAACAAACATGAGCAGGGTCGGCCGTTTGGCGGAAACGCGTTTTTTATTCGGAAACATTTGTTTCAAAACATTATTATTCTTTATGAAGATGATCACATCTTCGCAATAAATCTTAAAAAAAATCAGACTAATATTATAATTATTGGCATTTATCTCTCATCGTCGCGCAATAATCAAACATCGCTGGAAGAATACAAGAGTCAGTTGGATATAATTTCCGGTGTTATTAACAACTACGAGGGTGTTGCTGAATTTATTGTTCTTGGGGACTTTCAATCTTTTCCTCACGAAATATATGATTTTTTAAAGAGAGCTAGCTATACGAAAAATAACTACTCCGTGGTTTTATCAGATTTTATTAAGTCGAATGAACTTGAACTAGTGGACGTAACAAAAGGCTCTGGACCTAAGATAACGTATCGCCATAATACATTACCAAACGCATCTTACATAGATCACATAGCTCTCTCAAGGTATACGTCTCTTCTGTACTCAAATTGTTTCGTAATTCCTTTTTTATCTCAAAATATGAGTGATCATTTACCAGTATCGATTGAAATTGGAATTATCGGACAATCTTCTCAAGAAAACAATCACAAAAAATCAGAAAATTATAGCATTCCAAATTATGCCTGGAATAACAATGATTTTTTACAACTATATAACAATTGCTTAAATATTAATTTTAATCGTCACAATTTTACAAATGAAAATTACGACGAAGAACTTATCAAGGTATATACTGTTATTACAAAATCTGCATCTGAAGCACTTAGTCAATATTTATTCGGGAAAAAACCGTCTTTGCATTCAAAATCTTGGTGGACACCCGAGTTAAGCCGCAGTAAAGATATTCTTTCATTTTATTTTAAAAAATGGCGGGAAAATGGGTTCCTAAAAGATTTAAACTCTCAAATTTTTATTCGATACCGGATGGCTCGTAAAAATTTCCGCAATGCTATCAAAAATGCTCAAAACAAAAACCTGTACAAAAAATACATAAAAATCGAAAAGTTAAAAAATACAAATCCAAAAAATTTCTGGAATACTTTCAAAAATATAAAAAACGAAGCAAACTCGAAATTGTACACCATAAATAATAAAAAAGATAAAGACTCAATCACGAAAGAATTTGCCAACAGTTTTGAAAATCGATTAAATACTAAAGCAATCACATATACCTCTTCAAATTTTGAAATTCCACCTTGTACAAAATTCGACGAGGTAATAATATCAGATGAAAATATAAAAACGGTTATTTCTCGCCTTAAATTAAACAAATCCAAAGACGCTTTTGGAATCTCAGCTGAACATTTAAAGAATGCGAGCTGTGAAGCACTAACAGAATGGCTCAGAAAATTCTTTAATTTTTCTATTAATCATGGGCAGACCCCAAAATCGATGTCTACATCACTCATAATACCACTCGCTAAATCATATAAAAAATCGCTAACTGATCCAAATAATTACCGCGGCATTAGCATCATTCCAATCTTTACGAAACTAATGGAATATCTAATCCTAATAATCTGTCCAGAAATAAAAGAAACTCATCCTCTTCAATTCGGTTTCACTAAAAATAGCTCAACCCTACACGCCGAATTTGTTATTAGTGAAACGATTAAACACTATAACAACAACAACTCACCCGTCTATCTCTGTTCCCTCGATGCTGAAAAAGCGTTTGACAGCTGTAACTGGGACATTCTGTTTGAGCGACTCTACAATGATAAAAAACTCCCTCTATATATTGTTAATACCATATCATCATTATACTATGAAAGTAGTGCTTCTGTTTCTTATCTAGGTTGCAAATCATATCCATTCTATCTAACGCAAGGAGTGAGACAGGGATCTATTCTCTCGCCTTATTTGTATAACATTTACACCGAAAATCTACTAGATACCTTACAAAATGAAAGCACCGTAGGTACATCAATCAATGGAAACTATACGGGTGTTGTAGCATATGCTGATGACATTATACTCCTTAGCTCCACCCTTTCTGGCCTACAAAAGCTTCTTAATACCTGTAATATGTACACACACAAAAACTGTATAAAATTGAATGCTGACAAAACCGAGTTCTTGCTCACCGGAAAAAAGCAAATTAAAAACTGCACAATAACTCTCAACAACAAAAAAATAAAACTTCATGATAAACTTAATCACCTAGGTTTTACGTGGGATACAAAAAGTTCACCTTTTGCCTCACTTAATAGTTTAAACATTGATCACCGAATATCTAATTTCCGGGCAGTAATCCAAACTTTAATTCAATCAGGAATTCGTTTTGCTCACCCAAACTCCATTGTCCAGCTATATAAAACTTTGGCTGTCCCAACACTGACATATGGTCTTGAGCTTTGTGAACATAAAAAGGTATTAATGCAAAAGCTTGATATAGTTGGAAGAAACGCACTCAAGTCACTCCTCAACGTTTCAAAACATAGCAAAAATTATATTCATCCCTTATTCTTTATTGAAGATATATCTATAACTATACAACAAAACAAGCTCAACTTATTTATTCGCCTGATGAACAATAAAATTACATTTGATATTATTAAGTCGCAGCCGGAAAACAAAACAGCCCCACAACCTTTTTTAGATAGTATCAAGGGTTTGTGTAATAAACATGAACTAAATCTGGAGAAAATAATTCAAAGTAAAAAAAAAATAAAAATTATTGGCTTAAAAAATTTAGTTCCTGAAACGGATCTTCAAACCCTAAAATGTGCAGTTGAATGCTGGAACTCAAAAGAACAAAGAACAATCTTCAAGGATATTCTTGAAAAAAATATTCCTAGATAATAATAAAATAATAATAATAATAATTCAAGGATTTTTATAATTATCATGTATAAAACTCTAATTTACCTTGTATACTTGTATAGTGGGTGTTTAATAAATATATAAATATAAAAAAAATATAAAACTTGTAGTTATTCAACAGAATGTTTACTAAATTTCGGTAATTAAATACTCACTGCCTAAAACTTGTAGTTATTCAACAGAATGTTTACTAAATTTCGGTAATTAAATACTCACTGCCTAAAACTTGTAGTTATTCAACAGAATGTTTACTAAATTTTGGTAATTAAATACTCACTGCCTAAAACTATACAAGCTTATGATGAATTTTCCTCTGATCCAACTGTAATAAGTAGTGAATTAAACAAATTTTTTGTTTCTGTTGGCCCTAATCTAGCTAATAAAATTCCTGTTGTGACTAATAAAAGAGATGAGAATGATTTTTGGTCTTAACATCTTATGAATTATCTTACGAAGATTTTGAGCAATCTTTTAAGATGCTTAAGTGTAATAAATCAGCTGGCCATGATAATATAAATGGTAATGTTGTCATCGAGTCTTATGAACCCCTAAAAGATTTACTATATAAAGTTTTACATTGTTCAATAATTCAGGGCGTTTTTCCTGATTTTCTAAAAATAGCTAAAGTGACTCCAACTTTCAAAGCTGGTGATGCAACCAATGTTTCTAATTATCGCCCAATTTCTGTTTTGTCTACTTTTTCTAAAGTTTTAGAGAGAACTTTATATAACGTAATTTATACTCACCATTCTTTAAATATATACTAAATGTTAATAAATACGGATTCAAAAATAATAACTCAACAGAACATGCAATAATCCAAATTACTCGCAATATTTCTGAATCTTTTGAAAATTCTCAATTCACGTTGAGAGTTTTCATAGATCTATCAAAAGCTTTTGATACAACTGGTCATAAAATTCTCCTAAAAAAACTTGAATATTATGGAATTAAAGGAAATGTTTTACTGTTACTTAAAAGCTATTTAAGCAAACGTAAACAGTTTGTTTATAGTAATTTAACTGACCCAAACAATCTATTAAATATAACCTGTGATGTTCCCCAGGGTTCTATACTTGGGCCCCTTTTCTTTATCATTTACATCACTCATTTACACAAAGCTTCAAACTTGATTGCTGTCATGTTTGCAGATGACACTAACCTCTTTTTATCTGATAACAATATTACATCATTATTTCAAAATATGAATATCGAATTAACAAAAATTTCTGAATAGCTTAAAATAAACAAGATTTCACTTAATATTGAAAAAAAAAATAAAAATAAAAATAAAACTTAAGATAAATTTAATTCGTTATTTCAATTTTTTCCAACTAATAAAACTATTTTTTGAACTAATAAAACCATTTTTTCAAACTAATTTTGGAAAATCAAGCATTTCACTTTATGGAGCTTCTCTTTGGAATAAAATAGTTTTAAAACGTTTTAATTTTTTTTGGAACGCAGTTACCTCTCATTCAAAAAAAAGCTTAAGGAAATCATTTTGTCTATTGATGATATATTTTTGTATTTTTAAACATTGAATAGTTTACTTTTTTAATTTTTATGCAGTGTTGTAACTGAATATGTATATGAATGCACTTAACTTTTTCTTGCGCTTTATACACTTGACCATGTATGTATGCATTTGATTTTTATGAGATTTTTAAATTTACGAGCGGTTCTCAATGAAGACTTGATGTATTTCTGCGAGTGTCCGATTTCTTTTTATTTATTGAATCAAATACTTGTATATTTTTTGTTTATTTATATTTTCTAGTTATAAATTTATAACTAGAAAATATAAATAAACAAAAAAATTTCAATAAAAGTATACCAATACCGAAATTCCCAAGTAATTTATCACCAAAAGAAAATTATCAGCATTGCCACCTGTTGTTTATCACCTGAGGGAGAGTCAACTCATCAAAATTGTCATTTTGCAAAACCAACAAGAAATGATGGAGCTTCAAATGTCTTAAGTAAATTTCCGCTTTCTGAAAAACGTGAGATGCCTTTTGTAGTATTTACTACTTTAATGTATATATGTGTTATATTTGATGATGATGATGATGATGATGATGATGATGATGATGATGATGATGATGATGATGATGATGATGATGATGATGATGATGACAATGATGATGATGATATATATATATACACCCTCGGAATAAAGAGGTCAGCAATAATTTTGAAAAAAATTGAGGTCATCAATAATTTGCCAGTATAATCTTTTAGAGGGCAGCAGCAGGTCGGCAAAAAAAAAATTGATACAAAGGTCTTCCCATAAAACATAGAAACGAGGTCGGCAACTTTTTGCTGACCTCAAACACTTTTAGGTCGGCATTGCTGAATGCCGACCCTAATTCTGAGGGTTGATATATACATGTCTGTGTATATATAGCCCTCGGAATTAGGATCAGCATTCAGTAATCCTGACCTTCAAGTGTTTGAGGTCGGCAAAAATTGCCGAAAACGAGGTCAGCAAAAGTTACCGACTTCGTTTCTACGTCTTATGGTAAGATCTTTGAATCAATTTTATTTTTATGATGACCTGATGCCGACCTCGAAAAGATTGAGGTTGGCAAATTATAACCGACCTCATTTTCTTTAATTCCGAGGGTTCTCTCTCTCTCTCTCTCTCTCTCTCTCTCTCTCTCTCTCTCTCTCTCTCTATATATATATATATATATATATATATATATATATATATATATATATATATATATATATATATATATATATATATATATATATATATATATATAAATCACCTTGTATTGAAATTAGGATTTCAATACAAGGTGATTTAGCTGCTTAGTGAGATAAAATAAGTTACAAATAGCCATCATTTTCGATGTACATGTAAAGCTGCTCAAGATGACAATCTATTACTTCTTTTAAACACTGTAGAAGAATTTGATGACTTTGAGAACAAAATATCTTCAAATGAAGATGTGTTTAATTTATTTGTACGTATTTTATTTATAATTATTTTATAAACAACCAAGCAAATTTTATAAAATGTGTACTTAAAACTTGCAAAATCTTAGGTCAACCAAATTAGTCGAGTCGGTGGAGCAAATTACAAAACAAGCATAAAAAACATCATGCAACGGTAAGTTCATTTTGTTACTATAAGGGAGATGTAAACTCCCAAGTGCTTCTCAAGTGTTTTTCCTATTATTGCTTTTCTTAAAATACTTTTATAGTGGTAATGTTTCACATAAATGTTTTCAAAACTAATGATATTATACTTATATTACCACCATTTTGTAGTTAGAAACGGTTTTGAAATTCAGACATAACATTTGCATATGTAATAATAATGACAAATATAGACAATATATACATATATTAATGTATATATTAAATATATACAATATATTCATTAAAATTTAAACTGTTGGATATTTTTATTTCTATTTAAAGATATATTAAAAGTTTAATTGCAGATAACAAGACTCTTAATTTGTGCATATGAGATTTTTATTTCTTTTCTGCAATTTTTAGGGTAATGTCAAATAGTCTTCAATCTAAATTTTTTATGGCAGGTAAGAGAGGACAAAAGAAAGCTTTCGAAAAGACCAAATTTTATCATGCTGTTTCTGGTAATTGCTTAAATTTTATATGATTAACAGCCCTTAAATTTCTTAGTCTTGGTGATATGAAACTAGCTGTAAGCAATCTACGGATCGATTTCCAATTAAAATATGTCAGATAAAATTTTTAAATAATTAACCCTTGTTCTATTTTTAGATTCGGTTTTGGCGACTTATGCAGAGAGTACGAGATCCACAGTTCGAGATTTTTTGAAAGATTATCTAAAATATGCTCCTGATAGGCTAAACGGAGGTGGGCGCAAGAGCTCGCCACGCACTCCGGAGTAACGAAAGTTATTTGTAAGCGTTGATACAACCACTATTTATAAAAAGTTTAATTGCAGATAACGAACAAATCTCTAAATTTGTGCTGTATTTGTTTTGAAATAAGAATTATATACATATTATTATTTGTTGTATTATTTCAAGAGATGTTTTGTATATGCCTAAAATTTATTTTGGTTGTTTTAAATCGGTAAGAACGACCAACTTAGGTTGAAATAACGTTTATATAACGTTATATCAACGTGTTTCTTTCAAACGTCTGTCCGCAACGTTGGTTAAACGTTGACAAAAACAACGTCATAATTTGTTTCCATTTCAACTAACTTTCAACGTCAGTTCAATGAGTACTGCGACGTTATAACAACGTTGTATCAACGTTTTTGTGCTTGCTGGGAAAGAATTTTTTAATCTTAACGATTTCATTTATTTTATACTTTGTTTAAATCTTAAGTTTCAAAGTCTTCATCAGCGGTTTTCTGTGACAAGACCTAATTCATTTTTTATTTATTTATTTTTACCATATCTGCACTTGTATTTTTCTCTTTTATCTTTGTATTGTATCTTAAACATTGTAATAAATATATATACAAACATTGTATATATATATATATATATATATATATATATATATATATATATATATATATATATATATATATATATATATATATATATATATATATATATAGACTAGATAGCAATATAATATTCAGGTGAGGTTATATAGCAAGACTATATAACCTCACCTGAAGAGAAAACTGAGTTGTTTGCTAAAAACGTTTCATCAATATCATCTCTTGATTCCACAAGTTGCGTTCAAAATCTAAATCAGCTTCTGTATCTAAAGCGATTTCCTGCTTAGACTCTTCTACAGTTTGTGGCCCGGACAACATACCTATTATTGTCAAGCAGAAGTGTTCTGTCGTCTATACTCTCAAAACTATTCAACAAGTGCTTATCAGAGTCTTGTTTTCCAGCCTGCTGGAAAGCGGCATCTGTTATCCCTATATTCAAAAATTATGGAGAACGATCTGATTCGTCTAACTATCGTCCCATTAGTCTTCTTCCTATCACAAGCAAGATTTTTGAATCTTTAATTAACAAACACTTAATTTTTCATCTTGAATCTAATAACTTACGTTAACAAACACTTAATTTTTCATCTTGAATCTAATAACTTGCGTTCTGACCATCAATATGGATTTTGATCTTTTCGTTCTACAGCTGATTTGCTAACAGTAATAACCTATAGGTTTTATTGTACATTAGATAAAGGTGGAGAGGTTAAGGCCATCGCTTTTGACATTTCAAAAGCTTTTGATAAAGTTTGGCATACTGGTCTTCTCCATAAGCTTTCTTCTTATGGTGTATCTGGCAACATCTTTAAGATTGTTGAATCCTTCCTTTCCAATCGTAGTATAAAAGTTGTCCTCAATGGACAGCACTCTTCATCTTATTCTGTAACTTTAGGGGTTCCTCAAAGTTCTATCCTTGGCCCTATACTCTTTTTAATTTACATTAACGATCTTCCAGATATTCTCACATCTAAGGTGGCATTGTTTGCTGATGATTCTACTATTTATTCTTTTCGTGATAAGAAGCCAACACTCTCTGACTGCTTTGAGGGGGCATTTGAGCTTGAAAACGATCTCACTTCTGCTACAGCATGGGGCTCACAGTGGCTGGTGAACTTCAATATAGATAAAACTCAATTTTTTTCAGCCAATCGTTATCGCAATAATTTAGATCTTCCTATATTTATGAACGGTGATGTACTCGATGAGTCATCCACTCTTCGTCTTCTAGGATTAACTCTTTATATCTTATCCATTTTCTGCGACTGTTCCTAAATGCTCCAAAAACTCATATTCGTCTTGTTTTTTTCTCGAACATCGGTTCTTTGGAGTTCGCTTCCTTTATCTTGCTTTCCTGATTCATATAATTTGCAATCCTTTAAGTCGTCTGTCAATCGTTATCTTGCTCTACAAACTTCATCTTTTCTCTTCCAGTAACTTCCAACTTTAATTAGCGGTTGGTTACAGCCTTGTTGGAAGCGGAAATGTTTAAAAACAAAAAAAATAAAAAAAACACTGCAGAATATGTCTAATTCTTCAGAAATAACTCTCTTAGGAGAATCTAAAAATCGAATATCACCAAAAATTTCTTTTACACTAAAAATTATCCAAAATTTAGTAACTTTTTCTAAAAACCAAATGGTTTCATTCATATTGCAAGGGTGGATAACTTTTGAATAAGTTTTAAGAGCAGCAATAGTTTCATTGCAATATACTCTTAAACAGTGTGACTTTTGACTCAGTGTGAATATTGTTTACTTTTTGTCTTTTAATAGATTTTTGATGTATAGCTACAAAATTTGTCTTGATAACTTAATTAGCTGATCTTTTTCAAAATCAAAGATACATTTTACGTCGTTCCACTTAGCAGTCAAATTTTGGTCCTTTTCAAACTGTAATTCCAGCATTTTTTTCTGTAATCCAGTTATTCCTAATATTTTTTTAGTGGATGAACATAATTAAAAAGTAGAAAAATTCCACATTTTGTTAATCACGGTTTTCCTTTAACCCTCTAATAATTTAAAAAAGGCTTGATTTATTCGATTCCCATCACAAATAAATGAAATAACTTTTCCATTGCTATACTTAATTGAATTAACGACATGGCATACTTGCTCAAACAAAAAAGAAGTATCCAAATGATAGACAGGTATCATTTTGCATAAAAAATGTTTAAAAGGTCCACCTTTTAAACATTTAACCATAATACCCAAAACACTATTTGCTAACAACTCTGGATTATTTTCCGCTTTTCTAAAAAGATAACCACTATGATAAAAAAAAAGAGACTTTACATAAACTTCATCAACCAAAAATATACAATTTCTATGACTCTCCTCTAAATTTGAAAAAAGGTACTAATAAATCAGTATATGAAAGATGTAATTTTTGGTAATGTTTTTACACTTAGCAGTTTAAAATCTTTTCCTAACTGGTTGTATAAGCTTCGAGACATTGAAAATAACAATACGATCTGATTATAGTTTCTAGATTATAATTTTTTTTACCTATGCATTCACAGACATAAAAAGATCTTGTAATATCAACTTTTGATAATCAATTTCAATGTTGTTCAAGAAACGAATTATTTCTTCGACTCTTTACCAGCAATCAAGATATGTAATACGATTTTTTGATTGTGAAGAAATAAAACAATGAACACCAGCATGAAAACTTTCAAGTTTAAAATTGCTTAAGATATGAACAGCAAACCCTATGTTTGCTACAGTTAACATAAAAGGAATTTGTTTGTATGTGCAAAACATCATTTATAACGTTGTTACAGGACAAAAAAATTTGCGATTTTTAATATCTTCACATTAAAAAATGAATGTAAACAAATCGTTTTTAAATGTTGCGACAACTCATCACACTTTTCAGTTCTGATAGAAGACAACACTTTAGTAGTGGACCTTGGTTTTAAAGGTTGAGTTGGTACCACATTAGGTGGAATATTTGGAAAACTTGGAGGTTCAACTGGTCTAACTTTCCCATAGACAATAGTTTTTGAAAAATTTTCTGGAAAATGTCTTTCACAGACAGCAGTATCTGGTTTATTTGGAAAATTACTTCTTGGAATTGAATTTATACAGCGATTTCTTTCTTCTTTATTGGAGGGAATCCTGAAAATTCGTACTTTATTTTTAGCGTCATTGTTTCGTCTGTACCCATTTATTGTAAGAATCAACTACTCACAAATGGAACTTTTAAAAAACTGAACTAAAATATATCTTTCCGTAAGATTGTCCGCCCTCAGTCAAAAATACGGATTCGCGACGGGAAGGCCTGTAGTAAGTATCGCCATATTCAAAGTAAAATTTTGAGCTTTTAATAAAACGCAGACTCATTAAGTCATTAACTTTTGAATATTAACAATAACTTTTCAGGTCTGCGTTTTATTAAGTCTTCAAAATCTTATTTTCAATCATTCTAAAATACGTTACCAAATAAAAATATCAGTAAAATGAAACAATTTTAAAATGGCAGAAAACAGTAAAAAGTTGTTACCTATAGCTGGTAGTGAAAGTCCTCAAAAATGCTTTTTATATTTTAAAGAATGCAAAAGATATGAGAACTTAAAGCGTATTCCTGATGAAATTATACCACATAGTACTAATGCTATTCGTTTTGTGTGCATATCAGATACTCATGGTAAACACAGCGAAATACGGGACCTTCCTGAAGGCGATATTTTGATACATTCAGGAGATTTTAGTATGTTAAGCCATAAGAATGAGTTAGAAAGTTTTAACAATTATTTAGGAACCCTAAAAAACAAGTTTAAGCATATAGTTGTAATTGCAGGCAACCATGATATATCTTTTGATGATAAAAAATGGAATAGTTCTAGTATAGTCTTATCTGTTGCAAAAACATATTATTTAGGTTCACCATTTGCTAAAATGTTGAGTCCTGAAGATTCAAAAAGTATTTTAACTAATTGTCATTATTTACAAGATGATTTTATCATTATTGATGGAATAAAAATTTATGGGTCACCCTGGCAACCTCCTCATTTTGATTTAGCATTTAATTTAACACGTGGAAATAACATAATGGAAAAATGGAATAATATTCCCTCTGATACTGACATTTTAATTACTCATGGACCGCCACTTGGCATTGGAGATGAAATAAGTAATAGTTATCATGTTGGGTGTGCAGATTTGTTAGTCACTGTACAAGACAGAGTTAAACCAAAGTTTCATATATTTGGACATATACATGAAAGCCATGGTATGTGGAGTGATGGAACTACAACTTTTATCAATGCAACAATTTGTGATAAAAAATATGAACCAGTTCAATCTCCTATAGTCTTTGACTATTATTGCAATAAATAACTATTTATTTTATTATTTGCATTGTGCATGGAAACTAATTATTAAACATTAAAAGTATACTTAACCTATCCTTGCAAAATATGCTCTGCATGATATGCAAGGAAAGGTCTAGCTATTTACTGGTGTTCAACCTTTCTGTGTTTATACTCGTTTAATTTAAACCAGATTACTATCTGCTATCTGAACCAGATACTATCGGTAATTAAGCTATCTGGTTTAATTTAAACCAGATGACTGTTTAGTTTTTTTTTGTTTTTTTTACTAAATTATTTTTTTGGAATAAATCAGTATAGTTGTAAATATTGTATATACGAATATAAGTTATTTTAATAATTTTTTAGTATCATTACAAGTAATTTTAATAATGACTTTTTATCAAAAGAGTTTTTGATAAAAAACTGTTTTTCAAATTGATTTTGTTGAATTAATATTAGTGATCAAATTATGCAGAAAAAACAAGGTGTCAAGCAATACTGCTTTATCAATATTTTTAATGAGATGCAATAAAATTCCAATATTTTTAGTATAAAAATACAGCTTTGTTGACTACAATTGATGTGACAAGACAAAGTTTTTTGTAAAGAAACATAAAACTAGTTAGCTGCAGAGTAACTTTTTTACAATGTAATAGTAATAATGATAATACAATAATAGTAATAATACAATGATAATAGTGATAATAATGATAATACAATGATAATAGTAGTAATAATAATAATCATTCTAAATATTTTTTCGCTGTAAGTATAATTGTGATTATAAATAGTAATTATAGGTATTAAATTATATTATATAAAATTATTTTAATTATATCATGTAGTTGTATAGCACCAGTATATGAATAATAACATACTACGATTGTGTCATAATCTCAAACGTTTAATATGTTATTCATTAAAAAAAAAATTTGCTACTACTTTAGTAAAATAATTTTTTTTTTTTTTATTTTTTTTTTTTTCAATAAAAAATTAGTGTAACTTATTTTGTATGATTTAAAGTTTTCTTTCTATTGTCATAAATTGTTTTACTTTCAAAACATGTGAAGATTTTTTTTAAATTTCTTGTTTTTAGTCCTTTGAGACTTCTAAAAAACTTTTGAAAAACCTTTAGTTCATCAACATTTTATTGAAATAGAAAATCAACATAAATGTACATTTTTAAAAATAATCTTGGAGTTCTCAGATAAAATTGTATGACATTTATTTGAAACTGTTTAATATAGAAAGGAATGTAAGATACTTATAAATATTCCCTGTTGCTCACATTTTCATAAAGGATGAAAAAATATATAACTTTAAAATATTTTTTTATAATTTTTATATTTTTTTTAGTCTTTTAAAGAAAACAGTAAATAACCTAATAATAATTGTTTTTAAATAAAATGAAGATAAACAAATGAAATTTTTGAAGTAATATAAGTTAAAAGATAAATTTTTTAAAATATATATGAATTATAAATCATTAATTATTTTGTATAAATGTCTAATGATATACTTTTCATATATTTTTTGCATTTAAGTTTAAATCGATAAATTTTCTTTATTTTATTCATTAAAATTTAATAAAATCAATATTATTTTAAATAATTTTTCTTGATTTTATTAATTAAAATTTATTAAAGTTTAATAATATCAATAAATATTACTTCAAATAAATTGATTTTAATAATTGATATTATTACTTTAAATCATAATTTCATTGATACTCCTCCTTTTCATTCTCCTCCCCCCCCCCCTCCATCCTTCCTTCTGCCATCAATTTTCCCTCCGACTTCTATTAGACATTACCGTTTAAAACATATTCTATAAAATATTTGCAGAATCATGAACTTTTTAATTGCCTTGAAAATAAATTTGATGAGTGTAATTTATAAATAGTAAAAAACAGCTTTATTTTAATTTTTTTGTGATCATTATGAATTACGTTATAAAACCTGGATATACCTTTGTTATAAATAAACTATATACTTTTATATCTATATAATATTTAAATTGGTATTAATTGGTATTATTAAAATTATTAATTCTGAGAGTTAAGATAACCAGTAAAAAAAAAACGATCAGGATGAAACTTATCGATTTTAATTTTCATAATTAACTATTTTATACTGACTAAGCTAGCCTAAGTTTTGCAAAATAATAGCTTAACGCTAAGCTTGTTCTGATTTTGACAAGCGCTGCCTCGCTTTGAAAAACCTTTCTCCGTCAAAGATATTTATGAAAGCATCAAAAACTAACAATGAGCGAGACTAGGTTTTTTCAAACCGAGACGAGAAGTTAGTACTTTTCGTGAGACCGAGAACGAGACGAGAAATTTAACAATTTTTGAAAACAAATTTATTAAAATCCAAGTAAAAAAAAAATGTAAACATGGTTTTGACAAATAGACACAAATGACATTTGTCAAATATAAACAACTTTTTCAAATACTAATTCAGAATTTTTTTGCCAAACTTTTCCAACAAGACAATGTTTTCTCTGATTAAGATGATTTTTTCTACTTTTTCTGGGTGTAAGTTGTGTCTGGATGATCGGACGACATTTCCACCTGAGCTAAAAACTCTCTCTGATTTAGTTGAACTTGCTGGAATAGCTCAAATTTGTCTAGCTAATGAAGAGAGTTCTGGCAATGTATTTGAATGCAATTTCCACCAATCAAGAATCGGAAAGTCTTTTTTGGCATCAGGGAGATATTCATACTGGCACATTTAGCTCAAAATAGGATTCAGTTCAGATGTTGGCTCTTGTGTTTCAAGTCTGACGTTTAACTTGCGCTTCAGTTTTCAATTAAGGGACAAATCTACTGAAAGGACTCTGGCAACAGGTTGGCACTCAACATTATCCTTAACCTGTGAGGCTAACCGTTCTTTTGTTGTTTAAAATTTTTTAAAGAGCTTCAAGCGAAGTCTCTTAAAAGCAGGATTTAAGTAGTTTGCTGTAGCACTCAATAAGTTTCCAGTGTGACAAAGAGGAAATTTTTTCTCAATGCAGCTTTTCAAGTTTTTTGCATACAAGACACCGTAGCCATTTTTTCCATCCGTCTCAATAAATTGATCAGTTTTGTCATTGATTAAATAAAGAGAATCGGCGACAGTGTTAATTGTTGGAATAGACTCAGCCGACCACGTTTCTGTAGTTTCTTTAAGTGGTGCCAAAATTTCTACTGCTCCCTCGATTGATTTCCTCTGTGATGCACTGATGGTCTTTGAAGAAAAAATATCTTCATTTGAGCATAAGCTGATAATTGCACTCTTTAGATGTAGGAGAGATGCCATGCAATCCAGTTCGCTATTCCATCTTGTGTCAACAGATTGGCGTAACTGTCTAAAATTGATTCCTTGAGCGTCTGATTCTGATTCAAGCAACTCAGCTGCAACTGTTGACTGGTGAGTTAAAGAAGCCAAATCTTTGCATGTTTGCAACGCATCATCCATTCCAGCAGTCATTCCAAATGAGTCTCGAACTGCACATTTCAAAATATGATTGTTGCACAAGTACTGGTCAAGGCGCTTTGGCAATTTGACTGCAAGTTTCATGTTTCTTGCCTTGTCGTTCACGCAGTACATTGGCAAATCAGCAGGCAAATTTAGTTCTTCTAAGAAAGAATCCAGCTTTCCTTCAATTAAGATACCTGTGTGTCTGCCTGGGAACTGTTGGACATCGGGTGTCCAGTGATGAAGTCTCCAATTTTTGTCAATAGCATCAAAAGTCCAAGAGATGTAGCTGTCCGGAGCTCTAGAAGTCCAAAGGTCAGAAGTAAATGCAGCACTTTTTAGATTTGGCGTAATCTCCGTTATTATGCTCTTCATTCTAGCTTGAACTTCTCTTGATCGAATTGAAAGCTTTCTTGAATATGTTGTACTGTGATGAAGGCTCAGTTTAGGATTTGCAATGTCAAACAATTACTTGAAACCTCTTCCTTCGACTGCTGAAAAGGATGCCAGATCAGTGCAAAAGTAATTCAGCATTGCAGAGTCAAACTGTTTTTAAATGAAATTGTCTTTGTCATATTTGGACTTTGTTTCAAGCATTTCGACCATGGTTCGTTGTTTCTTCTTAGGAGGAGGAAGAAGAGAGTTTTTCCAGAATACTCAACGTAATCTTGGCTGTGTTTTTTTTTCGAGTTGACAATGAAGTCCGCTTGTGTTTCCATCTTTTGTTTTCAAAGATTTTTGCACGCCTAGCATTCAGCACCGTCACTTGTTTTTTGAAAATATCTCCAGATTTTGTTTTTTCTTGGTGACATTTTTGATCGTTGAAATGAGGCAACAATATTTCTTTTCAATATGAACAATATGTGTCAAGTTAAATTCCACTGGTAAACTAATGAAATTAAGTCGAAAGTACACCATTTTATACAAAAAGTTTTTGTATTTAAAATCTAATTAAAAATATTTATAATCTAATTAAAAATTTTAAAATCTAATTAAAAAATCTAATTAAAAAATCTAATTAAAAATCTAATTAAAAACTTAATATGTTTTTGTCAAAAACAAATTAAATTTTTAATTAGATTTATTAAAATCACGGAGTCAAAATATTACTTAATTAAAAAAACAAATTATTAAGCATTTTGTACATTATAATAATTTTTAATTTGGAAAATAACATAATATTTAAGTCTCGTTCTACTTCTCGCTAGAATTTTCTATTTCTCGTTTCTCACGAGAAGTCCCATTTCTTACGAGAAACGAGAACGAGACGAGATCTCGCTCATGGTTATCAAAAACTTTTAGACGGAGTACTCGAATAAAAAAATGCAGTTTCTAAAAGTTTTTTATGTTTAACAACAAAAGAGTATTATTAAAGTTGTAAACCGCGTGATGCCAAGTAATATTCTTGCGTTTTCCTCAATAATAATAGTAATAATAACAATAATATTAATAACATGATGAATTTTATAATGATAAATGATATTCGTAAGCTAGAAACAGATTTAAATAAACGGTTGAATTCAAGGAATATTTGTATAAAATGCTATAGCAACATTGTAAACAATTATATAAGTCCCTACATAACGTTTAAAGTTCTAAAAATCTCTGTCATTCTCACTTTCCATAGCTTTTGTTGAAATATTCAACTCGGAGACTGAGTTCTATTCTTTTAAATCACCGTCACTAAGAGTTTTTTTAAACATACGTATTATCTGAAATCAATTGTTCGTAAAATCTTTTTGTATCATGCAGAAAATGCTTTATACCTGTATGGTTTTCATGTTATCAATAATTTACTAATGCTATTCTTTGGTTACGCTGCGCACTGTCAGGAAGCCGTTTATAAATTAGTTTAGTTGTCTCGGTACACTGAGGTTTATGTTTGAGACTACTGGAGATAGCTTTAATCCTATATATACATAATTCACTTTCCTTTATATACATAAAACCTATATATACATAAAAATGACCTATATATACATAAAAAATACTTTCTTCAGTAACTACTGCAGCAGTTTCTGACGTATTTTTAAAATTTTTACAGGCAATTTGCCAATGGAAACAGCTGATTGTATATTTTGAGGACTGGAGGACACTGTATTTGACGCCGTACTTGTTTCACTGATAAGTTTAGACGTTATACTTGATGAAAAACATTTTCCTCAATTTTGTTCAAGTACAGTTGCTCCTTCAACAAAATTATTAGTATGTTCATTATTAAACAGCAGCTTGCGTTGTTAAGGATTACGGCATGATTATGGCATATTGCGCTTTTTCTTTTTTTGTCTTCCAAGGGCACCGCTAGACTTTCTCTTAGGTTTACATGATATAGAAGATGACCGCTAAAAAATCTAATACATTTACATGCGTCAGATTTTGTAGCGTCCATCTTCTGTTCATTAGACACTGAAGAATTTATCTGCCGGGAAGTTTCTGACGAAGATTCCAAAGCAACCAGCACAATGTACAATGCAATCATTAACGGTTAGGAACTAACTTACTAGGTTTTGTAAGGTTTATAGATCATATATGTACACTCATTTAATTATATTATGAAATGTTTTTATATATAATGTATATAGGTATATATTATAAGTTGAACAACCAAGATTATTTGAAAATCATTAAGCTTTTAAATAATCACAAAAATTATAGGGTTTACTTTAAAATATAGTTAAAGCAGCAGCGTCTTTCATGCGTTATTTCCTCTTAGCAAATAATTTTGAATGAAGAAAATAATTCAAACTAATGCAAATTAAAGCCAACAACTTTGCATTTAAAGAAATTTTGTGAAACGCTTTTGGGAGCAAAAATAAGAAGTGTCAAAGCCGTTTGTTATCTTGTTTGTTTGCTTGTGATATTCATGATGCTTTAATTGCATTGTAAAAAATTGAAGAATCTTAAATTTGCACATGTAGCAATAGCACTAAATAGTTTTATAGTTATTATTCATATGTTAATAATATTGTGGAGTGTAGGGGGCTGCCAAGAAAGTTGGGCGCACCGGGAAATTTTCCGGTTTCCTGGTAGGCCAGTCGGCGCCTAGCCACCACTTGTCAAAACTTTGCGCGAGATCTAAAGTCATGGTATGCTATAACTGTCAGAGGTAAACTACATTGCAAAGGACTGCACATCACTCAAAAAAATGTTCATGTTTCAAATCCAATGAACTAGGGCATGTAGCGACGAATTGTACCAAGTAGCAGAGAAAGTAGGAGAGCGAGTAGCATGCGTCAGCGCGCTCTCAAGAAGCCATGGATTAAGTTCACTTGTTGCCATTCAAACAAAGATTGATGGTAGAACCGTGAAAGCCATTTTAGATACTGCATGTTTAACAACGATTATCTTTTGAAAATTTGTTTCTTATGACCGACTTGCGCTGTCAAACAATTTAAAGGTGACAACATTTGGGGACAAAGTTCATAGATGTGTTGAAATTGCTACGGTTCCTATTGAGGTCAATGTTGAGAGTTGGTAATTACAAACGGCATAATATAATGGCAATTGCTAAACACGAGTGAGTTCAAGTGAAATGCGTTATAAAAAAGACTTGCAATGTAATATCTTATATTAGAGATTAGAGTTTACTCGTATTAGATTTTTAAAAACGAGCTTTTGTTTGTTAATCTTATAATATGAAAAAAGTAACAATATTAGTTGTTTTATGTTTTGTATATTAAGCGCAACACCTGACAACAAAGCTTAAAATATGACAAAAAAGTAATTCATAATTTACCGGGTCATTAAGAGTAGCACTCCTACTAAAAAAGAAAATTAGTTAGTAGTCTTAGAACCATTAAATATTTTGAAATAACTTTTACACAGGCCATCAAATAATTATTTTTGTGCATATTAAAAAAAAAAATTTAATATTTAGAAAACCGGAGTTTTTTTCTTAGTTTCCCGGTTAACTTAGTTTACCGGCAATAAAGAGTTGTAAACCGATAATTTTCTTTATTGAACATGTTTATTTATTATACCATTTTGTTTTTCATATCTATAAAAAACAAAAATTTAAGGAGAATAATTGTAGTCGGTTCTCGTTACAGTTCACACCTGTAAAAATGAATTGAAGTATCTTACTACAGAGGTAGCCAGATTATTTTTTTACATATAAAAAGTTGTTTAGTTGCATAAAACTTGTATCAAATAAAAAACTGGGTACCTCTGTAGTAACATGATTTGATACATTATTTTTTGCGGACTAACAAGGAAAACCTATAATGCAAAATTTTATTTGGCTTTTCTTGGATTTTGATTAATTTAGTATATCATTAAGTTGAAAATTTATCATGATTAAGTTGAAAGTATAATGCAGAAGTTTGATTATTATCATAAGCAATTCGAAAATTGATCAAAAACACGTTGTTTTTTTGACTTTGAAATTTGACGTCTTAAAAGAAAAAATCGAAAAAAAAAGTTCTTCAAAAAAAGGTAATCTGGTACTCAAAAAAGAGAAATTATGTAAAAGTTTTAAAAGTTATAAACTTTTATAAAAATCATATTAAAGAAAAAAGGTATCTTCAAAAACTTGTAAAAATGAAAATGATACAACCAATTTAGATAAACAGTGGGCAAAAACGAAAAAAAGATTTTGAGTTAATTGCATATAATTGCAACAGAAGTTACATAAACTGCACAAAAAAGCAAGGGAAAATGTATAAGAGACAAAACTCTTAAAGGAAATGATACATGTTAATACAATGCTAGTTTGTAATAAATATATAATAATTTGTAAAAAGGTCAATCAATATTTCAAACAAAGAAAAAATATCACCTATGAATGTTTGCGAACGTTTATGAACTTTTTAGGAGCAAAAAACAAAATGAATTTAAGAGTACAGTGAGTTTTGCCGCTCGATTAAGAGATCTGAATCAAGATTACGAAATCAAGCTAAATATTTTACTTTTCCAGATATCGCTGAAGCGGATTTGTTTTATCAGCGTGTTATGCCATAAAACTGAAACAAAAACTTCTTAAGAATGAAGAAATGAACCTAGAGAAATATGTTGAACTTAGATGCATTATGGAAATATCAAAACAATAAGCAAATAGAGGTTAAAGTGGACCATTGAGCAAAACCAATCTTTTTAAGAAGACAAAAACAAGTTAAAGAAAAACTACAGTATTGTGAAAAAGTTAAGAACCACAAAAAAAAACAAATCATAATTTATTTTTATTTTTAAATTTTTTTTTAACCGAATATATTTTTCTGGTAAAAAGAATAATAATAATAAATTTCAGAAAATAGACAAACAAAATAAAAAATAATAATAGTGATAAAAACTTTTAAACAAATATAAAAAATAAATTTAAAGTTTTATAGGTAATTTTTATTTTAAAAAAATTGTGAAAAAGTTAAGAACCACAGAATAAAAAACGATAATTTGTACCACCTAATACCGCGTAATTCTACCATGAATTTTTAAGCACTCATTTATACGATTTGGCATTGAGTCTATTAAATTCTCTAAAATATGTTTGGGAACATTTCCAAGTATTGCTGGTAAAATATTGCGCAACTCCTCAAGGCTCCTTAGTGCTTTCTTGGCAATCTCTTTATCAAGCCAACTCCAAAGATTTTCAATGCAATTTATATCTGGGCTATTTGGTGGCCAAGTTAGACGCTCAATATTTTTACTTTCGAACCATTCAGAGACAATTTTAGCCCTGTGACATGGTGCATTGTCTTGCTGAAAATGAACGGAACGCTTTGCTCAAGTGCATCAATTGACGGTAACAAGTTGTTATTTAAAATATCGACATAATAAGTAGAGTTGAGTCGACCATCAAATAATTTAAACATACCGAGACCATAATGTCATGCAGCACCATATTCCAACCGACCCGCTACCTTGTTTTGTTCTTTGAACGATACAATCGTGATTATATTTTTCTGAAGGCTGCCTGCGAATCATAATTCGGTTTTTTCGGTTATCAACCTCGATATTCATCTCATCACTGAACATTACTGTCCTCCATTTTTGTTTAGACCATTCTTTGACGCTTTGGCAAAATTCTTTTCGCTTTTTTATATGTCGTTTGGTAAGTCGCGGTTTTAGAACAGCTTTTTTCGATAACATATTGTTAGCTAATAGTTTCCTACGCACAAGTGATGCCGAGGCTTGACGTCCATTTGAAAGCTTCCATTCCCTTCTTAATTCATGCGACGGCATGGTTCGATTTTTCTTTGCCAACCTGATTAAAAGGCGATCATCATTGGGTGTCGTCAAACGCGGTCTTCCAGAACGATGGCGATCAACGTAAGATTTCGTCTCTTTGAATCTTTTGATGATTGTTAGCACCGAACTATGTCATCGCTTTACTATTCTTCCAATTTCGCGAGCGGATTTACCTTCCTGGTGAAAATGCACCACTTTTACACGATCTTCATAGGTAATAGCTTTTCTGCTCATTTTTTCAAAAGGAAAGAATTTTTTTTTGTTTGAAATTAAATACTTTTTTTAAAAGTATTTAAAAAAATTAATTTTTTTCAAATGCTTTTATTGGTTCTTTGGTAATAACTCAGGTCATTAAAAGAATATTTAAAAAAAAAGGGAAAAATAAATTTAAAAAGACGTTTCCGCCGCATTTAGCACAAAAAATTCTTTGTGGTTCTTAACTTTTTCACAAAAAAAATATAAAAAAAAATTAACACAATATTTAATCCTTATTTTTTATAGGTTCTATTAACTAACTTTCAAAAAAAAAATTTTTTTCTTTTTTCTCATGCTATATTTAATGTTTGAAAAAAAAAGACTATTTTATTATCTATAGAATAAAAATTAATTAAATTTATTTGAAAAAATTTTTTTTTTTTATTTAGTGGTTCTTAACTTTTTCACAATACTGTAGTTTAAGGTCAAGAGCTAACAAAATTGAAACTAGGTATAAAAGAGATGACTTGCTATGCTTGTAATTTGGAGAGAAATACTTTGTTGGTCACTAAAAAGAGTACAAAACTAAAGGCAAAACCTGCTATAAATCATCTAGCTATTTGTTGCAGAAATTTTTTACAAAACGCTTTTTTTTAAAACGCTTTACAGGACAAAACGGCAAACTAAAGAGATTTAGTAAAACAAAAGAGAAAATTTCATTTTTGTTTTACTAAATACTGTTATAACAGTTCAAAAAGTGAATTAGAGGAAGGGTTTGGCCTTACATTTAATTTAAAACAGAAAAGACTCTCTCAAAACAACATCAATAAATGTAATAGTGTAAAACGTTACAGTAAAAATGAGTATTCACTCAGATTCTAGAGTTAACCTAATTGACAAAAATGCTATTGAAATGATTAGAAACCACAATTCAAGTTTAGTACTAAAAAAAATCATCACTAACTGTGTTTTCTTACCCTTTAAAGCCTTTAAAATTGATAGGTTATTTTATGGCGCGAATTAAAACAAAAAAAACAACAACTACCAACAAAGTGTATATTGGGATATAATGGGAATTGAAACTATTAAGGAACCTAAAATTTTAAAAATTGCAGATAGTAGAAATTTTGTGATTAACAAAAATTAAGATATAAATTCATTGGCAAACAAACCAAATGTTTCAAATCAAATATTTAAATGTGTTTAAAAATATTGATGAAAAAATGTTTGCAAATTCTTTTGGCCCACTTATGCAAGTTCGCACTTATTCTGGTTTGCACTTATGAGAGTTTTTGCAATTGGTTATCACTTATGCCAGTTTGCACTTGTATCAGTTGTATCAGTTGTATCAATGTAGATTTGCTGTTATGAAATTTGCACTTAATCAGTTACCACAGTAAAATCAGTACGCATTAGATGAACAAGCCTTGTTAAAAAATTTATAACTATTGTTTATCAAAACACGTGTATTAGGTCTGAAATTAAATTAAAAAAGTTTTCCTCTAGAAAAAAAAAGTTGTATCGGTGGTAATAATAAATAATATTTTTGATAAAAATTGTACAAATGACTTTATAGGGCTTGTTGATTTGGCCATTTAAATTAATATCTAAACAAAAAATAATCAGACATTTTATATACTACTTGGTAGAGAAAAGATAGAGCTTTAATTTGAACCAAATATTAATTATTTTAAACTTACTTATTAATTATTGCTAATCAAAACAAGACTCAAATTTAATGACACAGGTGATAAGTTCACTTCAATAATAGTTGAAAAATTATCATAGGATAAAGAAGTAAGATCGTCGTGATAAAGAAGTGAGAGAACGCTTAGATAAAAAGTATGCTAAAGTTAAAAAACATTTTGATAAGAAACATAATGCAAAATGAAGAGGGATAAAATTAAATGAGGAGAACACCTGGTTTCCTACTTTATTTTCATCTCTACGTTTATGGCGTTTTACGAGGTCCCCGTAAAACACCATAAACGTGGAGGAAAATCAGATTCAAAATATCTAATCAAGAAATACAGAGCAAAAACAAGCTAACTTTAGTTGTTGCACTAGATGAAGACGGTTACGAGTTGGCTCGTAATATGCAGTTTATAAAAAAATACATTCTACGTGAAATACTAATAAATGATACCGAAAGAACGATAGTTGATAGAAAATCGTATTCCAAGCAAAATAAAATATCAGTAAAATTTGGCTATATTTGTCATTTAGATAAATGAATGTTTTCCTCAAACAAGAAGGAACTGTTGAGAATTAATAACTAAAAATTACGTATTACAATAACAATTGCTAGATACGATTGCGTTCAAGGGGAACGCATTTAAAAAAGGCTTGAAATATAATGTTTAAAATCAGAGATTAGAGTTTGCTTGTATTTCCACTCATCCTTTTTTATACTTTTTTTGTGTTTGATGGAACGTAATGGATAGGAAATGGATATTGAGAGATGGAGACATCTCTCAATATCCATTTCCTATCTGTTAATACATTACCTCAGCATGCAATTCCAGAAGACATTAAGCAAGAGTACAAGACAGAGTTTTGAGAATAGAAAAAGCAAGTACGGGTATTGAAATATATAATGAACATACAATGGAACCACCGAAAGGGTCAGCTTCCACTGATGACATTGATTTAGCAGAAATAAAACAAGGTTTGGTCAATGCTAGTCTGGAGGAGAGAAACCAATTCATCAAGAAGTTCACGAGAAGTTCAGACGCGAAGTGTGAAGAAATAGAGGGAGTAGAGATAAATAAGTAAAAAATCTGAAATCATCAACCTGCGCCAAACATATCTGAAACTAAAAGTGGATGAGACATTGTAGCGTAATAAACGGTATGGTTTCAAAACAAACTATATTGTCTTATGCAACTTAGATTAGGACTCACTTTGACATCGATGATTATGTAGTCTATTGTAAACGTCGTTGTCAAACAAGACAAATATGTGGGAAAGGGATATCATCATAGATGAATTTTTTTGTTCCTATTTTTACAACAATATTTTTTGGTAAAATGTTGTTGTACATAAAATATAGGAACAAGGAAACTCGAAGAGGATTGTAAGATTCTGCCACCAAGGTTGTAAGGTTTTGTTAACGAGACCGTTTAACAATATAGTAATAACAATGTAACCAAATATTTGAAAAAATTAAACAAAATTCGTTTAAAATTACAATAAAAATATTAGGTGTATGACATTTTTATCAATACAAATGTGATGAGTATGGAGTATGTTAGAAAACATAGTAGGAATATATACAAATATAGGAGTATATAAGAAAGTAGTTTCTTTGACAAGTAAAATAAATAAAATCCAGGATGAAGGAGTGCAATGTGTACTGGATTAAGTACTAAAAGTGGGTTGATGCTAGCTCCTTAGAATCAGGAGCTCATGTTCAAATTAGTAAAGCCAGCGTCGAAGACGTAACATGCCTGTGTAAGAACCAATCTAAAGCTCATGTAACTATGGCCAAGTTTGACGCCGTTTCGCGTGGTGTTGATATGGCTTGGGCATGGAGGCTCAACAAACTGCGAATTTTAACTGACACCGTAACGGTCTTTCACTGGATAACTGTGGCTTTAACGGAAAATTAAGACTTCTATCAAAAGCGTCAAGTAAAAATATTATTTCGGCGAAGAGTAAAACTGTTTTGAGATTTAGTTGAAAAATATAACAGGGAGGTTGACGTAATTTAATACCATTAAAAATAATCTAACTGATTACTTAACAAGAGTATCTTGTTGGTGAATGAAAGAGTTGAAGCTTGAAAGTCTTACAAATAGTGTCGAAATTGCTATGAAAAATAAAGATTCAACTTTGGAAATACATCAGCAGACTCTGGAAACTTTAAAGCTAGACAAACTTTATGCTTTGTTCGTAAGAAGTTTCCAGCCACAACAGAAAAAGACGTTCGCAAGATAATTCGAGAGTGTGAACGGTTTTAATCAATAGATCCAGCACCCATTGCATATACAAACAGAAAGTTAAGAATTAAAAGAAAACGAAAAAAACTAGGCATGGATATCAATCAATAACATTACAGAGGGGATCATTACCTAAGTTTAACCAATTGTGGTCATATAAGAAGAGGAATGCAGCACGGCCGAATAAGTGAAATATTGGATGTAGAAATAGAAGTTGTAGAAGATAGTGTGAGAAACGGTGAAAATGGTAAACACGTATACGATAGTGAGAATCTGGAATCAAATACAGAAACAAGCGAGGGTGAAGATTACTTAGCGGTTAAAAGTGAAATTCAGAACACCGAGTTAGCCCTACGTCGAAGCAACCAAGAACGAATATCTCTCAAACATTCTTATCATTGTTGTTATTGAATGTGACCCTAGAGTATCAAGAAATAGTAAATCCTTTTGCGTTGAAATTAAAATTCGTTGAAGCTTTAATTACGTTGCGCTATTTTTTGCTATGAGAATAGTTTTTTTAACAATTTTCGATTAGTAGCTATTTTTGATATGTTTAAGTGGTATTTAATGTTAATATTTGTAAATTACATTATTGTATAAATTCAAACAAAAATTTGGTATGAACAGTTTTTATTAAAGAGAACTGTCAATTCACTGATGTATATTTTGCGTAAAAAATCTGTAAAAACAATTATTGCTCTCACATTTGGCGTTAGAGGGGCACGGTTATTGTCGTTCCCATGCTCCAAAAGAACTCAGCTAGGACACCACATTGAGCCAACGTTGGCCCAACACTTTTGACATTGTTTTGATATTTGCCGAACGTACTACATTAGCTGAAAAAGTTGTCAAATTTGTCTATATTTGCGTTTACGACTTCAACTGACGTGAACTTTTTTTAAATCTGTCTTTAATTGGATTTTAATGGTTCTAATATCAAAGCATTGGTCGTTAAAATCTTTTCCATTAAATAGATGTATGTATATCGATGTCTGTAAAGTTGTTAAGTAAAACATTTGGGGTTTTAAATAAGTAGAACTGATTCGTTTTAAAGTCAATTGTGCTCACTTACATATTACTATGTATTAAATATCTTTAAATAATATAGTTATTTAAATATTGTGCTCATAAGCCATTGTGATGGTTTAAAAAATTAGTTTAAAAAAATTTAAACACTTAAATATTATTTAGGTACGTGCGTATCCAATGAGTTACGAGATGTGTAATCAAAATCTTCGACCATTTTATCATAACGTGCTTAGAGTTTGAGTTGTAAGGATGTTGAGTTATTTTTTAGAATTTTTTATCAGCAAAGACATTTTTTAAAAATTTATTAAACTTAAATTAAAATTAAAAAAGTTATTAAACTTAAATTAAATTAAAAGAATTAAACTTAATTTTTTTTTTTTTTTTTTTTTTGCAGTTATTTTACCGCTTTAATAGTTAACGCTTTTTTTGAGTAAACTTTTGTGAAAAACTTCGTTGTTAATCAAACTGATATTGAAGGTAGGGATGGCAATCCCGGGATCCCGAAATCCCGAGATTACAGACAAATTCATGATCCCGAAATCCCGGGATTAGTCTCTAAAATTTCCCGGGATTTCGGGATAGTAATAAACAATAAATAAAAACAAAAATTGATTAAACTTAATTTATTTATTTAAAATGTCTAAATTTTCGCTATAAAATTTGTTGAGCTGCTTATTCTCCATGCAATGTTTTCCTTTTATTTTTTAAATTCTTAACGTTGGCGTGATTGTCACAAGTTCTTTAACATTAAAAGTTATCAAATACGGAAGGTATATTAAATAAACTTTATTTATCAATTCGAAGTATAATTGTTTTCACATAAGTTCATTTTGAATTATGAATAAAGATAATTAGTCAATAAATAGCTTAAAATATAATTTTTTTTTTCAATAAGATAGAAATTAGCCTAATATCATGACTAACTACGCTGAATTCAACAGCACAAATCTCATATGGAAACATTTTTTAAAAGGAGCAGATGAAACAGCCTTATGCAAAGTAATTACATGCAAAAAAATATTAAAAATTGCTGGTGGTTCAACGAAAGGTCTTCATACCCATTTACTTTCCATACATAAAATTAAATTATCATCGCAGGAATCAAGTTTTTCCACGACACCTTCAACTTCAAAAGAATTATTAGAACCGAAAAATAAAAAACCGAAAATCACAAGTTATTTTCCAACAACATCGAAAAAAGATGAATGCCTACCTGAAGTATTTGCCCGTATGGCAGCAAAAGATGGTATATCATTTAATACAATTTGCAACTCTTCTGATATACGAGCTGGGTTAGTTGCACAAGGCTTTAAAAATGTCCCAAAATCACGAAACACTATTCGAAAAATGGTGTTAGACTACTATAAACAGGTTAAAAAACTAGTTATAAAGGAAATAATTGATCAAATATCAAGAGGCTTCAAGTTTTCTTTAACGCTTGATGAGTGGACTTCTTTTGGAAACTGCAGATACATGAATGTGAACGTACACGAGTTGAAAAGTTATTGGAATTTAGGTTTGATTCGCATTTTAGGATCTATGCCAGCAGAAAAGTGCGTTTCACTTCTAAACGAAAGACTCAACAATTTTAAAATAAAACTTGAGGACGATATCATTGGTATTACCACGGATGGTGCAAGCGTCATGAAGAAACTTGGAAAAATTATAGAAAGTGATCAACAACTATGCTTTGCCCACGCTCTACAGGTGGCAGTAATATCAGTTCTTTATAAAAATGACCCCAATTACTTGGAAATCGATGAAATTTTAGATGATGAGCACACTACCTTTGCAAGTTTAGAGAACCACAGTGATGAAGAAAAAGATAATGATTGTATTAATGACTATGCTTCTGAAGAGGAAGATTGTATTCAAGATTCAAATAATTCATTTTTGTTTAATGAAACCTCTGAGGTTACTATTAAACACCAAGTTTTTGGACCTGTTATAACAAAGGTCAGGAAAATTGTAAAAATCTTTAAAAGGTCCCCAACCAAAAATGAAAATTATTTACAAAAGTACGTAAAAATTGAGTTTGGAAAGGTCATCCATTTGATTATGGATTGTAAAACTCGATGGAGCAGCTTATTGCTTATGTTTGAAAGATTTGACAAATTAAAATATTGTGTTAAAAAGGCATTTCTAGATTTAGAATTGGATTCCAAAATTGACGATTCAATTAAGATGGACGAAAACGAATATAAAATTGTATCTGATTTAGTAGCACTTTTGACTCCTGTTAAAGCCACTGTGGAAGCTCTTTGTCGATGAGACGCAACTTTAATTACAGCTGACATTGCATTAGAGTTTATGTTGACCAAAATAAAACAACAAAAATCTGAAATCGAGAATAAACTGTATGCTGCTTTGAGTCACCGAATTAAAGAGAGGAGAACACCATTAAGTAGCTTAGTTTATTATCTTCATAATGGCCAGGTTACATCAACGAAAATCACAAATGTTTTTGTACCAAATACAAGTAATCAAAATAAAAAGATTATAGTAAGCATGATAAAGCGTTTTCATCCCACAGATATAGCATCAGCAGCAGACAGCAGTTGTGATGTTCAGCTAAACCAGGTTTTAAGAAGCGACGAAGGTGATAAGAAAGTCAAAACAATTAGTGAACAATTAAACGAAGTTATGGAAAAAGGATTGATAGCTATACGAACAACACCTATAAGGGTAGAAAGTATAACTTCTAAGATTCAAAAAGAAATATTTTTATTTGAAAGTGGTGGCACAAGAGGTGATCACCTTCAAAAAGTGTATAACTATATTCTATCTATACGACCAACAAGTGTAGAGTCTGAACGAGCATTCTCAGCCGCTGGGTTTTTATGCTCTAAAAATCGAACACGATTAAACGATGAAATGTTGGACGCTTTGAGTTTTTTAAGGTGGAGCTTTCAAAACGAATTATAACTTTTATATATTAATGTATACTTATATTATTTTTAAACATTGTTATTTTGTGTTATCGTTTAAAGGTGTTATTTATAGTTTAAATTACTTTACTTCATCAGTTAAATTAATCATATAATAGTGTTTGATAATTAAAAGTTCTTCGCAGGCTTTATCTTCTATGATTGTAAGTTTTTCATTCAATCCCGGGATTTCCCGGGGACAAATTTGTAATCCCGAAATCCCGGGATTGAGAATTTCCGGGATTTTTGCCATCCCTAATTGAAGGTATGTTGCGAACATTTTTGAACCTATTGAGAAAAGTGTAAAAACTTATTTTCTGCGTGCCAAATTTCATTGAAAAAGATTATGTAGCAGACACCTAATTTTTTGAAGCATAATTTAAAATATTGTAAATAAAGCAAAGTATTGTGCATATTATAACAAAAATTTCATAACAAAAATACCGTTAGCCAATTCTGACATTTTAAAATTCGTCGAAGTTTTTTTAAGCAATTCTTGTAATCAAATTTTGTTACTTAAATGAGCACAACTTTTTGTAGAATTTTTATTTTGTTACGAAATTTTTACTGTTGTTATACTGATTTTAACCTCTTTTATAACAACTTATAACAAAAAAAGTATGAAATTTTCACACTCATACCTATATTACTTGATAAAGTTTGAAATTTATTGATGAATATAAATTTAGTTTAGAATGGTAATTATGCAAAACTTGGTAAAGTATATCCTTCACATTTGGGGTTTGGGGCACAGGTTTTATGGAATATTGTAGCTCCCAGGCACCAATCATAGCTATTTTGTGCTAGCATTCTTATTTGCTATAAAAATAAACATATCCAGGTTTGAAATTTGCTCCATGTTTGTAAATTATTTTTCTTAAACATAAAAAAAAGCTGAGGTGATCTCTGTAGGAAACTGTAATAGATGCTCGATTTACTTTTTTGTATATTTTTTAATAAAAAAGTATTAACTAGAGGAATTATAATCAAAATTTTCCCACCATTATTTGAAGTACAGTTGTTGTTGAAAATTGTCAGACAACTTTGTTTGTAACTTGATTATTCAAAGGAAGATTTATTATTCTAGCACAACTGGTTACCAATAATCTTGTAATAAGCACTAATCATAAAATTTGAAATACGCCGATGTATGCATTAACATAAGTTAATTAACTCAGGTTAAAGTAGATTTTTTTTTTTTTTTCTCAATATAATTTCGCTGTAAAACAAAAATCTCATCAAATTTTTTAATAAATAAGCAAAAAGATAATGAAAATAACAACTTAAAAAAAAAGACGTAGGCTCGAAAAACAGATTACATCAAAAGGGTGCAAACATAACCAAGTGTATATTTTAAAACCAGTTGGGAATCGAGGAGGACATAGTGATTTTAAAAGCCTAATGTCTAAAATGATATTAAAAATACTAGGAAATACTAAAAAGGATTTTAGTAGAAATAAATAGACTTTTAAAAGGATTTTGTAACCATCGAGTTTTTGTAAAAGAATTTTGATCTAAAAGTAAAGCGGTATCCAACCACAGATTTGTCTTAAACGATCACAATGGCTTAGGAGCACAATTAAAAGCAAAAGAAACCGCTAATGTCTTACTAAACGACTTTATAGTAGGGAGTTTAGGCAATATTTATAGCAAATGTAAATATTTTTTATATTAAATGCATTATATTCCTTAATACATTTCCTTTTCAAAATGGTTTCAACCACCTCTGTAGCTTATTTAGTTCCAAAGATATACGTGTTTTAATATTTTCAATTCATAGACTTTTTATGAAATATTTTCTTAAAGTATCTCGTTCAATTTTTGGCACCGAAAAAAAAAACTTTTTTATCTTTTTTTTTTTTTGCGTAAAAAGTTGCGTAAACTAACTTATAATAAAATTTTATTAGAAAATAAATTGTAAATCTAAATTATTTGAACAATTTATAAGTAGAATTTTTTAGGGGGTTAACGCAGACGTACCATGAAGTAGTCAAATAACTGTATAATATGTTTGAATATGTTTTAAACCTTTTTAACACAAAATAAATTTTCAAATGTTTTAATTTATAATACGTTGAGCGTAACGAAACTTTGATGATAAATATTAACTTGAATTAATTTTCTTTTTCTTTAATAAATTATCAATTGAACAACGTTGACCCAAATAAAACACGCCGAAAACGTCAAAATACGTACAAAATAAAAATAAATCTAAAATTTATTTTTACACAAACAAAAAAAGAAATTAGTCAAAGACTTGTTAATAATTTCAGTATTGTTATAGATTCAAAAAAAGATTTAACCACTTATAGTCTACTGATTCGACTAATTTATTGTTTTCAGCACCTACCATAATATAAAAAATGTTATATTTTTTAATGGGGTTAGGGTTTTTAACTTTTTAAAAATTTTGAAAACAATGAATGAAAAACTCGTTGAATTGTTCTATTTCATTGTGTTTGGCTTTATTTGATTGTGTACTCTCGAGTCCTTAACTCAAGGGGAGGGCGTTTATTATTTTTGGGAAACTTTGCCACCCACACTAAGCTTATTAAGACCCCCTCCCGTTTATTAATTTTTACTTGTTTTAACAAAAAAATTATATCTAAAAACTAAAAAAAAATCAGTGAAAATCAGCTTTAAAAATCAAAAAATACATACTAGTTACTGATAAGTAATAAAACTTTCAGTGTAAATTCTGACCCTCCCCTCCCCCGGTTCATTAAATCTTGACTAAACCCCCCATCCACTTTTATTACCCCCCTCTTGTATTAAGAAATTGAGATTACATAGATTAACAGACACATGGAAATACTTATACGGATTATCTTATCTATCTATTTGTCTTAAACTTTTTAATAGATGTTTTAAATCGTTTTGTCTTTGAAATAAATTATCGCACTATTAATGTATTTGACTATATGTTGCAAATTATTTGAACTCAGAAAAAATATTTTAATTATCGAATTTCAATTCAAACTTCAGAGTAGGCTGTGCGTGTATTGTTAACAAACAATTTTATACATAATTTGCCTTGGCTATTCCGTTCATAAATTAGACAAAATTGTCTAACTTACTTAACGAAGTGCACCAACGAGAAGGTAAGCCATAGGACTTTGCACTCCATCCGTGAGCTGTCATGTTGCCTAAGGTTAGCCCTCCATTTCTGGATTCTTTCCTTTACTTGATAGGCAGTTCATGTAAAAGTAATAGTATTTTTGCATAAGCTTTTTTTTTTTTTTTTTTAATAATAAAAATGTGCAGTTAAGCTGCAAATAAACAACAACAAATAAACAAAATTGGTACAGATAAACATATCAGATATGATTCATACTATTTGTAAAGATAAAAACCACTGAACTCAAATGCAGTAAAAACAAACTATTGGAACATAACAATAAAAGAAATAAGATTAATATATACTGTAACATAATTCTAAATTTACATTAAATAAAATTACCTCGCAACCCTAGCTACAAAGAATAAGATCAATCAATAAAGGAAATGATCATGCTTCATCAGGTTCGTTATCATACTTAACAAGGTATGTAGTTCTTCTACCGTTTAATTGATCAATTTGAACCACTTGCGCACGTTCCCAAGATACTTTAAGAGCATCTTCTTCTCTAACACGATGTTGTATAGAAAAACCTACAAAATTAGATGGACTGTTAATAAATTTTGATAAGGAGTGCTTTTTTTGTTGCTCTATTAGTTTGTTTAGTCTTGCATCCTGAATTTTTTCCATTAATTCTTTTTTTTTGTTTTCAACAGCTGCATCACGTATTGTACGAGGCTTTAAATTATTACTTATATTATTACTTAAAGATTGTTTGTTTGGTGTTAAATTTGCTTGAATAACAATAAGAAGATTTTGATATAATTCCTCTGAAGACAAGTTTATTCTTTTGCTTCCTTCTACTTTTGTTTTACAAAAATGTTTTTTGTCACATTCAACACATAAGATTATGCGATAAAAATTAAGTTGAGCAAGGAGTACTTTTGATTTCAATGGCTCTTCTATATTAGAAACTGTTTTCTCTGCTTCCTCTAATGATATCCATGCCCTTACATTTAAATTTATCAAATCATTACAAGCTGCAACCTTTTTATGTTGTAGTTTAATTTCTTCTCGATTTTTTTCTTCTTGCTTTGCTAGAAGGTGCATAGCTTTATCTTTTTTAAGAGCTTCTTTTCTTTCATCATATTTGCTTTTCATTAATGTTACTTTAGTTCTTGAATATTCAAGCAATTGTTTTCTTTCTTCATCTGATTTACTATTAAGCCATTCTAATGTTTGGTTCTGAGACCACATTGTCAAAGCCTGGATAGTTTGAACATTTGCATTGGGTTTTGTGCGAACCATTAAATCCAAAATGGCAAAGTCGCTTTCTGATACTTTATTAGTGACAGGAACATTAGAAGCAGCTTCAGAAACAGAATTAGATGGATTCCAATATTTACCACCTGGTAATTGATCAGCACACTGACGTTCCAAAATAACAAGAATTGAGTGGAAAATAATTTCAAGTGATTGAACAGTTAAAGAATCAAACTCATCATTTTGAGTGCATTCAAACAGCTTGGTGTAAACCACATCTTGATGAAGAAGATTGGTATCCTCAAAAATTTTTCCATTAGCAAACAATAAAGAAGATGCATCGATACAAAGAGATGAAAGTCTAACTTTCAAGCGAAGTAGGTAGGGGTTTAAAAATAATATACTATCAAGTGATTCGATAATTCTCCACATTGGACCAGTAAGTAGTTTGTCAATAATACCTAATGCACGGACTTCAGCAATGAATACAAGATTTGTGATATCTTCCTTAATTGCTTTTAATAAATTATTAGGGTTAGGCCAAGCATTAAGAAATTCTGTTATAGAATCCTTATGATAGTATAGGGCAGCTGCATTGTAATACAAAATATTAAATTGATTTCCAATAAAAGGAACAAAATAAGATTTATCGTTACGAGAGGAAAGAAAAGAACTAAACCATGATGCAACACCAGCTTCCTCACTACCCCTTGAATGCAATGCCTTATTTTGAAGCAGAATTTTTTCAAAAGAATTTAAAACTTTATCAGTTTCAGAAGCAAAATTAGCAAGCAAATGAAGTTTACAGAAAAAATTACTCATGTCCTTCATATTGTCTTTGACGTTTGAGGAAAGAAAATCCCAGTTACTAATTGCAATAGGCAAAAGTTTTTCCCTTAATGTTTTTAACTGTGAGTTAAAAAGAGGATTAACCGAAGAAAGATCAGACATTGTTGATTTTATTGATGTTATTAGTTTAGCAAAATTAATTTCTTTTTCAGTAGCCGAGTTGCTAACAACGTCACAAATGTCATCTACTATATTAGTAAAGTTTTGCAAAACAGTTGCTGCATCTTTGCCAACCAGTTCTGACAGACCAAAAGATAAAGTTTTCCCACTAGTTGCAGTAATTTGAAAGTTTTGATAATGCTTATGGTATTTCTGAGTACCATCACCATGCAAACAATTGCCTATATTAGAGTTTTTATTTATCAATTATTTTCAAGCATTGCTTCCGCAACTTGAAATTGACCTAAAATTGAAGCTTCCTGCATTAACCTACATTTTACAGCGGCTGATGGCAGTCTAGATATGTTCTTTTTGGCTAGTTTGTTTAAAACTACTTTTATGACTTCGTTGACACTATTCATACTCACGTTCATTGAAAGAAGTTTCATTATTGTTTCTCGAATGTCATCACTGTATCTGCCATCTTCAAATGTTATTACTTCGTCATCATCCAGCAAAGAAACCAATTTTTGAAGTTCTAGATTCTCCTCTTTTAAAATGTTTGTCTTACTATATAACGAAACAACTTCCTTCTCTAAACTTATAACATCTTTCATATTGTTGTCATTAATATAGTTGGTTTTATTTTGCAAAATAAAATTTAAATTAATTATGTCTGAGTTTTCAAGAATTGAATTAATATCTGTTATTTTATTTTTTAATTGCAATATTATTTTTTTTATCTTCATTTTTTAACGAATTTATTTTATTCTTTTTTATTTCCAGCTGAGTATCACGATATTTTATTTTTTTAATCAAATTTCTAACATTAAATGATTCTTTTTTTGACTTTAATAGCTCTAATTTGTTTTCGATATTATTAAGCTTTTCTTCTTTTTCACAATAACACTTTTTAATAAAGTTTAATTCAGCTTCTATTAGAGAGTTTTTTGAAATAAATATTTTTAGATTGTTTGACATATCTTCAAAATCTTTTAGATGTGTAAAATAATCCATTTGTAAATCCATCATAGATTCCATTTTCCTTTTTAAAATTTTATTTTCTTTTTTAAGCATTTTGTTTTCGCTTATCAGTATTGTTTCTTTAAGAATTTCGGATGCATTCACTGTATTATCAGAAAAATTTGCCACAGGTGGAAAAAAGGCTTTACCTAAAACAATGCTAATTTTTTATTTTTTCGTTGTTTCTTTAATTTTCTGATGGTGTCAACTAATCTATTTATCTTTTTGGCTAAAGCTTTCTTGCAGCAGAACAGTTCAACTTTAAAATCCACACAATATCTACAATATATTGCATCATAAGATGTATCTTTTAAAGCCAAATACCAATCATAAATACTTTCATTTATCATTTTATCTAAATAAATAAAGATTTTCCACTCATCAATTCGAAAAAATATATAAACATATAAATATATTATTTTAAGTCTATTAATTATTATATATATATATATATATATATATATATATATATTTATTTATTTTATATATATATATATATATATATATATATGTGTACATATATATGTATATGTATATATATATATATATATATATATATATATATATATATATATATATATATATATATATATATATTATATATATATATATATATATTATATATATATATATATATATAATATATATATATATATATATATATATATATATATATATATATATATATATATATATATAAACTTAAAAACTAAGTAAATTGTATAAAAAGAAAATTGTAAGTTACAAATAAGACTTACTGATAAACTGCTGTGATTCAATTACCAAATGGTTAGCAAAAACCACATTAACAGCACAAAACAAACTCACTTTAGAATACCTTTAGTAAAAATTTATAATAAAATCTCAGCTATATAAAATATTGAATTCAACGTGTGCAAAAATCTTTAGTCAAGTAAAAGAAGAAACGGCAAATTTACCAAAAATATCTAAAGACGGGGGAAATTATAATAATCTTTACTTAGAAAACAAAAAACCCACCCTATAAAACTACAAAAAAAAAAAAAAAAACTTATTCACTTAATAAATAAATAGTTGCAGAATTTGTTTTTACGTGGGGATGAAAGAATTATTTTAACTTACTTGTATTTTAACAAAACTGAAAGATTTAAAACTAAATAACTTTATCAATTCTAAACCAAAACGTCGTCCCCAAACAAATTATTGTAGTACAACCTTTTCTAAAAAAAATAACATCTACATGTACGTATATACTATTTATTTTCATGGGTGGGTTTTTATTCTTCAACACCTACATAAAATCATTTCTGGCGTTTTTTGGACGAAGTTTTTCAAAAATATATTAACGATTTTTTTCCGCGATAAAATGTCACGTGACAAAACTTCCTATTTATAGACGCGGATATGCAAGTATTTAACTATGTGTCTATTCGCACATTTTTAAAGTGCATCTTATAATCTATTCGTAGGTTTAATAAAAAAAAATGAAAAAATCTTCCAACTTACTAAGAGGGGGTGCCTGAAATATACGTCCACCCTTTTGCACATCATTTCTGTCAATATTGTTCTATATATATGCAATTTGATGACAGCTTCATTACAGTAGTTTAAAGGTGAGCAAATTTAGGGGGCTCATTCGCAAATTTAGGGGCCCTTATGGAACACTGTTAAAAGCGTGATTTGTTAACATTTTCAAAACTCTTTTTTTGAAAATCTGAGCGTGAAAATTTATTAATTTTTACTTTTTTATTTAAAATAGACTTATCTTGATTTGAAGTTGTTTTCAGATCTGAGTATTTAATTTTTTTTCTGAACAAAAATAGAGTTCACTTAACACTACTTTTGTCTTAATTTATAGATGCATGATACACTTACATTCATGGATAAAAAAATATATATAAATATATATAATATATATGTAGAAATCGCGATTTACGGAACCGATTTTTGTGCTAAGATTTTGTGACTCGTTTTTCCACTTCTTTGTAGGCAGCGTGAGGTAGATCTAGTTTTGTGGAGTTTCTTTTTAGAAACATATACAGACATAGATACTTTTTTGAAAGAAGAAAAGTAATTCTTGATTATTTAAAGACTCTTACGTATGGTTACTGAATTTTTTCATGGATTATTTTGCTCCTGAATATTTAGTTGATGTACTCACATTAATTTGTAGTCGAAGAAATGTTGATCCCACTTTTTTCTTTTTCTAACACATTTCTATATGTATTTCCTATGTACATGCCAAATTTCAACGAAATATAATTGGTAGAAGATAGTTTAAAATGTGTTATATTACTTATAACACTTTTTTTAGGTAGCCTTAGGCAAACGCTTTTAAATGTGTTTTTTTATTAGAAACATATATAAACATAAATTATTTTTATAAAGGAGAAAGGTTGAGCTTGATTTTTACATGATATTTATTTATGGTTACAATACTTTTTCATGGATTACTTTGCTGACAATTTTACATGAAAATTGTGTCCCCGTTCTCACAATAATTTGTTGTTGAAGGAATTTGATCCCGCATTTTTTGCAAGTTAACCTATTTTTTACATCTATTTTCTTTGCACCTGCCAAAAATCAGCAAAAAATATTGGTAGCAGATAGTTTAATTAGTTTAGGACTTTTGATACCTAAATTTGGTTTTTCTGTTTGTTTTTTTTCGCTAAGCGAAATACGGGAGCACACAGAGGAGCCATTTATTAAAAAAAAATTATTGCAGTATTGTGTTATTTTGATTTTCATTATTAGATTAAATAATATGAATAAGTTAACTAAAAATTATTTGGATTCTTAAATGGATAGTAAGTTTAATATTTTTTTAAAATGATAAAAATATTATTAACTATTTTTAAATTGAAATAATAATGATAAATACTATTTATTATGCATATATTTATTTAAAATGTAAATTTTTTTTTTTTAATGTAACATTGAAAAAAAATTAATGTCCACTCACACAATAATTTTTTTATTAAAAAAAAATCATGTGTCGCTGACACATTAATCTATTTTTAAATGATACATAAAAAAAAAGGTTAAGGTTTGATATTTATCATAAATTTTTTTACTTGATTTAATCTGACAGTGTCAGATTAAAACTGTTACTTTTGATTTGATTGTTAACTGATCAGTTGACAATTTTATTACAAGACAAGATACTTAATTGATTTAATCATAGCAATAAACTTGTTAGTGTTTTCCAAATATAATAAAATATATTATTATTATTTCAATTTTTATCAATTATTGAATTGTGTACTTCTTTAAAAAAAGAAATTCCAATTAATTAATGAAGTTTTTTAAATTATTATTATTGTATTTTTTAATAAAGTGCTATGCTAAGTTATTAAAGTACTATCAGTTTAAAATTTTTGTGTGTAATTGTACAATTTTATTGTTATTTTTAGTCCAATTAACACAGCCTACCACTGGTAAGTTTGTATAGCATAACTTTTCGTAATGATTATAAAACTCCAATATTTTTTCAATCTTACCTTCTTTCCAGTGAGCAAAACGACGTCCGTGGGACGTCCGCAAGAGGTCTATTTTGGTCCTTGGGACGTCTTATGGGACGTCCTCCAGACGTACCAAATCAAATGCTTTTCGTCCGTCCAACGGGGATCTAAAGGGACGTCCGTAGGACGACCTTGAAGGACGTCTATAGCACGTCCTACGGACGTTTTACACAAGTCCCCGATCCCTATTCAGGCAGTT
Source organism: Hydra vulgaris (assembly GCF_038396675.1). Classification (NCBI taxonomy): domain Eukaryota; kingdom Metazoa; phylum Cnidaria; class Hydrozoa; order Anthoathecata; family Hydridae; genus Hydra; species Hydra vulgaris. The sequence continues at coordinate 36,254,833 of NC_088920.1, forward strand.
AAAAATACGTCTTCGGCACGTCTTAAAATCATTTTAAGACGCGCCGAAGAAATTTTTCCGAAAATTTAAATTACTCTTATATGTAAGACTTGCAACTATAACCCTTATAACCCATGTAAGTGCTACTTTTATAAAAACATTATCCAATACTAAATACTATAATTATATATAACCTTAGAAGACAAAATAATAGTATAATAATGCGTTTATACAAAACATTTATTCTTATAAAGAACTGTTTTGAATTCTGTTGGTTGTGTATACATGCGCTAGAATAAGAAAAATTAAAAAACGATTTATGATTTAAAAAAATGTATTTACAAAATGAAAAAATAAAAGTAATCATAAATACTATTGCTTGTCTGATGTGAAACCACAAAGAAAGAACCATTTTTATACGAGAAGATCCATTTATTAATTATGTAACTTCAGATTTCTCATTGCTTTATTTCGAATCGCTCGTTTTAAAATATAACCAATGTGATAACCTAATCGATCTTTATGATAGTCTTCCTTGCTGCTGTTAAGTAGAGCACCTACAACACAAAACATTAAAAATAAAAAGTCACAAGAAAGCCACTAAATCACAAATTTTAATACTAACATTTACTTGTGTTTTATATAAATAAAAATATAATTAGCCTTCAAAATGTGCAAAAAAATGATTTTAAATTGATTAAACACGCCTCCTTTTGATATGTCGCTGATATTGCGCTATGATGACTATAACATTTTTTTAAATAAAAGCATAATGGAAAAATTGGCCTTAAATCAAAATTCTTGTAACAGAAGTTATGCTCAAAAAAAATTTAAACAACTTTCACACAATAAATTTATTACATTTATATACCTGTCAAAAAACAAATAGTGAAGTGTCTTTGAAAAAGACTGCTTGTTCTTTAAACCATACAGACTAAAGCCATTCTGTATTTCCCGTGACATCATTCCATCAAGAGCAAGCCTTACTGCCGTTCTTGCGTCTTTTCCTCCAATTTCTTTTATATGTTTTTTCTAAAGAAATTAGCCAAGACAGAAAATTAAAAAACTTTATTAAAAACATTAAGTGTAAAAATAACCAACAAAGAAATTAAATCAAAAATTTAAAATTTTTTTTTTGTTATTCATGCAAAATAAAAAAATTATTTTTTGAATTTAATATTCATTTAATTTTGATACTTTGAAACGAAATTTTAATTTATTATAATCTTAAACTAATTAAATAAATATAAAAACTTATAAATCTGCAAGTGTTTAAAATAATTGTATCTGTAGGTAAGAATTGAAAACAACCTTCTTTTGAAAATATGCATCGTCTTTGAGTTTACTCTCTTTTGCCTCAAATTCTGCAATGCTTTCAGCACTTCTAGACTGCCTGAATCATTATTTACTGTCATATCATTATCTCGAAGCAATCCAAGTGTTTCAGAAATGTTTTTTTGATTTTCTTCTAATTTTGTTAGACGCATAAGCACAGTGTATTGAAATTCTATAAGGAAATAGCCTTGCATTACCAAAATAATTTAATACTTAAGTTATAAGCCATGAGGCATCATGATAGGGTAGAAAAAATCCAGAGGGCTATTGAATCTATAATGGGTTTGGGGACCGACGATTCTATTATAGGGTTGCAAAAATTGCACAAGGGATGTGGCTGCAAGACATTGAAATATAAAACAATTGAATTTACTTTCTCAGTATTTATTACATTTTATATTTATTATATATTTTATATTTATTATATATTTTATATTTATTATATAACCCCAACCCCAGACAATATCTTATTCTACATCATGTCTAATATCCACCTGAGGGTATATAAATATTACATAGAATAGAAAAAAATACTTTAAAGTGCTTACGTTTGGTAGACATCTCCTTGAAAGAGGTTCCACCATCAGTATATGTTTTAAATTTCCCACATGTATTTTTTGTTGATATTATTGGATTTACCGAAAAAGATATGGACATATTGCAAAAATTTTTTTAGAATCAGTTCCTAAAAAAAATGTTAAAATATGTTTTTATATTGGAACAAGTTAAGAAAATAAAACTTTATATCAAAAACAAAATTTTAAAAAGTACATCAAAAATAAAGTTAAGATTAAGTGACTTTAACCCAAACAAAGAAATCTGGTCAGGTTAGAGAAAAAAAAAATCTAACATAACAGGTGCCTCTGTTGGTTACTATTAACAAAAAATTAATTTCTCAAATAGTGGGAGATATATCTTTACAAGCAGCTAAAGATAGCAAATAATCTGCTTAAAGTAATTAAGACATACATTAAAATAATTTTTCACATTTTGAGCTACTTGTTGGTGTATGGAAGTTGGAAGTTTCCAGTTGTGGAAACTGAGATAAGGTATCTTCTTCTGATATTAGGGCTATTGACCGCTTGCGTTTTATAACTGGACTTGCAACACATTTATCTATTTAAAAAAATTGAGTGTTTTTTTATAATAAAAAAAATTCAAAAAACTCAAAAAAAGAATTATAAAAGTGAAAAAAATAAATTCAATAATTTTTTGCATTATATTTTATTATTATAACAAAATTAAAAACAAAAACGCTCCAGAAACAAAATTAATAACGCTTGGTCTTATGCAGAGGCCCAGTTCATTGTGGTTCGGCTTTTAGAGTTAAAAGGTTTAGAAAGGGTTGTAACCACAATTATAAAAAGTATAACAAAATGCCTACTTGACTGTAGTGGCCTCCTCAGCCTTAAGCAAATTCCATAAAAATAAACAAATAATAATAGTTTCTACATGTTTGATAGAGTAGGGCAGTAATTATGTTTTTGCCACCATTTCAAAAAAACTATAATGAAATATGGATCATAATTTATCAGCATATTTGGATAACACGAAAATTATTATGAACTTTTAATTAATAAAATAAATTAACAAACCAAACTTTTCTTCCATTTCTGAATCACTTTTTTCAGAGTCAACTTCTGTATCATTCTCTGTAGTTGACAAAAAACTTATCATATCTTGCGCAACTGATTTGAACCTAGATTCCAATAAAACTTTCACTATCACCAAATTTGTCCAGTTGCTCTCAGGAGTTGACCATTGAGAAATATAGAAACTTAATAATTTGTGTTTTGGTGGCCAGTACAGAATCATATTTTCTAAATCCACCCAAGGACATGGTGCAACAGTTTTAACTTCTTGGTTGTTTTCAATAATAACCAGAGCTGACCATAGTTGACTAAAAGATATTTTGGTAAAAGAATAAAACAAAAATATTCATATATTGCTAAGAACATGTTTATCATTGTTTCATATAATACACAGAGAAAAATATTCTATTATTAAACTAAACATACTAATGATAAAAAAGAATAGTCTAATTGGTAATATATTCACATTTAATTTGTTATTAACAAAAACAGAATAACTTCATAGTAACTTTCTTAAAACTATCAAAAAGTATTTGAAATAAGTTAAAAATAATTTAGTGGTATATTTATTTGTCCTAAATTATAATAAATATTAGAAATATTTGCTTAAAACTCTAACTTCCAAGGCAGTTCCAGGATGCAACTCATAATTATTATGAGCAAAATATTTAAATTATTGTTTTAAGTTTGAATAAAACCAATAGAAAAATAAATACTGATGTTAGATGCATAATCATTAAAAAAACAATGATATCAATATTTTTTACAAAACTTTGTTTATAACATTATTTAATAATGAAATTGTAGACTCTTATATTCTTATATTTATTTCAATTTTTCGGAAAATAACCGTAGTCTGATCTTGACTAAAATTACAATATATACAGTATATACAACAGTAACTGTAAAATAATGTTTCATTGAGCTTTTTAAACTAATTTAAAGATCTTCTAGAAGAGGAATTACAATGTAACCACTCTTGTATGGTAAACTCACACATTTTCTAATCAAATCTGATATCTGTTTTCTGCAATAAATAAAGTGAGCATTTTTTTCACATTATAAATGTTAAATTCTTTTGAATCAATAAAACAATGGAAAAAGGATTCCTTAATTCCTACATTGATCTTTGATGCAAAATCCTCTTTTAAACAAGATACATCTTTAAGCTCACTAAGCCTATTTGCAATCTGGGAAACTGAGTTGTGCTTACCACGTACAAGACGCTTCATCTTTTGTAAATAATTTTCAAACTGGAATGCAGAAACATCATGTAGGTTAGAGCTACATCATCAGTGATGTGTAATAATGAATGTACATTATACACTAGGGCAATTCCATTTTTACCATTTAAAATTGGTATAGATGTGGAAAATTCTGTAACAAAAAATAAGAATAATGGTGAAACTATTTTTTAATTAAAATGGTTAATTGATTAGGCTATTGTAAGAAAAGTGAACTCTAAACTTCCCATCCACGAAAGAAGTATATGCAAAAAACTTGAGTTACTTTTTGAAAAAGTTTTATGTGCTGAACATAAAATTGTTAACGTAACAAATTGACTGGAGCAAGCAGAAGACGATGGTCTTATCACCTTGCCCCGTTAATTTCAATTATATTTAACAATCAATATCAATTAAATATAAGATAAACACAAGTTATAAGATATTTAAATATATATAAATTATATATTTATCTTAAATTATATATATGTATATATATATATATATATATATATATATATATATATATATATATATATATATATATATATATAAATAAATATATGATAAAGTTTGGCATGCTGGTCTTCTCCATAAGCTTTCTTCTTATGGTGTATCCGGCAACATCTTTAAGATCATTGAATCCTTCCTTTCCAATCGTAGCATAAAAGTTGTCCTCGATGGACAACACTCTTCTTCTTATTCTGTAACTTTAGGGGTTCCTCAAGGTTCTATCCTTGGCCCTATACTCTTTTTAATTTACATTAACGATCTTCCAGATATTCTCACATCTAAGGTGGCATTGTTTGCTGATGATACTACCATTTATTCTTGTCGTGATAAGAAACCAACACCCTCTGATTGCCTGGAGGGGGCATTTGAGCTTGAAAAGGATCTCACTTCTGCTACAGCATGGGGCTCACAGTGGCTGGTGAACTTTAATTCAGATAAAACTCAATTTTTTTTAGCCAATCGTTATCGCAATAATTTAGATCTTCCTATATTTATGAACGGTGATGTACTCGATGAGTCACCTACTCTTCATCTTCTAGGATTAACTCTTACTTCCAATCTTTCTTGGAAACCATATATCAAATCGGTTGCAAAATTAGCATCTGCTAAGGTTGCATCTCTTTATCGAGCTCGCCACTTTCTTACTCTGGATTCTATTCTCTACCTCTATAAATCTCAAATCCGGCCTTGTATGGAATACTGTTGCCATATCTGGTGCGGATCTTCTAATGATGCCCTTTCTCTTTTAGACAAGGTGCAAAAACGCATTGTAAACATAGTTGGACCTGCTCTTGCAGCCAACCTTCAACCATTATCACATCGTCGTAATGTTGCTTCTCTTTCTCTTTTCTACAAATACTATAATGGGCACTGCTCGAAAGAGCTAGCGTCTCTTGTGCCATCTACTAAAATTCATTCTCGTGTTACTCGTCATTCAATTAAGTGTCATCCTTTTTCTGTGACTGTTCCTAAGTGCTCCAAAAATGCTTATTCATCTAGTTTTTTTCCTCGAACATCAGCTCTTTGGAATTCGCTTCCTTCATCTTGCTTTCCTGATTCATATAATTTGCAATCTTTTAAATCGTCCGTCAATCGTTATCTTGCTCTACAATCTTCATCTTTTCTCTTTCAGTAACTTCCAACTTTAATTAGTGGCTGCTTGCAGCCTTGTTGGAAGCGAAGATGTTTAAAAAAAAAAAAAAAAAAATATATATATATATATATATATATATATAAGTAAAAAACACTTATCTAACTTTTTTCTTCAACTTGAAGCTTCACCATAGCTGGATCATCAGGAAGAGTATATATATATATATACATATATGACCATTGCTGGATCATCAGGAAAAGAATATATATATATATATATATATATATATATATATATATATATATATATATATATATATATATTCACATATATGACAATATTTCATAATCAGTAGTTTTTATAGCTTTTATGTTTAGTAAATATCTTTATTTAAACATGTGTTTATGTTTAGGAATTTCTTGCTGTATTGTATTATAATCAGCAAAATATTCATAATTTATAAAAGTAATATAATTATACTATTTTTTTTTTTTTTTATTATAGTTAATAATTTTATTTTCAATTATAATATTAAAAATAATGATCTACAATTTCTACAACTTGTATTAAGTGCATTGACCTAATTGTAACTAAATAAGAAATGAAGTATTGCATTTTAAAATATGTAACTGCATCTTGTTTTCAAATAGATAATAAATAAAATGGGAAAAGTTGCTAAGTCCCTTAAAAGTAGAACTCGCTGCACAAGTTCTCGGTTTGCAGGACTACCAAATGATCTACCTGTTAGCAACCTTCTCACATTTAAACAAGTTATACAGTTCAGCTACAAATTCAATAAACAACTCACTGCCAAAAAAATAACTGATCAAAAAATTATTTCTCAAATAAGCATTAAACTTGTTGAGCTATGGAGAAAAGTGAACTCTAAACTTCCCATCCACGAGAGAAGTATACGCAAAAAACTTGAGTTACTTTTTGAAAAAGTTTTCAAAAGGGAACAAATCTAGCATTGTTTATTTGGAGAAGAACTTTAATTCATTGTTTGAATTGTCTGCTTGTAATTGTGAACTACCTGTTGCTAATTGTGATGACAGGTATAATAAGAACTTCTACATCGAGTTTTAAATTTAAATAAAAATTTTATTAACTTACTTTAAATTTTTGGCATATTTATTTTAAAATTTAAATAATATTTTACAACTTAATTAAATTATTTCTGCAGACTGGTTAGATGTGACATTAAAGATTGTTTCAAAAAACATATATTGTGCCATTGTGATGAAGAAAAGAAGGTATTTAGCAACTAAATTTTAAAACTACAAAAATCAATTTTTTAAGGACATTTATTACAGCAAAAAATATTTTATTAGTAGTGTTTACTATTTTTTTAATTTAGGTACCAGTGAATGAAAGGGAGTACCTAAAAGACCAAAGAGCTAAAAAGACCAAAGCGCTAAAAAGGGTGGAAAAGGGTCATTTCAGATTGGCAAAATTGATCAAAAAGGACTAATCAAGTTAAAGAATAAACAAGTAATTCGAACATTGTATAAGCAAGAGTCTTGTGTGGATAGTCTTGAAGAATCAAATTTAGCGGTAAATAAGCATATGTATATTTGTTATTATTGATTCGTAAGTACAATTAAATATTTAGAAAGAAGTGTCTTAAATTGGTACTTAAATTGGTTTAACCAGTGCTATTGGCCTAGCACAACTGATATCTGATATATATATATATATATATATATATATATATATATATATATATATATATATATATATATATATATATATATATATATATATATATATATATATATATATATATATATATATATATATATATATATATATATATATATATATATATAGTTTAGAACAGGAGAACAACTTGACATTGACCATAGTAAAGAGGTTTTTTAATTAAAAGTTATTGGAGTTGATGATAAAAAAGATAAAGAAACGCTTGTTCACACAATTGCTTACAAATCAGAAGGTGAGCCAATTATAATACCTGGAATTGAAAAAGAACCACATCTCACATTTACTGCAGAAAGTGGAACAAAGACAATAAAATATTTAACACATAAAATTATTACAAGTGGAACTGGAGTTTCCAAAGCAAATGCAACTAAAGAAGTTCTAAATGAGTTTAACAGCACTGAAACTCTTGAAGCTGTGGTTCTTGACAATACAAGTTCAAATACTGGTACAGACAATGGTCTCCTTGTTAAGCTAGAAAATTTTATAAATAGAAAATTACATTTAGTTGGATGTCAACTACATCAAAATGAATTGCCATTAAGACAAGTAATTATTCTACTTGATGGAAACACATATGATCCAAAGAAATATAAAGATCCAGTTTGTTCATTGATTTCAGAAAATTCCATACCTGAACTCCCTATAATAGTTTCGAAAATTCAGTCATTTATGGATGAGCGTGTTGTTTCTGATTTAATGTGAAGTAATGATCAAAGAAAATTGTATGATTTAATCTGAAGTAATGGTCATAGAAAATTTTATGAATACACCATTGATATATCTACAGGTAAAATTTCAAAAAAATATGCAATGACAAAACCTGGACCTGTGAACCATGCAAGGTGGTTGACACTTGTTTTATGCATTATGTATAAATATACTAGAGAAACAAATCCATCGGCAGAGTTGGTTATGATAACGAAGTATATAGTCCAAGTATATTCTCCAATTTGGTTTGCTATAAAACGATCAGGTCAAGATTTCATAAAGATTCAGCAAAAATTCTGTTAAAAATGATTGAGTTGACTAAATTGCAAGATAAAAAGATTCAAGAAGTTGTCTTTAAAAACTTAGCTGGAAATTCATTTTGCTGTTTACAGGAGAATTTTCTCTATTGCATGATAATGGATGATGAGAAAGTAAATCGCGACAAAGTCATAGATCGAATACTCATTATTAGGAAACTAAATGAGGAAAATAAAGAATTTGTTCCTAAGCTTAAACCCAAAACAATAATGAAAATTGATTTTGATTGTAACTGCTGGATTGATCTTGTTCCAATATGCCAAATTGAAGTGGAACCTCCTACTACAATTTATTTTTCATCTGTTGAACTGATGAACGCAAAAGAATCTGGAAAGGTTTTACCGCTTACATTTCTTCCAAACAACTCTCAGTCGGTTGAACATGCAGTTAAGTCAGTAACCAAAGCATCAAAACTTGTTTATGATCTCAAAAAAAAGGCACAACTTTATTCTTACTAAAGATCAGAGTAAGGAAAGAAAATCATAGAAATGTTACCAAAAACAATTATTTTGTTCCAAGCATTTAAAAAAAACTGCTAAATGTAACTCTTGTAATATTAATTGTAATAAGAACAATTTATTTATTTGAACTTTATTTATATAAATTTATAAAATTAAATTTATATTAGTTTTCCAAGGTTTAGAAAATGAACTGTTTTTTTTTTAAACGGTAAAAAATATAAAAGGGTTAAAAAATGAAATCATTTTTAAGCCTTGCTTTCTTGTTTTGGGGGTGGTCAAGGCATTATTTAGGAAAGGTGACACGAATCTTACATAGGCTTTTTACAAAAAAGTTCCCAAAAATAAAACATTTCTCTAAAAAGTTACTGCCCCCTTTATTTGTGCCCTTATCTACTATAAAGACCAGATCAAGGAGAGGACAACCAACCATATCTTTCCTTTTATTAAGAAATGACTTATAATTAGTTGCACCATTTACATAGGCCAGTTGGCAGATTAAAGGGTTTCTTGTAACACATACAACTGTTGATGATTGAAAAATAGGCTAATTTAAAAATGCTGGCATTTTTGGTGTGGATTTGACACGTTTATAATGTTTGCATTTTTAGATAGTTAGGTCTAATGGTCTTATATGCTGTTAATCTTAGATCAAAACAAAGTGTTAGAAAAATTTACAAGCGTCTCAAAATGGCTGAAAATTTGACATTTTAGGCGAGTAGACATTTTGCTTTTAGATATATTTAAGTTCTAAACTGCAACAAGCTGCCTATATTTTGCACGTTTATTGCAGACAGTAGTAGCTAATCAGAAAAGTTATCTGTAAAGACTTGTGGATGAACAGAATAATTCTACAGCTAGTTTTATTTTGGCATATTTTAGCAATTTTATGATTTTTTCCAAAGTTGAGGAGTTCATAAATTTTTTCTAATTTAACACAAGTTAATAAAAACCACTTTTTTTAAAGAGAGAATTATCCAGAAAATAGTTCTAGAAAAAATGAGACACTTGTTGAAAGTGAGAAAAAAGTTATACAGCTCTAAAGTAGTCTGTTTTGACCATTTGTAAATCGAGGGGGGCCACTGTGTCATGTTTGTAAGGCTATAATTTCTGAACCGTTGTACTTGGAAGTCTGAAATTTCAAGTTTAACCTATCTACATGATGCACATAACAATATGTAAAAATCAGGAAAATCAGAGATGGTGCCCCACAAAGTTTTCTTTAAATTGGTTGAAATATAATGATTTGACCCTAAAACAAGTGACACACACAAATATTACACTTGAAATACTGAAAATTTTAACTTGCACACTTCCTTTTTCAACACTATTAAATATGGCAAGCGCTCTATAAAACATCAATGTATTTCTCACTGGAACCAAATAATACCATTAAAAAAAAAAAGATTTAAACTAAATACCCTATTATTACGAACATTCTTCTTCTCAATCGAAACCAAATTAAGAAATTCTTAGTTGAGTATATATTTAATGAATATTAATTTTATCTTTTATTATTATTGCTTTTTTTAAATTACTGTATTTATAAAACTATTATTACTTTTATTTTATACTGTCTTTTTTAACTGTACTGATATTACTATTATCATTAATTTATCTTTGTTTTTTAAATCTTATTAATATTATTTATAATGATAGTGATAGTGATTCAATTGTAGTAATAGTTTTATGGTTATTGTCCTAATTTTTACAATTGTTATGTTTTTTTTATTAACTTCTGTCATAGTTATAAACTTTAATATAATTATTTTTACCATTGTTTTATCATTAATTATAATTTTTAGTAAAGTTATCATGATAGTTACTATTTGTTTTTTTATTCACATTATTATTAATATTATTATTTTTATTATATTATTATTGCAATTATTAATATCATCTTTATTTATCAGTGCTTTATTTTCCTTTCTTTCTTTTTTTTTTCTTTTTAATTTTTTTTTTCTTACTTATAATTCTTTCTGTTTTATATATTTTTTGTTTTTTTTTAGGTGTCACTCCATTGACTAGTTTTTAACTATATAAGTGACACCTAACCTTATTTATGTGAGTTTATAAAATATTGTAAATTTTCATATTTTATGGTTAAATCAATGGATAAAAAGTATATTACAATCATTTAACCATATATTATATACAATTTGTATGCAATAAATTTGTGTGCATATTATGAACATTGTATTACCACAATTGTATTACAACACTATTACAACAATTGTATGCACACACATTTAATGCATACAAATCAAACTCTGAAAAATAATAATACATGTTCAAGCATAGTATACTATGTAATACATTACAGTATATATATGTGTGTGTGTGTGTGTGTGTGTGTGTGTGTGTGTGTGTGTGTGTGTACACAAACCATTGGCCATAAATTAGAGCATACTTTATATATATATATATATATATATATATATATATATATATATATATATATATATATATTTCTATATATATATATTTGTGTGTGTGTGTGTGTGTGTGTGTGTGTGTGTGTGTGTGTGTGTGTGTGTGTGTGTGTGTGTGTGTGTGTAAACACACCATTGGCCATAAATTAGAGCATACTTTTTTTATATATCCTGTTTGATTAAAATTATTTTGAAAGCTATTTAACTTTTTAAAATTTTATTAGGTCTTATTAATAAGTATTGTGTTTACTATTTAGTTGACATGTTGTTTCCATAAAAGTTATTTTGTATCCCCTAATTATATAACTTTATAACATTGACTATATTATTTTGGTTTTTTTTGTTCTTCAATAGTTAATGCTTACTGCTTCATTTTTAAAGTTAATGTAATATATTGATTTATTTTTTGATAGCTTGAATTTAATTTTCATTATCATTTATTAACTCTAAATTTTTAATTTTTATTTTGAAATAGTACTGATGAAAACTCAAAGAGATATTAAAAAATCTACATAATGAGCAAAGAAATACAGCATGAAACTCCAAAATCATGGTTGAAAACCTCTGTAAAAACATGTTACAAATCTATTTTTCTTTAAAACCAAGGACTATCTCATCGTCAAATAGCCAATAAGTTAAATATTGGGTATTCAGTTGTTGCATGTATTTAAAAGCGTTATAATGAAACAGATGATATTAAGGATCGGAATGATCTGGTTGGCCAGCGAAAACAACACAATGAGATAAACGTTTATTAATTTGCTTGACGAAACATGACAGAAAATTAGTATCAAATAAAAAAAAAGCAAGGATTGCCTGGTGCAATCAACATAAAAATCAGCCTAATTGCAAGTGGTAAAATGTTATATTCTCAGACAAATTGAATGTTAAGGCATATATGCAAGAATATGGAGTATATATGTTGAATATGTATATATCCTGTATATATCCTGAATATATGCTATGGTAAATCATCTCAAGTGATTTGATTTGAATTGTACATGAAAATGAACCAAGCAAGGTAGTAGCAGTGTAGGCATTTGGGTCTGCATGAATTATGCAGGACTTAGATGCTATCAATTATTTGAAGGTCATATTTTTTTATGGTTTTTCTTTTGTAAATTATTGTTTTCATATATTATTTGAAATATATTCTTAAGTTTTGTCCAATCTTTTTTTTTAATTAAAATAATATTTTTCATTATTTTTTATTTTTTGGTATCTAAATCTAATTATGTTTAGATCTTTTATTTTGGATTTTCATAATGCATATAGATTTTACTTATAACATTAAAAAATAAAAATATAAAAACATTTTAGTTTTCAACTAGTTTATTCTGAACTTATGTTTAATAAAAAAAATCAGTGAGCTCTAATTTATGACCAATGATATATATATATATATATATATATATATATATATATATATATATATATATATATATATATATATATATATATATATATGTACATATATATATATATGTACATATATATATATATATATATATATGTACATATATATATATATATGTACATATATATATATGTACATATATACATATATATAATGTAAAAACATTTTAGTTTTCAACTAGTTTATTCTGAATTTATGTTTAATAAAAAAAATCAGTGAGCTCTAATTTACGACCAATGATATATATATATATATATATATATATATATATATATATATATATATATATATATATATATATATATATATATATATATATATATATATATATGTACATATATTCACCATATATATGTAACATATATATACCATATATATGTAACAAGGCATAAAGTTGTAAAATTTGCTTTAAATTAAGGACTATGTATTTTTATCATAGCACTATCATTAGAAAGATTTAAGCCAAAACTCTCAATCTCCGCGCACCCATACCACAGCATAGTTGAGATTTTATATCTTTTTCTTGATGAAATATCTTTACTACTACTAACAAGTCTCACCAACGCCAAAAACTAGTTTAATGTCATGTTCTGGATATATATATATATATATATATATATATATATATATATATATATATATATATATATATATATATGTATATATATATATATATATATATATATATATATATATATATATATATATATATATATATATATATATATATATATATATATATTTGACGATGAGATAGTCCTTGGTTTTAAAGAAAAATAGATTTGTAACATGTTTTTTCAGAGATTTTCAACCATGATTTTGGAGTTTCATGCTGTATTTCTTTGCTCATCATCTTTGAGTTTTCATCAGTACTATTTCAAAATAAAAATTAAAAATTTAGAGTTAATAAATGATAATGAAAATTAAATTCAAATTATCAAATTCGAAAATTATCAAAAAATAAATCAATATATTACATTAATTTTAAAAATGAAGCAGTAAGCATTAACTATTGAAGAACAGAAAAAACCAAAATAATATAGTCAATGTTATAAAGTTATATAATTAGTTATATAATTAGGGAATGTCAATTAAATAGTAAACACAATACTTATTAATAAGACCTAATAAAATTTTAAAAAGTTAAATAGCTTTTTACAAATAGAGTCCTAGAACAGACCAATAATAAATTAGTAAAAACACTTAGCTAATTTTGTCTTTGACAAGCTGTTTCTCCTTCTGTAAGTTTATCATCAGGTTCTTCCTGATGAACCTACAGAAGGAGAAACAGCCTGTTCAAGACAAAGTTAAATAAGTATTTTTACTATTTTATATATATATATACATACATTGTATACATTGTTGTACGAATTGATTTGATACAAAGTATCAAATCAATTCGTAATAAACCTGGAGTTACTGGTACAGATGGTAGATTCATTGCTGACACATTAAATAATCAATTCAAATCAGTCTTCAATAACTATTCAGTTAGCAAAGATTCTCCACTACTTTCAGATCGTACAACTGAGCGTTTATCAAGTCTTCATTTTTCAATAGATGAGATCAAAAATAAGTTAAAAAATTTAAACCCAAATAAAACATCGGGACTGGACAACATCCACCCAATGATATTAAAATAATGTGCCAATGTATTATCTGAACCTCTAACAACTATATTCAACAAATCGCTATCAGAAAGATCGATTTCTCATGCGTGGTGTAATGCAAATGTCACTCCAATATTTAAAAAAGGTGATACCAATGAACCAAGTGATTATAGACCAGTTTCTCTTACATCTACTCCATGTAAATTAATGGAAAGCTTAGTTACCAATGCCATTGTAAATCATCTCTCAAAACTAAATTTATTGTCTCAATCTCAACATGGTTTTGTAAAAAAAGAGGCATGTTTTAAAAACTTATTAGAATCCAATGATTATGTTACAAAATGCCTAGCTAACAAAAATGCAGTAGATGTGATATATCTGGACTTTTCAAAAGCTTTTGATACAATCTCTCACACATTATTAAATCTCATGCTAAAAGCTTATGGAATAGGTGGAGATCTTCTTGATTGGATTAAAGACTTTCTCACTAATAGAAAACAGAGAGTAGTACTTGGAGAGCACATATCTGATTGGGCTCACGTTAATAGCGGTGTTTCACAAGGCTCAGTTTTAGGCCCAATACTTTTCATAATTTGCATCAATAACTTGCCTGACGATTTAAAATGTGTCAGTAAATTATTTGCAGATGATTGAAAGTTAATGAACGAGCTACAAGTAAAAAGTATTCCTAATGATACCACTGGCATTCAAACTGATTTAAATAAAATCACTAAATGGACAAAAGTTTGGTTAATGAAGCAGAACCTAGAAAAATGTAAAGTTATGCATATGGGAAGAAACAACCCACACTCAAACAATTCACTTCAAGATACAACCAAGTATTTAAATAACAATTTGGAAAAATCAGATGTAGAAAAAGATCTTGGTATATTCGTTTCAAGTGATGCTAAATATTTTTATCAAGTGCATGTTAATCCATGCTAGTAATAAAGCTTACAGAATGCTCAATATGTTAAAAAAAACGTTTCTATTAAGGGATTTAGTGTTATGGACCAAATTGTACAAAATATATGTCAGGCCTAACGTGGAATATGCAATCAGTGCTTGGTCACCCAACAAAATAAAAGATATAAAGATTATTGAGAAAATTCAAAGGCGATCTACAAAAGTCCCAACCATAAGCAAACACCTTGGTTACACAGAGAGATGCATCATGTTTCAAATTCAAAAACTAGAGGATCGTAGAATAAGAAGAGACTTAATTCAAAAGTTTAAAATCGATTTAGGTCATACCATCATTAGTTGGCACACTAAATCTGTCATTCGCCCATCTCAATGTGGTAAACGAGAACAATTTGTACGCGAGTTTAACAGAAATTGTGATCCGCGATATTTTTTTTGTAATCGTGTTGCTAAGCATTGGAATGCACTCAATGATGCAACAACTAACTGTTCTTCAACGAATGAATTTAAACAAATGCTTGACAATTCAATAGATAGTTGCCTATAGTCATTATATGACTTAAATAGGATCTGTATCCTATTTACAACTCATATACTATTACTATATATATATATATATATATATATATATATATATATATATATATATATATATATATATATATATATATAATATGTCAATTAAAATATACAAACAGCTTAGTTTTAGTATGCACATAATTAAACTCAACAAGGGTAATAATAATTATAAGTATCAGCACATTCTACCATACTAAATTAACAAAATATGTAAATAAGTTCATACTATTCAAATATAGTCATTTAAATGTTTAAGAGGATTCTGGAATCTTTCTGACCAACGAGGACTGATTCTTGAAATTCCATTAGGATTTGTTGGAGAGAGAGTAGAAAAGTTTTGAGATTTTTTCGGATGGAGAGGCTCAAGTGAAGCGATTGTATCAGGTTCATTGAAGTTATCTTTGTAGTTATTATTTCCGTCGTTATCACTGATTATATCAGCCATTGGTGGAGATATTTTGTAGCAACAGTGGTCTCGCGTCCATCAGGCATTCTTACATGAGAATATTTACTATTAGCCTCTAAAAGCTCAATCTCTTCAACCAGAAATTCATATTTGCTGTGTCGAACATGCCTTTTAAGCAATACTGGACCCGAATTAGTTAACCATGTAGGAATAGAGTGTCCATTAGAAAAACGTCAACTGAAACCGAATAATCTTTCGTGAGGTGTAGCGTTAGTAGAAGTGCAAAGTAAGGAACGCATTAAATGAAGGACATCGGGTAAAACATGTTCCCAGTTCAATGTAGGTATTGATTTAAGAGGTAGAAGTTTTCTTGCCAAATTAAGCTATTGTATCTTTGACATTGACCATTGCCCTGAGGATTATAAGGAGTAGTTCTATTCAGGTTGACACCTCGAGGATTAAAAAAGTTGCGGAGCTCTGTAAACATGAAGTAAGTGCCTCGATCTGAATGTATATAAGTTGGCATACCAAATAAAGTGAAAAGTTGAGTTAGACATTTAATTACGGTTGAAGTAGAGATACCATGACAAGGAAATGCAAAGGGAAATCTTGAAAACTCATCAACAACTGTTAAAAAATATTTGTTGCTAGATGAAGACGGAATAGGTCCTTTAAAATCCATGCTTAGTTCCTCAAAAGATTGAATAGATTTTATTAAGGTGTGGTTAAAATTGCTTACATAGAATTTAGGTTTTAATTCAGCATAAATTTGACACGAAGAAATGGATTTTTTTACATCATTATTTGAAAAAGGTAGATTTTTTTATTTTATAAAATGATACATTCTGGTGATTCCAGGGTGGCAAAGAGATTTATGTAGTTCCTTAAGAGAGGATCCGTTTATAGTCATAGAGCAACAAGATCTAGAGAGGACATCAGCAACAAAATTGTTACGTCCAGAGCGATAAACTATATCATAGCTGTACGAAGACAGTGTTCTATCCTCCGTCTCAGAATTTTGTCATTCTTAATTTTTGCACTCTTGTCATTGTCAAACATGAAAGAGAGCGCTGGTCGCAGAGCGCAGAGCGCTGGTCGGTAACTAGAGTAAAATGCCGACTATCAAGGTAGTGTTTCCATTTCGAATTGATTCGACAATAGCATAAGCTTCCTTTTCAACAGAAGAATGTTTTTTTTCAGTAGGTGAGAGTTTGCGAGAAAAGAATGCGGCTGGTCTTCCAGCCTAATTAAGGGAAGCAGCTATGGCAAAGTCGGAGGCATTTGTTTTCACCTCAAATGGTATACTTTCATCAACAACTTGTAGAGCTGATTGAGAGATTAATTTTTTCATTTCATTGAAACATTTCATAGCTTCAGCTGACAGTGGAAAGGTAGAAGTTATAGATAAAGGATGAATTTTGTCAGAAAAATGTTTGATATATTGGGAGTTGTATGAGAACATACCAAGGACTCGACGGGGAGAAGCACTATCAGTGGGAGCAGGCATTTCATTTAATGGCTTTAAGCGATCTGGATCAGCGGAAAAAGAGCCTTTTTTTATAATAAAACCTAGGGAGGTTATACACGAAGTAGGCAATATAGATTTTTATCATTGAGCGTGAACATTGCTTTCTTGGAAGCTTCAAAAAAATTTTCTAAATTGAAATCATGTTTATTTTTAGATGTACCCCATACAAGCAAGTTATCTAGATATACAAAAGTGTCTTCTAATTTGTTTTCTTGAATAAACTTATTATTAATGATTCTTTGAAATTGTGCAACAGCATTAGTGAGGCCAAAACGAATTCTTTTAAATTGGAAAAGATGTCCATTGGACTCAAAGGCAGTATAATACTTGTCACTTTCAAGGTGAGGTGTTTGGTGATAAGCACTTTTTAAATCAAATGCGCTAAATAATGAATATTTTGAAACAGAGTTAACTAATTCATTGATGTTAGGTAAAGGATAAGCATCAAGTAGTGTAAAGCAATTTATTGTTTGTGAGTAATCAATGACCATGCGTTTCTTATGTCTCTCATTACTGAAAACAACTATTTGTGATCGCCAAGGAGAGTTACTGGGTTCAATTATATCTAGTTCCAAAAGTTTTTTAGTTTCTTGCTCAATGAATGCTTTGTCCTCTAAGTTATATCATCTAGAAGGTGAAGCAATCGGCCTACATTCCTTTAGATAGAAAAGGGAAAAGAGTGCAAGCTTTCATTGTAATACTATTTAGAGAACAGATTTTTAAAGAATCTTTTTTACCGCCATAATTGATACAAAGACTTTTGTGCAACTGTGGGAAAGAGTTGGGAAAAACTAAAAAGTTAATATTAAAGTACTTCGTACCAAATAAAGTGAAGCTAGTTGAAACTTTACCTATAACTTGACAAGATAAGGAAGGATTAGCCATAGAGACTCTTCTATTAGAAGGGAGTATATTAGGTTTTAAAGAGTCACATAATGATTTGCTTATAAATGTGTCAGAGCTTCCAGTGTCACGAAGAGCTCTTACCTTGGCCCTTGCAATAAAGATATAAACAATAGAGTTGAGTGAGTTAATAGAAGAGCAAGTAATCGAGGCTAAACTTGGTGCATGGAAGTTAGCAGCAGTAGACATGACAAAGTTCTTAGATGGTTTGTATACTTTCTTGAAATGTCCTTTCTTACATGATTTTCGAGGATGACGTTTACTTCCACAAAAATAACTAAGTCCACTAGGCTTAGTAGAAACTGAAGCAAGCTCAGTAATATATTCAAAATTTTTATTAATTGTAGCATTTACTATACTCTATGTGAATACATTTCGTTATTTCTTTGAGCGTTTTCTAATGAACGAGCTTTATTATAGGTCTCAGTAAGTTTAAGAGTAGAGTTTTCTCTTTAGTTCTTTCTTTTTTTTTCTCGTAGTCGTTGACGAATATGATGAGAGCTTAGACCATTTATAAATGAATCACAAATGTATTCTTCACCATGATCTGAAGCAGAAACCTGCTTAAAGTTGCAATCTTTACTGAGTGTACGTAAGGCCTGCAAAAACTCATCAATTGATTTTCCGGATGATTGTTTACGT
The DNA here is from genome assembly GCF_038396675.1 of Hydra vulgaris. NCBI lineage: Eukaryota > Metazoa > Cnidaria > Hydrozoa > Anthoathecata > Hydridae > Hydra > Hydra vulgaris. Next base: position 36,274,215 of record NC_088920.1, read on the forward strand.
GAAGCTAACTGATGTCTGGAAAATAATTCATTTTTAGGTTTTACAAATAATTTTCCAGGTTTTCTATAGCGCCATCAAATGATTCAATGTCAGCAATATAGCCGAACAAAGAAGGAGATTTTTAACGAGGACATCTAATCTATCTTCTGTTTGTATAGTTTTTCATGAAGTTTGTAAAGTTCTAAACCAGTGTGATAATTCTTTAGAAGCTGATGCAGAACTTAGGATTGTTATCAAATCGTTCCGGTCTTAGATATTCATCCATTAAAATATGAAGAATAAATTGTAGTGTAGTGAATTTAATAGTTTATAATTAATTCTAAGCCAACATAGAAGGCTTTCGTATTTCGTAACATTCTTCGTATAAAAATATGTAAACTAAAATATACAAACAGGTTAGTTTTAGTGTTTATTGACATAAGAACCTTGCCAATCAGCAATATTGATTCCTAATATTTCTAATTCCTCAATACAAACATTTGCTAAATTTTCTCCGGTTGATGACATATTTACAAAGTTTAAGAAACTGCCTTGAACACTTGGCTTTTGGTCCGCTATTATAACATACCGATTAATGATGGACAACTGTTCTTTTTTACGAAAATTTGGTGTAGAATTACGGAAAAGCTCAACTGTATCAAATGTTTTTCTTATGTCAATAAACAAAAACTTTAAAACAAAATATATGCCAATTAGAGTTTCTCATTTCCCGTAAATTTAGCATCCCGGGATTCCCGGTGTGTAATCAATTTATTTTAATTTTTAATATAAAAACAAGCAGTTTTTGACAAAAATTTATCTTAGCACACTAATCTATAATATCTATATATAAAAAAGAATAATTTATATAAGCAAAAAATTAATAATAATTTTCAGATTAGCCATATTGCTTTTAAAAATTGATCAAATTTAACTGAAAAAAAACTTTAATATTGGTTTAGATTGATTTTATTTATCCTCCACTTTCCAACAATTTTAATTATTCTACACTCTCCAACTATGATTTGGAGAGTGGAGATTTTTTGTAAAAATAAATCTTGCTCAGCCGTTTTTATGGAGAAAGTAATGTCCATCATTATCAAGGTCTGAGTCAATAAAATTTGTTGTACAGTACTACGGTGTAAGAGGTATTCCTTTTCTCTGGTTTTCATCTTATCTTTGTAATAGAACACAATTTGTTTCAATTAATGGTATCAACTCAAAACTAGCTAAATCTTTTAATGGTGTTCCGCAAAGCTTGGTTTTAGGACAACTTTTTCTTATTTTTTTCAATGATTTTAATGTTTCGATTTGGGGTGACTTTGAACACTACATATTTTTATACCCTACGTTGTGGCAATTATAAATTACGTAATTACAATTATAAAATGTGGGAAAATACACATAATTAAACTCAACAAGGATAATAATAATTATAAGAATCAGCCCTATATATATATATATATATATATATAATATATATATATATATATATATATATATATATACATATATATATATATATATATATATATATATATATATATATATATATATATATATATATATATATATATATATATATATATATATATATATCACATCAATGTAATTATATAATGTGACTTTAGAGTGGCATAGCAACAGCTTACAAAAAGTTAATGCTGAAAAAATATCTTTTATTCTTGAAAAAAAATTGAATAATTAGTAAACATTCCTATAAAAATAAAAAATTCATCTATCTGAAAAAGTAAAAAATAATAAATTTCTACGCTCAAAAAATTTTTAAAAAGGATTTGAAAACAATAAACAAAAACACACTAAAGTAGCTATTGCTGAAAGTACATTTTATTCATTTTGAAAGATTTTTTAATTTATTTGAATCTTTGCTTTATGTACTGGAAATTACTTTTATAATAATTTCCTTTCGATAAACGACTAAATGCATATTTAATGGCCAAAAAGATTAAAGAACTTTTTTTGTTTGTTTGTAAAATATATGTGTATGCATAATTTCTTCATTTTTATTTTATGCTTTTTAGTATAAAAAACGAAGTTGAAAATAAAAAAAGTGTACAGTCGTAACTTAGAAAAAATAATTACATGACCGGGATTAGAAGAAGACAAATTTAGTCTTATCAACAAGCCCCAAAAAATGCGTCATTACTACACCTTTTCAAGATGTAATTGAGAACTTGAAAGTTGTAATTAAGAAACGTAAGATGTAATTGAGAAGATGAAAGTTGTAATTAAGAAACGCAAGATGTAATTTAGAAAATGAAAGATGTAATTAAGAAACGTAAGATATAATTTAGATTATGAAAGTTGTAAATAAGTTACCGTTAGATGTAATTGAAAATATAAAAGTTGTAATTGAGAAAAGTATAAAGAAAACAAAGTTCTTTGTATTTTGAATTTTGTAGTCCTAATATATTTTGTAATTTAAGGCTAGAAATAATAATAACAATATCAATAAAATATAATATCAATAAAATATAAAAAGCCATGAAAAAGGCATTTGAGATTTAGACGGTAACTGGAAAAATCCTATTGGATTGGTCAATTAAAACTTTCTTTTATTTTTGTTTGCGAAAAATTTAATTGACAAAAATTCATTTGAATATTTCAAATGAATAATAAATAAAGCACAAATAATTTTTTTACATAACAAATTTAAATTTAAACAACTTCATTAAAAATCATTGCAATATTCAGTTAAGCACCAACTTGGCCGTCTTCCATATTTAAAATCGTTGCGTAAGTCGTGGTCGTATGTTGTACAGCGCGTGTTCAATCACCTCCCATTATTGTATTTTTGCCGTAGTCACTATTCTTTCTAAATACTGCATTCGTTGTTCCATAATCCCAGCACCGAATTCAAGTGGAATGCGAATAACATTTTAAAGTTTATTTTTATTTTGGACCAGATAGCGTCCACTGGGTTTAACATTGGGCTGTAAGGTCGTAACTAATCGTAACAACTGAGTCGGTGAATTTTCAAACACCCTTTCCAAACGAGCGTGACATGGAGCATTGTCTGTTACGACAACCAAATCCTCTAAACGACTCCCGGATGTAAACCACTGGTTAAACAAAGCCAACATCCACTCGTTATAAGAATCTTCTTTAAATGATCCTCTGCAAATTTCCATCATGACAACATTTGTTGTTGATATAGCTGCATTCAAATGTATGTTTGCACCTTTTGAAGAAGGTATTTTCAGTATTTCTCTTTTCCCCTGTTTCCCCTGTTTCCCCTTGCGCGTCCTTGTGTTTTTCTACAAAAAAGATTAAAATTTGTTTAATCCAACCAAACTATCTAATGATCATTTGTGATGTGCTCGTTAATGTTCCTAACATATTCAGCTCTTTTTTTGTTTGTTTTCATTACTATTCATTGTAGTAGGCTCCTTGTGCACTTTTTTAAATAGTCTGCTTTCGAGGCAATTGGCAATTGTGGTTGTGCTGACGCTAATATTAAATTGTCTTAATATCCTTGTTTTAATGGCCATCAATGTCAACTAAAAGTCACTTTCAATCCATTAGTGTTTCTTCGATTTGATCATCGGTTAATTTTTTTGGATTAAAACCACCTCTTCCAATAAAATTTAAACTTCCGCTGCGGATCCACTTGTATGCTGTCTTATATTTGACACCTAAATTTTGCGCCAGAGTCACCCAATCGTCGTTTTGCTCAGCACATTCAATTACTCTTCTTCTATCATTCGATGAAGATTACAAATGTCTACAAATTGGACAAAGTGGTTCTGGTTGTTCCAGAAGTGGTTGTAAACAAATTTGGTGAAATAAATGCTTGCACGGATTCAATTTAATAACAGACCTTCTATTCATAGTGTATTGACAAATAACACAACAATCTTTCAATTCCATTACTGTATTACTGTGTTGCTGGTTTTTTTGATTTTATTAACTTATTAAAATTTGATATTATTAACTTATTAAAATGCATGTCCAAGAAGATCTTTTATAATGACTTTTAAGTTTACATTGAATTCGCAATTATAAATAATGTATTCTCATTTACATATTACGATTTCTTAATTACAACTTTTGTTTTTCAAATTACATATTCGGTTTCTTATTTACATGTTGGGTTTTTCAAATACATTTTAAAATTTCTTAATTAGGGGAAAGGCGCCTATGATGGCATGCTTAACTTTGAAGCTTCATTATTCAGTATCATGAAGACCAATAATAAAAGTTTTGATATGGATACATTCCTTGTTACATCTAAAACAATAAATGCCCTGAGGGTTTTCATCAGTTTTATTTTTTTTATAAGTTATTCTTATTGTAAAAAAAGCACAAGTATGCCATCATAGGCAACCACTGCTCCAATGATGGCATAGGGGAGGATGGGGCTAGTTAGGATCGAGGGTAACTTAATGATTTCATTTAAGGTGGCACACAACTGAAAACAAGTTTTTTTGTAAATAATCAAAATTTTGATTTTTTTTTTTTTAATGACAATTATTTTATATTAAAATAAAATAAAAAACAGATAATTTTTTTTTTTAATTAATTTTATTATCCATAATGGCCAAAAATGGGTTGTAAAACATGTGTTTTTAGTAAATCTTCAAAACCTAATAACTTAATTTTGCCTCAACTACTGAAACTAAAATTTTGAACATAGCTTCCTAATCATATTTCACCCTGTTTGACCGTGGGAATTTTTATAATTTAAATTATTTCATGAAATATTGCATTTCTAACAAAATCACCTAATATATATATGAAATATCAATAAATTCAGCACTATAAACATCAATATTTCACTTTCTATAACTTTTTATGAAAATTCTGAGTGTTAAATGAAGTATTATATTATGATAAACAAATCCTGAAAATTGTATTATGTAATTCTGTTTTGTTAATGAGAAAATGTGTTTCAAAGTTTAAAAAAATACATATTGAGAAAAAAGCAAAAATAAGAAAAAAATATATAACAACATAAAAATTATCAAAATCCACCAGAGATGTAACTATCAGTTGTTTCTTTTATTTGCTGATCGTCTATGAAACCTTTTTTAACTGCTCTTATTTTTTTTCTCTGCATTTTACTTTTATCCGTTGACTTTGACTTCATATGTCGAATTCTGGTTTTGTCAACTTTACTTGACGAAGCTAATGTAACAATTCAACTCAAGCCAAAGTATTTTAAAACTTCTAATACACCATTAGCACCATCATTATAATGCAGCACTGCTGAGTATGTTCCCATTTCAATTGTAGACTTACTAACAAATGTGTGCTTTGGTACGCGAGACCATATAATAGAATTTAATGCTTCATTGGCATTTTGCGTCATTCCATGCAAACATTTAATTAGAAGATCATCAGCCTGAAGATCCTTGATGATTGGTAAAATAAGATTCTTAATCCAGATAGGTATACATGATTTTGATTTGTAATTTGTATTATTTAGAGCCCAATATTTGCACCAACTTGCCAATCCTCTTGGGCAAAACTGATGTTGCATTTGCTGGTTTTCAAAGTTGGTAAAATGAAATAAAATAGCATAAACTGCCTTTTTCATAGCATACAAGTTGTTGACATTTTGACGAATGGCCATGCCATAATAGTTTTGCATAGAATTTATACATTTTTCTGTTAGGTTACCTCTACCTGATAAAGGTGTTTTAGTGCCTTTGTGTGCTTTGACTAAATTTCTAAGTCGTGTACCCAATCTTTTTTGCACATGACCTACACATTCAAGTTTTATTGGAGTGATGTCAAAATCCTGGTAAGGGTTTGAGTTTTTGACATCTTTGAATGAAGAAGTGTCTCCATCACCTAGAAACTCTTTATAAATTAGATTATTTTTTTTAACCGAGCGATTAAAAATTGTTACTGCTCCTGCAGACTCCATACTTCCAGACGAAGATTTGTGATTTATTTCACATTGATGATCAATTATCCAACACTGATATTCTGGAGTTCCTTTTTTACTGTTCCACATTTTACAGCCCATGCAGTACTTAGACAAAACTTCAATATCAATGCATTTATCCCCAGAAATCACAGTAACTACACCGTGCAATGAATTGTGACCGCGTTTCTGCCATGTACCATCAATTGAAACTCTTACACATGGTATATCCTGAGCAATGTCAACTTTTTTAGAGTCCTTAGTCGCTAATAACATACTTTTCTCTGAAGCACTTTTATAAGCTACCATAATAGTTTTGTTTAATTTTTGAAATTTCAAAGCTATAAAAAAATTTTCATCTTGCATGAACTTTCAAAAAAATTTTTTGAAAGTTCATGCAAGATGAAAATGTTTTTATAGCTCCATAACCACAGCCTACTTCTCGAAAAGCTATTATTGCACGAATATTAACATCATATGGTGAGTTAGCTGTTACTGCATCAAATTTAGCATTTATTGATTTGTTTGATGAATTAAATCTTTTAACATAATCACAGTGTTCACATTTTAATTGAAACAAATGTGCAAATCCTTTTCTACTGGAATCAACATCTGTTAAAAGTAATGGCTGAAAGCAGTTATTGCATGCAGTTTTAGCTATAAGTTCTTTAAGAATTGAAAAATTAATAAAAACAAAATAGTTATCTTTTCCAGAATCAAATGTATTCGAGTAGTTGGGTTTGATTTTCCTTTCACTAGAACAGCTACTTGCTGCTTGAGTTGTGGACGATGTCATCGTCGATGATAAGATGTAAGAAGAAGATGATTTTTTATTTCCAACAACACCATTCCATTTTCGTTTTATCCTTCTTGATAAATTTTGTTTAGTTTTATTTCCTTGTTTATTCATTTAAAAACAACTTTATTCCAACTAAATTGAAATCAATTTTTAAATTATTTGGTATAAAATGAGAGAAAAGTTACAGTATAAAAGACTAACATTAACAGATTAAAAACACTCTTGTTCGTAAATAAAATTTTGAATTATGACTTTTAAAACTGAAAACTAACAAGAGTCTGCGTATAACAAATTAAAACCAAGTTTGTGATGGTGTTTTACTGTTTTGACTTCAGAAAAACTCCTATGACTGATGGTTGCTAAGGCGTTGTTAGGGAATTTATTTTCAAGAGTCATCTACTAAAATGATATTAAATCAACTTTTATATCATTTTTGAGACTAATTTTTTTTTTATATGTTCAAGGAATGGTTATAGAATCAAAATACCCAAAAATCTAATAATTGATTTTTTTCAAAAAACTTGCTTTTTTTCAGTTGTGTGCCACCTTAACCTTAGAGTCTTCCCTCAGAAAAGCCAGAAATTACTCGAAACCATCCTAATTTACCATTTCATGCTACAAACAAGCATTGTAAAATTTTGCGCATGCGCATAGGATATATTGCGTTTTACGTATTTTTTTGACCAAAAAAAAATGTAGGAGCATCGCTTTCTTTTAACTTTACTTAAAAATAAGTTTTTTTTATAAAAAAAAAAGGTTTTCCCAACTCGTCAATATTTCAACACCCCCAACTCGTCAGTATGCCATCATGGGTAAAAGTCATCATTTTCATTAAAACAAGCTGTGTCTGCTTTGTCCGAAAGATAAAATTAAAGTAAGTATTCCACTAAATGCACAAAACTTGAATATAAAATGCATGAAAATTTCATTTCTGCACAGTTAATAGTAAAATCACAATCTTTAATATATGAAGGAAATAAAACTACAACAGCACATCCCAAAATCGATTTTTGTTGATTATAAAAACAGTATTTGTGCACAAGGGACGTTTTTTCACTAAAACTAATGTAAAGTCAGTATAGTCATGTAGGTCTAATCATTTTTTTATCAAAACCAATTTTAATGGAAATATGACCGGTATGCCATCATAGGCGCTATGCCATCATAGGTGCCTTTCCCCTACATGTTGTGTTTCTTAGTTACATATTGCGACTTCTAAACTACATGTTGTATTTCTCAATTACATCTTACTTTTCTTAATTGCAACTTTCAAGTTCTCAATTACATCTTGAAAAGGTAACAATAAATTATAGTTTAAATATATATATCTCTGAATTAATAATATAAAAGAAAATGTAAATATATCGCTTAGCGTTTAAATTTTATAGTTTTTCAAAGAATAAGATTTAAGAATTGTATTGTAAAATAAAAGGAAAAAAATTTAATAAAATATTAAAATGAAAAAAATAACATTTAAAAATTGGTTTGAAAAAATAAGAAGATATGATTATATATAAAAAACATTTTATTGTTAGAGCAATTTATAGTTTAACTTATCTAATTAAATTTATAATACTTTTTATTGCCAATTCAGTAAAAGCAAATAAACAGTAAAAAGTAAAAGTAAAGGACTAATAAACAACGCAAAAATAAAAATAAATTTCTCAAAAAGAAGATTATCATTTAAAATAATAAAATATATGTACATATGTTGATTAAATGGATGGTTAAGCGCCAAACCAGCCTATACAACAAAATTGAAAAAAATTAGTTTATATTAAAGAATTATTTATTTAGTGTTTCTTTGCAAACACCAAAATACTATAATTAAAATTTTTAAGTGCAATTAACTGCAATTACTTTTAATTTTTTCGGTTTAGTGGCTTTTGTTAAAGACTTTGCGTCATTTAAACTTTGCGTCAAATTATCTCATTTGCGTGTTAAAGACTTTGCGTTGTTTAAACTTTGCGTCAAATTATCTCATTTCGACATTCGTTTTATTGGCTGGTTTGGCGCTAAGTCATCCAATTACGTATCCAAATCTACAGTAATTAATTAATTATTAATTATTGATTTCTAATTTAAAGAAGCTTTTAATTTATTTTCATTTAATTTATTAACATTTAAAGAATAAATTTAATTTATTTACATTTAACGAAAGTAATTGCTTAAGTTTTGTTTTGAATTGGTTTAGATAATAATTAGTTTTCAGTTCATTATTTAATATTAGGCTGCACAACTTTGGTCCTCGGTTTACAATTTAGTAGCGGAATAATGAGTTTTGGATTGTATGTAGTATATAATAAGTTTTGGATTGTAGTTGTATTTTGAAAATCTAGTAGAGTATATGTGATTTATTTTTTTAAAAGTTGAATAAAATAAGATAATATATAAGGTAATATATTTTTATCAAATTTCAACATGGAAATAAGAACATGATAGAAGTTTAGTTTATATACATTTAGGATATTGAGTTCATTAAATAGTGTTTGTGTGTGTGAGAAACGATCTACGTTTGAAACTATCCTTATAGCCTGTTTTTGTTTGCTAATCAATTTTTTTTTATTTTCGTCGCGTTAGTGCTGCACCAAGCAATGTTCGCATAACTTAAGCAGGCAATGTTCGCATAACTTAAGTAGCAATGAATAAAAGAAAAGTAAATGTTTTTTAAACAAGATTGATTTAAAAGCTGCTTAGCTATGTACAATATACCTAAATTTTTGATTTCTGTCAATACTCCATTTAAATTTGTTCAATATTTTTTCTATATAAATATATTTCCATCAAAGAAATATTATAGTGTGTTACGAAAAAAACCGGTTTACAAAATACGTGATAAGTTTTTTTTGGCTGCTTCAAATTATACGAATATTGGTATCATTTATAGCGTTTAATTAGACTTTTGATTAAAATATATTTATTACTAGCTGTATTTTTTTTTTCTTCTGTTCTTTATTACATTAAAATTTTTAAGTAAAAAGAAAGTAAAAAAAGAAAAGCTCACAATTGAAGATTATGTTAGAATAAAGATAGAAATCAAATTAAAATAAAGAATGCGGAAACTCAACAAAGACTTGGAGGTTTTGTCATGAGAACCGCTAAAGTTAGAAGCGTCGATAAAAAGTTGATGTAAACTTGTACAAAAGTGTTTCTTGTTAATAAAAATAGTTTAAAGTTTTCATTAAATTAACTTAAAATATGGTAGACTCCACACTAGAATCCTTTTTCTCCGAAATTTTTTTTTTTTTAATTTCTTATTCGTTTTCAAATAATTATGTTATTGTGAGATATTATAATATAGTCACTGTTCGCTTCTAACACCATAGTGTTAGAAGATGGGAACTATAGTTCACATTTTCGTCTCATTGACATTGCCAAATTTTTAAAACTGACGTTGCAATCTCATCCCACTCCTCGATCATATACTGTTTCAATTCGTCAATATTTTTTGGCATACCTTTACGTTTCTTTTAATGATGGCTCATATTTTTTCGATTGGATTCAATTTGGGGCTATTGGATGGCCAGTCCTTAACCTTGAAAACCTTTTTGCAAAGAAACTCTGTAGCAAGACGGCTGGTATACTTTGGCTCGTTGTATTGCTGCCATCGCCAACGTTTATCATGCTTACCAAGCATTTCCTTAGCCTTTGAAATATGATCACCAAGAGTTTTGAAATTTGAAACAGCTAACGAACAGTTGGGTAAAGTTAATGATTGGTTTATAAGTAATAAACTCTCTCTAAATGTGAATAAAATCTGTTTATTTTATTCCATAAAGTAAATAAATTATTTTACTGCCATTAAACTGCCAAATCTAATAATCAATAACGCTAACATTAAAAGAGAAACTTCAGTAAACCTTTTGGGCGTAATATTAGATGAACATTTACGTTGGAGTTTTAAACTAAATTTCAATTATATAAAATATGTCACAGAATGTATCAACTATTTTTCATCAACTTAATTATGGTGTTTCCACTAATCTTGAATGTTATTGTTGAAATCTAATCAGAATTCTTGAGATATTTTTTTTTTAAATAATATATATATATATATATATATATATATATATATATATATATATATATATATATATATATATATATATATATATATATATATATATATATATATATATATATATATATATATATATATATTACATATATATTACAGTTTTTTTAAATAAAGTACTCTTTTATTTTAAACTTTTCGTCATTTACTTGAATATTACTTTTTACATGAATACTGTTTTTAAAACTTTTCCTTAACCAACTCAAACTGTTATATATTTTACTTTTATATTTTTCAATAAATAAGTTGTTAAGTATACGTATATATTATGGCTCTTGTAAATACATGTTCTTTAACTAATTTATTTAATTTTTTGCTTGATTGCTACTCTAACAAGAATATTGTGCTTGCAGTATTTCTTAAACTAATTGTTATTTATTTTACATATAGCTATAATTTTCAATAAATAATTTGTAAATTATATATATATATATATATATATATATATATATATATATAATATATATATATATATATATATATATATATATATATATATATATATATATATATATATATATATATATATATATATATATATATATATATATATATATATATATATATATATATATATATATATATATATATATATATATATATATAGTACGGTTATTGCAAATACGTACGATAATAAGATAAGCTCGGTGATAAGACAAAATAATGTATTCTCAAGTTTTTTTATTTAAATAATTTTAAATAAAAAAAATAACATTTAAATAATTTTAGATAAACAAACAAACAGTTTTAACATAAAACAATTTTAACATAAAACTGCGTCTCTCTGTTACACTAATTTTTATAATGTGCACAATTTTCCGGTTTTGTTCTTGACACGCTGTACGTGTTAGAATGTACGTTCTTGTTCTGTTTCAACTTTCTAAAAAATTCAATTGTGTTAAAAACTCAAAATGTTTTTCTGCTATATATTATGATTTAAGTGAAAAACTAGTGGAGATAACGAAATTATTAAAAATCTTTTAATAAGCCGTCTCTAAAAGTTTTTCTTTTTTAAAGCGTATAATCTCAAAACTCGCAATGAAAGAGAAAATAAAAAATGAAAGAGTAAACAAAAAATAAAGGAGAAAATAAAAACACTTTAACATTTTAGCTCGCAAAATGCTGAAAAAGCATTTAGAAACAATCTTTAATTGTGAAGTACACAACAGCTCCGCAACTCACATTTCCACACAATTTATTTGAGGTTTAACTGATTGATTTCTCGATACTTCATTTATAAAAAATTAATTTCTTTAAAAATACTATATTCTTTAAAAGGTTTTGAAACACAAAAAAGTTCGCTGTTAAACGGAGTGAAAGTAGGTTCGAAACTTTCATTTCAGTTATTGAGTTAATTTCAAGTTAATTGGTTTTGAAGTTTTGTTAATGAAGTAGGTTTGGCTACGACTTATTTTTAGTTATATGAATATTTAAACATTTATATTTTTAATAACTTTTGGTTTTTTATCTGAAAAATAAATTAAAGTGTTGTTTTAAATAATATTTTGAATGATAATTTTAAAAAGATGAAGTCAATTGGGTGCCACCTAATTTCAAATAAATGATAAGAAATCTTCCGATTTCTGAGCATTTAGATAATTTGTTTCTAATAGAAACTATTTATGGTTTTTTATCAATAGTTTATTCACGTTTGAAATAAACTGGCGAAACGTTATATCGGGCATAATCAATTTTATGTCTAAACTAAAGTTATTAAAATAAAAATATTATAATTATTCAGAAGCATTCGTTTTTTTCTCAGCTAGACAACCTCAAAAACCAAAAATGAAACTGACCGAAACTTGGAAGAAAGTGTTTTAAATTTTTCAATCTTTTAATTTTAGTAACCTATAATTTCTTTATCATCTGAAGAAATGCCAAATGAATTTATTATGGTTGCTACTATTGGGCTGTATGCTCTGATGCAAGCATACCTTCCAGAGAACAATATAACGGCTTCCTCAAATATTTACTTAGATGTTTCCCAATATTTCCCGCAAATTACAAATTATATAGAGAGTTTAATGACGCTGGAAAGAAGGTTGAGGAGTCTAGTAACCTTTGCAGATTTCAGATAAGGAATTTGTTCAAGCATGTAATTAGTTGAATTGCAGCGTTTTAAGGCACCATGTTTGATCCCAAGTCTATCAAAGATGTTTGTTTGAACTCTTGTTGTTTTTCAAGCTCCGAAAGGAAAAAGTTGAATGAGTAACATAAGGTCAAAATTTTCTACATTTTTCTTCGGTTACAACGCTCTTGAGTGTAATTAGATAAAAGTTGCTAATTGAATAAAGTTTTGGATTGTCCAATCGATTGCAATATCTGAAAAAGTGAAAACATCTGTTTTCACTTTTCAGATATTGCAAGTTAAGTATTTGGAATATAGTTGTTACAGTAAAAAGTTTCCACAAATAGCTTCTTATCCAATTATTATTATTAAGAAGTTCAGCCAGAGCCGTACTTAAGGGGGAGGGGGGGAGAATTAGACGGTGGCTAATCCCCCTAGGAAAAATTTATTCAAAAATTAGTCAACAAATTTGAACATTGAAATGGCAAACTTGGATTTTAAGTTCGCGGTTGGCTAATGTTAGCCAACAAGGACGATTTTTTTTGGCCTCGCTCTGCGAAAAATTTTTTCACCCCCCACTCATTAAAATCTCTTCAGCATTGAATTGTTTTTATTAAAATTATTGATTGATTTGTTCACTAAATATGACATCATTTAAAGTAGAGTTGCCAGAATCCAGTTATTCATGGAGGATAGCGCTCTGCAAAACTTATTTTACTCTTCGAGTAAAAATTTTAAAATTATAATAACTTATAAAATAAAAGTCAAAGAAGAAAATAAGTAATAACTTGAACCAATTATGTAACGTGGTTTTAATAAAAATTATTAATACTATTTTGATTTGAGAATGATGAACCAATTATGTAACGCGGTTTCACTTAAAATTACTACAGTTGTTTTAATTATAATATGATTCTGTCAACCCAATAAATTAAAAGTCTAGATAAAACTAAATTAAAGTTATCTAAACCTTAAAAACATTTTGCAATAAAAATTTTTTTTCAGGTCTCTATTACAGTAATAGTTTGAAATAAAAGTTCAGCCAAAATCGAACTGAGTTTACTTATCTCAACTCATTTGCTTCTAACAAAGAAATCATGGGGTTTTAATTTCTTTTTATTTTATATATAAAATAAAAAGAAATTAAAAGTTTTAGTTTTTAAGGTTTGTGCAAATTTTAACTACTTTTGTAAAAAACTGGATTATGAGCTTCGTATTATGAGCTTCATATTGAAGCACAAGGAAAATTTGAAGGCACTAGTTTTATGAAAATGCAGTTTCGGTAATTTTTGTTGTTGTTGCTAAATGCGTTAAAAAAAGTTTTTTGTCTTTAAAATAATTAACTCGTAGTAAAATAAAAACGCTTTTCGAAATAGGAAATATTATTATTATTTTTTTGTAAATTTATGATTAAATCAGGCAAAATCAAATGTCCATATATTGACTATATATTAGTTTTGATTGAATAACCTTTTTCCGTACTCAGTGCCAGAACTATTCAAGTTAAAGGCTTTCCAAAAATTTTACTATATTGTCCATATCGTCTAAACAGCAATATATGATTGTTGTAAATTAACAATTTTTATTTAATAATCACTAAAATATATATAAAATTATAATGAAAATGTTTTAAAAGTTGTATAAAAGTATTGTATATATAAAATATTGCATAACACTTGATTAAAAAGATTTTCTTTTGATTTTCGTGCCCTTTTACTTCCAAGCTTTTAATGAAGTTAGAGCTCGATACTTTGTGTACCATAAGATAGCATTTAATCTAGTCATTTGATAATTTTTATCGCATAAACGTGTAATAAATTTAATTTCATTGAAAATGTCAGTATTAAGAAGTCAGTAGAGGTTACATATATGCAAAAAGCAAATTAAATCACCTATTGCTCTTAATCGATTCAATACGCTTTCATAAAATACGCCAGATCATACTACATACTACCAGCAATATTAAAAAATATTGGTGTTGAAGCCGATAAATAAAACCGTAAAATAAACATTACTAAATAATATGTAGTAATAAATACTTCTAATTTAGTACTAACATTAATACGATTTTAAAATAATTTGATGCAATAAAAGCTTATTGCATATGCCCGTTGCTTCTATCAACTGGAAACTAAATTAAAAGTAATGCTGTTGCCGACTTAAATTCATACACTCGATGCGATATTAAAAAATTCAGATAAAAAAAGTTCAAAATTTCTTTTAAAATCATACGATATTTTAAATATTTTTGATTGGTTACTATTTAATGGTCGTAGTAAATAGCATATTCGGGTCGTAGTATTTGTTATGATTTTGCTGATTAAATGTTATCTTCTCCTAAGCGGATAAAATTTTATTCGAAAAACCGTGCGTCACCACTTATTTATGGCGCGCATTTTGCCTTCCTTCGATCACCGGGAAAATATAAACATAAAAAATGGTGGTCTTTTAATTTTTTTGGTATTTATTATTGTTGCTAGTTTGTTTAAGTGGAATATTTACATATAAATCTGTAAATTGTAAACTTTATTCTGTAGAAAATTTTACCAAGATTTTATATTTTTATTGCTATTATAAAGCTGGATCTTAATATTTTGATCATTTAACAACGTTGTAAAATTAAGACGATTTTACTGCCTGTATTTTTGCAACAAAAAGTACTGTTTATTTTATAGATATCAGATTTTTTCATATTGTATTATATTTTTCTTGTTCTGTTTGAATTTATAGAATAATATAACTTTAAAATGAAAAACACCAAGGTTCAGTATTAAATTAAAACAGCTTTTGTAAAAATCGTACATATTCTAAATAAAAATTTAATCTAAAACTTTTTTACAGTTAATATCATAAATATATTTTTGTATATTTTTCCTTTTGAATGTTATATAAAGTATTATTAAGTAAGTTGCAGTTTTTACAAAGATTTAAAACTACAATTTATTTAGTTTTAGTTGCAAAAATTTTAATTTCAATTTCTGCTAGGTAAAATGCTTACTTATAATGATGGTGATAGTAGCAGTTCTTCTGGGAGCTCCACAGTTGATGAAAAACTTCCATACCCACCGCCTGCAACTAATCCTGAATCATCATATGATTACTACGTTAGGAAAATCCCTACAGTATTTAGGGACAACCAAGAAGCCCCATTAAGAAAACTTTCTACAGATCTTATTAAGTGCTATAAACATATAAATGAGGTGAATATTTAACTCTTTAATTATTGTTATATATTTTTTGTAGCAAGTTATTTGTTTTGACTAATATGGATTTTTCAAATAATTGAATTATTTTTTATTTATTATTTTATAATTGTAACAGAAGTTTTAATTATTATTATATTATTGTCATTATTATTATTATTATTGTTATTATCATTACTGTTTATATTATTTTAGTTTTTAAATATATTTTTAGAAGTTTAAAAATTTTGTTATTATGAAAACTTTTTTACAAAATGAGTTTTTAAAAAAGTTATTTATTAGTTAAATAAAATACCTAAAAATCAGGTAGTAGGAGTTTTAAATGTTGATTTAAAAAAAGTCAGCAAACTAAGGTAACCATCAAAATACCTTTTTCTAATTATTTTTATAAAAATTTTCATATATATCTTTATAACTGTTAAAAGTTGTAAAGATAACTTAACTTCCTTAACTTTCGGCATTGTAAAAATTGACAATTTTTTAATGTTTTTTTAAAATTATTTATATGCATGTTTAAGCAATATTTTTTTTGTTTTGTTTTTGTAAGCAATGTTTAAGTAGTATTTTTAATACTTCATATGCTTATATGTGCCAATTTTCACAACACTTATTCTTTTTTTTTTAACAGCACTTATTCTTTGTTTTTTTTTTGTTTTTCTAAAACAAAAGAACCTCTGTTAACAAAAAGCATAACATTGGTTTAAAGATAAAAAGTGGTCAAAAATAACAATTTAACATATTTTAAATAAATATAATATGTTAATTTAAATAACTTACATATAAATTTTTTAATATGTTAAATAAATATGTTTATATATATATATATATATATATATATATATATATATATATATATATATATATATATATATATATATATATATTTATCAATGTTGACAAGTATAAAAAAAAGCACTTAACAATAGAACTGTCAAGAAATTATTGAGCAATATAAAACAAATGATAAGGTCTTTGGATGTAGCCAGTTGAAGGCACCACGCATAATCTTAAAATATTCATTAGCTCTGAATGTTAAACTTGCTTGTATATGTATATTTATTTTAGTGTGTTCATTGTCAGAAACAATTTGCTCAAAACATTTTCAAAAACAGTTTGATAAGCTACATTTAATATCAGTTATACTATAACTGATATATCAATGCGATAGTGGTATAGTGGTAGAGCACTCAATCCCAACTTGTTTCTCCGCACAGCAACCTTGTTCGTCAAGGTTCATGTTTTGGAGTTATAGAGTTGAGAGAGTGTTGTAACCACAACTAAAGTACCCTTAACTGTAGTCTTCATGGCTTTGGGGAAGGGAAATAAAATTAAAAAAAAAACATTGAAGTTATATTTACCTGAGGTAAATATAACTTCAATGTTCATTTTTTAAAATTCTTTACTGAGCTGTGGACACATTTCCACAGAAAATTTTTTTTTTAAATGACATTGGAATATATTTAGTTATAGTTTTTATTATACCTGACATTACTGATCACAATAGATTAGTGATATAAATTTTAATCTTAATATATTAACAAGTTCTAATGCAGCTTTATTTACTTTGTTTGAGGTGGTGAGAGAGAGAAAAGCAATGAACTAAACTAGAATGTTAAAAAAATAAGATAAATTTAAAAAGAATTGTATATATTAAATTGGATTTGAAACACTATCTTATATATAATATGTAAATTGTATATTAGAAAAATTTCTTGTATATAATTTACAAGCTCCTGTAAATTTGAAAATTCAAAGTTTTTCAAGTACTCTTTTAAATACTCTGTTCTCTGTATATAGTATATGTATCCTTTTTGCACAGCAGCAAGTGTTTGGTTTTTTTGATTTCTTGTTATTATTTTTTGTTTATTTTTAAGTATTTTTTTAAATTTTGGTTTAAAAGAAAAAAAAAGTTTTACTCAATCTTTATATGCTTTAAGTTTACTGATTTTCAAAGCCAATAACAAAAGTTGTTCTTTTATTTTATTTATTAAAAGTTTAGTCTTGTATTTTGCTTTTTTGTTTAAAATGTTATGTTAAAAAAAAATAATACTGGCAACAGTCTATTTTATTTCTCTTATTAAAAGTTTCGGAATCAATTTATTTAGTATTATTAAACAGATTATTTTAATATTTTGTAAAAAAAAAACTAATTATTTATAATTTTTTATCAAAAAGATTTTTTTAACAAAAGTTGTTTAAAATATAATTTTGATCCTCGTAAAGCAAATCATGTTTTAAAAATTTAAATAAAATTTGTTTTTGTTTTTTTTTTACAGAAAAAGAAATTTGAAAAATTTAATTGACAAAAAAATGCTTTAAAAAATAATACTTGTAAGGCGCTTTTATTTTATCTTATGTCTTTTATTAAATTTTTTTCAAACATGAGGTTTTTACTAAAAAAATGTAATAAAAGCATAAATCAGCACTAAAATTTAGTAAAATTAGTAATAAAATTAGTAGTAGAGTTGGTTGTATAAAATATTAGGATCTATTGTTTAGAGTGCCTTAAGCTCTTATTGGTATGTATTATTTGATTAAAAGTTTTAATAATCCTTATTAAGATCTTTATAATATTACTTTTTTTTTTTCTTTTCTAAATTCACATTAAATATAACAACATAATTGCAAACCATAACAATAAAATTGCAAGCTTTAAAATTACGAGTCACCAATACAAATTGAATTATCATTATAACAATAAACATAAATAAAAGTCTACTCTTCAAAACAACTGCAGCACATTTAGAAATTTATAACAACAGAATGAAACCCAGCACAACTGATCATTGGTAGCATGCTCATTTCATTTCTTCATGTAGTGGTTTTATTTGTCAACATTCACGTATCAGAATTATAGAACTAAGAAAAGGTTGTAACAAAAAATATCAATAAAAATTACAGCAAAATCAACTAGAGTAGAAAAGCAGTCTTTGATTGAAGTTTACTTTCAGTTTGGCAAATATAAAAGTAACAATATTAAAACTTGGAATAAAATTATCACAAAAGCAGAGGTGAATATTACACAACAACAGACTTAAATAAATAGAATTACAACAGCTACATACTTAAAAAGAATTACCACAACAAAAGACATTAATAGATCCACTACATCTGCAAACTTAAGTAAAATCAACATGAAAACAGTCTGAACCAAAATTACCACCACAAAAAAACACCAACTCAAACTAATAGCATATTAATAAAAAACTACATCTGCAACAGGAAAGTACTCAAATTATATATTTCAACTTTTTTTGTTAAATATGTTACAAAAAAGAAGATAGGAAACATTTGTCATCAGCTAATAAATTGAAATTCTTTCAATTTCAAGGTTTAGAAGCTAAGTTTAAGTAATATTTAAACTTTGTTTAATTTATAAATCATAAGTTTTTTACTTGGTATTTAAAAGATAACTTATTAAGTGTCAAGTAAAAAACTGTATTTTATACATTCTTACATTGAGTAGAACACAATGCATCTTTAATTTAGATAAAATAGTTTTTTATTTATTTTTGACAGTTTTATTTAATTTTGCAACTTTTTCAAAATACTTTTGTAGTATTTTAAAAATATTTATTTTTAAATTGTTATTTAAATAATTATTTAAAAAATTTTTTTTTTGACATGGAGTAAATTGAATTTTATGTTTTTGAGAATAATTTATTGTTGTTAATTTTATTTTTTATTGGAAATTAAGTTAATGACTTAGTTCAGTTTTTGTTCAGTTTTTTTTTTATTTTTTATTTTTTTTTATTCTTGCAATGGTGTATAAATATTAAAAGTTTAACTATTTATTATGATACAAATATAAATTTATGCTTATTTTTTTTTATTGCCCAATATTTAATTGACACTTAAAATTTAAATTTAAAATCAAAAGCAGCTTAATATTTTTTTTAAAAAAATATGAGACATATTCTGATAAAAGTTGTTTTTTTCTGGATTACCAGAAAATCAAAATTTGTTTATTATTTTAGTTTGTTTATTATTTTAGTTTTTAATTAAAAAATATTTAGTGAGTTTTAATTTCTCAGTACATTGCTTATAATTTTAGGTTTATTATGCAAAAAAAAAAAGGCGTGCTGATAAGGAGAAAGCAGAAGGGGAGTTACTAAAAAAGGGAAAACATAATGAAGGATTTGACGATGAGAATTATGACTATATCGTTCGTAGTGGCGAAAAATTTATTGATCGTTTTGAAATTGATTCATTGATTGGAAAAGGATCATTTGGACAGGTTTAAAAACATTTTTATAAATTTTTTATAATTCATTTATTTTATTACAGTTTCATGGTTTATTTAAATACATGACCTTCTATACCGCTTAAATCAAAAAAAAATAGAAGCCCAGTTAAAAAACACATATTTTGTTGGATGGACAAACTTTCTCAAAATAATTATTGCGCTATACATATTAAGTAAGTAAATCTGGTACTGGATAAAATTTTTGAGTTGGCCTAATCGAAATATCTACTAAACTTCACTAAACTTTGTATACTTAATCGAGGCTTCTTTTTAGTAATAAAAATAGTAATGCTGTGTTTATAGAAAACAACACAACATTTTTAACCTTAATAATTATATATTACTAAAATGATTTTAGAAAATCATGGGTTAGATTTGTCAGTAGAAATTTTGGGATATTCAAGGACTGTACAAGAAATAAAAAATAAACAAATTCTCAAAAACAAGCCTTAAAAGTATAAAAAAAAATTATGCACAAACTGATTTGAAATGTAAAACAAAATATTTTTATTTTTTTCTCTGTGTATATATATTTTTATTTTTTTCTCTTTTCATAAAGGCAACAATGTTATCTGCAACAATGGAATCACTCTTTTTGATGTTATTAAAATAAATATTTGAAATGACAGTGTGTATAATTTCTGTTCCCCAATTTTGGTGATGAATATCTTGTTTGTGAATCAGCAACTGTAACAGAATTAAGATCTTTAATAACATCATTTGATAAAAACTTCTGATATTCATCTTCTCAAAAAAAGTTTTAGTTGGTAATTTGGTATAGACATAACTGGAAATGAAGCTGTTGCTATGCTAGCCGGATATATTGTAGAAGCAGGTTTCAAATTATACAACAAACGAAATCTTTTTGCTGATGCTCCTTTGTGTACTAATATGTCATCAAAATGTTATAAACAAATCATCATCTTTTAGAAAACCAAAAACTGGTACCACCTCACCGCTATAATAATTAGAGTTAACTAATAACGAAATAAGTAGCCACAAATAACAGTACAAAGTTTAGTGAAGTTTAATAGAGATTGTTATTAATCCAACGCGAAAACTTTTATCAAGTGCCAAATTTACTTACTTAAAACTTATAGCGCAATAATTAAAATATTTGAGAAAGTTTGTCCATTCGATGGAAGATACGTTTTTTCAACTGGCCTTCTATTTTTTTTTCGATTTAAGCAGAATAGAAGGCCGTGTATTTGTAGGCTATGACAATTTATTATTTTTTTTTTTACGTTTTAATTTTTTCTTTCAAGGTTGTTAAAGCGTACGACCACGATGAACAACAATTCGTTGCTATCAAGATTATCAAAAATAAAAAACCGTTTTTAAATCAAGCCCAAATCGAAGTTAAAATTTTAGAGCTTATGAACAGCAACGATCCGCAATCAAAATATTATATAGGTATTTTTTGTTATTTTTATTTTAAAAAGTAATTAATAAAAAGAATCTACTCTTGTTTTTATATTTTAGCGAGGCTTTTTTAAAAAGCAATGCTTCAGTTACATGTAGAATTGCTACAAGGCGTGAATACTTTACTTTAGTTACATTATTTAGTTTTTAATATTGTTTTAGAGGAATTATTTTTTAGTTTAATTAAATTTATACTTGATAAGGTAAGTTTTGTATAATCACAGTAATTATAAAAATATAATAATCGAGGCGGTGTTTCCTTTCCATACATTATATGTAACCATTTTAGTGAAATTGAAATCGCATTTTATGTGGCGAAATCATTTATGCTTGGTATTTGAACTCCTTTCTTATAACCTTTATGATCTTTTACGAAACACGAATTTTCATGGTGTATCGCTTAACCTTACTCGGAAGTTTGCGCAACAGCTATGTACCGCGTTGTGTTTTCTTTCAACGCCAGATCTGCAAGTTATTCATTGTGATTTAAAACCTGAAAATGTTCTTCTTTGTAATCCAAAACGTAGTGCTATAAAAATCGTCGATTTTGGAAGTTCCTGTCAACTTGGTCAAACGGTTAGTTTATTTTAATTATGTCTCTCTAATGTGTTTATTTTTTTAGGTTTTGATTATTTTTGAAGTGGTTTTAAAAAGTTATTACCATATAAATATAACTGAAGTTAAGCTTAAATAATAAAATAAAAAGTAATGTTTAAAACAAACTAATCAATTTTAATTCAATTTAAATAAGAAACAAATCTACAGCTTAAAAGCATGCGTTTTAGCTTATTTTCTGACCCGGTGCACTTTCATAAATGCCGTTAAAACGTTTGACTCCCTGTATTTGTTTGAAATATTTTTCATGTGTTACACATAAAGGCTGGACGCGTAAAAGTTTTTTAAAACTTTTTAAAAAGATATTTGCTTTTATAAAACATATATAAATAAATCGAGTAGTTAAATATTTTAATTATTTATTTTTCGGTAATTTTTGGGACATTTAAAAAAAAATTCAACAACTTTTTTTGTAATAAATGTTTTTCAGTTTATGTTAGGAGAAAATACCGCTTGATCAGTCTTGCTGTGTCACTTGAGCTGTATTTTCTTAAATATGACAACTTTATAAAATGTCACAATTAGTGTTATATTCGGATTGAAAAACGCTACGCTTGATATGCAGTAATTTTAAAATTCAATGAAAAAGTTTTTATAAGTAAATTTGTTTGAAAACAACTTTTATATATTTTTTTAAATTAGATCGCGATATTCTATTAAAATATAAAAATAACTTTTTTTCTTTATTTTACGGAAATCAAAATAACTTTTTTTCCATTAACACTTTTATTTATTTTTGCATAAAGAAAATGATTGGTGACAATAATAGATATCGCAATTGCCTAAGAAGCCGCACTATGTATAAAATTAAATTTACTTTTAAGCGACTGAAGATTTATTTTAAAATTTTTTAAATTTAGTTAAACTTTTGTTTTTTCGTTTATTGTGTTTTATACACAAAGACTACATTTTTTGTGAATAAAATACAATAAAAAACAGTAAGTTTTGCGTTCACGCCAGTTAACTTTTCTGCATTGTTTTGAAATTTTAAAAAATAGTAAAAAAATTACTCAATAGCTAGTGCTAGCCAAGAGTGGTATACTATTTCTTTAAAGGCGGGATTTTGTTAAAATGCAAAAATTGTATATTAAAACTCAGATGTGTATATAAGATTAGTTAGATTCAATTCTGGTCTGCTTTTCTTGCTGTTAGGTCTATACTGTTTCTATCACTGTTTTTATTGTTTAAAAACAGCGTAATATATGTCATACTCGTATATGCAGACAAAAGGCTTTTTCTCACACAATTTTATTAGATTTTAAAGTTTTTGAGCTGTGCCAGTGTTATAATCCCGTTATTGAGGATCTTTTGTAACATTTAATAGGTACCCAAAATTTATGATGCATAAATAGAATTTGATTTGAGATAAAGGAATAACCACCAGACACTGCTTCCAAATATTTGTATTCATAAAAGTATTTTATTTTAATTAATGTTTACTTTTTCTTATAGCTTTATCATTACATTCAAAGTAGATTTTATCGTTCACCTGAAGTTTTGTTAGGGCTTCCATACGATTTAGCAATTGATATGTGGTCGCTAGGTTGCATTTTGGTAGAAATGCACACGGGGGAGCCCTTATTCAGTGGGGCAGATGAAGTAAGGACTAAAACAACTCAATTACTGGTTTTAAATTTGGAAAGTTCTCAGAAAAGTTAAAAATGTAACAATGTGCATTTTTTTTCTTTTAGATTGATCAAATGAACAAAATTGTAGAAGTTCTTGGAATTCCTCCCACGAAATTGCTAGACAAAGCTTCAAAAACAAAAAAATATTTTGAGCGTCTACCTGATGGAAGTTACCAAGTTCGCCGTTATAAAGATAGTAAAAAAGTAAGCAATTTATCAATTACACTTTGAAAATTATTTATTATTATTTTTTATGCATTCTTTGCATATTTCGTCATCCTTAGACTTTTCTAATCGAATAATTAATAACAAATTAAATATATACAAAAAGGTTGTTTGTTTTTTTGACAATTGTTTTTAGCACATTTTAAAAATTGTGTACATGGAAAACGCGCACGAACATAACGCGTTATAAAACAGAGATCGGAATGTTGCAATCGTATCCACTTAAGTTAAGTGAAAATTATTTGCAGGGAATTGGTATTGAATTAAAATTTAAACTAAAATACAAAAAATAAAGCTAAAGTAAATAAAAAAGTAAGCAATAAAATAAAGAGCTGAAGCAAATTGTAATAAATTACTGTAACAATTTGTAACAAATTACAAGTTTTAATTCATAAACATAAAACGCAAAGAAATTAATGCTGTATAAATCTTATCCACACGGTTATCACGTATATAGAAACCACAAATGCTCCATGTGCTAATCATAGAGGCTCTAATAAAAAAACTAAGCAATTAAAATATCAATTTAAAAAAAAAAAAAAATCAGTTTACTACCATGAAGTTAATTTAGAAAACTAACATCAATAAAAAGCTTTTACTATAAAATATAAAACCTCATCACGTGACGATTTTTATTTTTGTCACGCAGTCACTTTTATAAATTTCGACAATTTCGCGTCTTCACATGTCGATAAAAAACCTACAAATTACATGATATGCAAAGAATATTTTTTATAATATGCGAAGCTCTATTGTAATTTTCCAGTCTACTAATTAAATAATATTGCTAACAAACCATGTATTTTGAGTTTATATTTTAGGAATACACTGAAAATGGTAGTCGTAAGTTGCATGACATACTCGGCTGTGATATTGGTGGACCAGAGGGGCGTAGAAAAAACGAATCGGGTCATTCTCCTCAGGATTATATGAAATTCAAAGATATTGTTTTAAAAATGCTTGAATACGATCCAAAGACACGGATAAGTCCTTACCAAGCCCTTCAGCATCCTTTTTTTAAACGCAACTCTGAAGAATCCAATATGAACTATTCAACGTCAGTATCTCCTGTACATCAAAAAGATGAAAAGGAGTACATAAACGTTGCGCACACAGTTAGAACCAACCCTGCAGTTATACATAGACCTTCCTCTGATCCTACGGGTTTTCGAAATTCAGCTATGGATTGCGAAGGGGAAGTTCCCCATCAAACTCGCGTCGTAGATATAAAATTGCGTCATAATGTAAAGATGCAAACTGATCCGTTACCTGTAAAAACTGTCAGTCCAGAACCAGAAGAGAGGACAAAAATAAATGATAAATTAAAGATAGATAACCCGCTATCTTTTCCAAAACATTCAGTTGACATTTTACAATCCGAACAATTAAGTAGTTCGTTTCGTTACAGCTTGTTGACGAACGGTATCTACCCTTTTAGTTCGGGTAACGCTATTCCTTACGAATCAAAATCCGAGTTTATCGATACTCTAACTAATTTAAGTCATTATAAAGAGTCTGCGTATAGTAGCTACCTTACAAATGAAGCTGTTTTATCTCCAGGCCTGTTACATACTAGCCGAAAGGATTTTATCGCGCCGGAAGATCCAAGACTTCGTAGCGTAATTCTTCATGGCGATGTTCATCGATAGGCTAAATTGCTTAGAAAAGCTTTAGTGCACGGATCAAGGAGCTCGAATGCCTTCCTCGGATTTAGCCTCAAGGTTAATATATATGCGCTTATAGGCTACTTAAATATACAAGAACACCTAATAAGTTCTTGAAAACGAAAGAACGTTAGGTTTAAATAAACTAAATCGAACGTTTTCTGATAGAGATTCTATAAAATGTACAGATTTTTTACAACGCATAAGAGAACAAATTCATCCGTTTTTTAATCTTTCTCCTAAAACCAAATTGTTCGAGGAATGCATTCAATAGATAAACGCTGATGGAATTTAGGCTGCATTATTTTTAACCGACATGGTTGCTTTCTTTACAGAATTAAATGAGATTAAAGTTTAAAGAATGGACACAATACATTTATACAATATTAGTAAACTATCAAGAATTGATATTCCAAACCGACTTAACTCAAATAAATGTATTTCATGCAATTGAAAATACAACTAATTTTTCATAAGCTCCTTATTTTAACTTGAAATAAAATAAGATCAATTTTTTTCATTCTAATATCATTCTCCATCCATTGTTTTTAGGTTTCATAACATTTTTCTCGTTAATTTGTATTTATGACGCTTTTGTTTGTTTCTAACAGGGTTTAAATGAAGATGAAGAATGATATTTGAACTGTTATAAATGAAACAATATTAATCTAAATTTGCAGTTTTGAGAAAACATTTTCTGATTTTTATATAAAATTTTAAAAAATCAAGTTTCGTTAATGAATTTTATTTACTTAAACTCAAAACTGCAAAAAAAAAGACTATTAAACTTATGTAACATGATTCAAAATTTTTAAATTGCCTAACTTATAAAACTCAAGTCTATTTACAGGAAAGTGATAATCCCATTTTCTGTCCCACAGCGCTTTGATCTCTTTATTCTGAAGAATTTGACTTTAAAGTGATTAATTTTCATCTTTTGTATGCAGATCAAACAAGCGACCAGCGGGAACAGATCTTTCTCTTAAAAATAACTTACGCGAACTGTCGTATTTGTGAGCCCATTTTGTTTCTTGGAAATCAGTTGATTCGCAGCACTCACAAATGGTTTCGTTTTCACTATAGGTCTCTCCGGCGTACGCAGGATTGTCAAAAGTAATATCTTCCCTGAAACAAAAAACAATTGTTACTTTTGCAATATAAATACAAGAGAAAATAATTTTTCATCAGAAAAAAGTGAACTTATATATTTTTTAGTTTAACGAAGTTTTTTGACTCAGGGTAGTAAATATTAGAAATAGGAGAATGATCAAGTCATGACTAAAGAAATTTAATTTTAGAAAGGCTAAGCTTGATTTAAAATTTTTGCTTCAAATTGTGAGGGCATTCTACATTAAATATAGCGTTGGAGAATTAAAATAAAATTCAAAATAATCATATAAACAAAAAAATGTATACACTATGTTCAAGAACTAAATTTGTTTCAGATAAAAAAATTTTTTTGTTTGTTTAGTGTTTCTGAATTATTTTCAATTAAAGTTGATACTGATTAAACTTGATTTTCTTTAAAATTAAAAAACATGGGTTTTATATTTTGAGCTTATGTTGGTTAAAAAAGTAATAGACTATAATTTGAGCTCATGTTGGTTAAAAAAGTAATGACTATCATTAAATCAGAGCCGACGACACCGGGGGGGGGGGGGGGGGGGGGGTTGGGGGTAGGGAACACTGGTATTTCACTTTTTTGGAAAAGGACTTTTTTTTAAAGAAATTTTTAGATGTAGAGGACTTTAGAATTTGATGATTGTGCCCCTCCACTTCTAAACCCGTGTCGTCGGCCCTGTAAATAAGCACAAGTTCAAGACTTAACTTTTTTCATACAACAAATATTGATCATACATGTTCCATGAATTAAAAATAACTTTTTTAAAACTGCCAAATTCATGTTGAAATGATATAAAGTTAGTAAAAAAGGTGTTAAAATGACGTTAAAGTTAAAAATATAATTAAAAATGTTTTCCAAATTCACACTAAGTTTTGAACCGATACTGTAAAAATTCGATACTACATTAAGTACTTACGCAGGTATGGGGGAGGAGGTTATCTAAAAACGTACGAATGCGTACAAAGAAGAGAGAGGGTCCTAAATCAGTGGTTTTACTGCGTACCTACTTGACGGATGCCCTCTTCGGTGGTTCACAATAGCTGCACAAAATTAACCGTCAAATATAATTTGAACGTAAATCATTTTGTGCTCAAATTAAATTAACTGGACAAATTGCTACTGACATTTCACTTTCAGTGAAAAATTTTTGGCACGCCACGTGAATATAAACAGCACTTTTACATATTTGAAAGCTTATATTAAGTTATTTTTTTATTTCGTCAGAATTCGATATTTACTACGACATTGATTACTATGAGAAGGGTATTTTCTACTTTTCGATGGGTATTTAACCTGATTATTGTTTATTGTTAGTTTAGAACTAAAAATGATGAAACTAATAAAGTAAACAATCCGGCCTGTCTAAATATCATGCTTCAAAAGTACTGAAAAATTGATTTTTTTTCATTTTTGATCTTTATTTTCAGCTAAAGCCGCAAGCATCCCATAACTTTTTATTATTATAAATCTTTATCTAGTATAGTGCTTTAAAATTCAAATACGCTTATGCGAAATTAAGGTGTTAGACTCCAAATCTAACTCAAAAACGGAGTTACAGTCCATTAGCGAGGGTAGGAGCGATTGCCCCCCCCCCCTCCTCCTTACATGATTTGAAAAAACATTTTTTTGTATTAATATTTGTAACCTTTTAAAAAAAAAATAATACTTGATTTGTTGATTATTTCAACAACTTATATTAAAATTCTAATTTACGATTTCCCGACTTCGCAAAACGGTCAATCACATTTTCAACATTTACTAGAATTTCTCTGCGCACATTAAGTAAGGCCAATCCGACTAGTCTGTTTTCCGTCATTCGTGTTCTCAGCCATTCTTAATTCTTCGCAAGGTTGAGAATCTATGTTCAGCACTGGCGACACTTAAAGGACATGACATGATAATTTGAAACAGCTTGCGAGTGATTGGATATTGCACCTGGTCACACAAATCAAAAACAACGGAAAGATCAGTAGGTAGTGATGTGAACCCTCCCTCATCTTTCATCATTAAACATTTTCACTGGCATAGTTCAACTTCCAATATAAATTCAAGTGCAGGTAGGTTTTGGATACTAAGTCCAAGAATGACGCCATAAACATTACTGATTGCAGAAAGTTTCTACAATATCTTTATGATTCAGTGTAATATTATTTTTTTGCATCAAAGCATAGATTTGAAGACATTGTAAATTTTCATTAGAAAAACGTGTATTTATTTCCAATATCAACACATCAAATAGAGGGATGTAAATTGATCTCCTGTAATATTCTTCTATTTTATCTTCTCACGACATGTCTGTCGTTGTACTATTCTATTGTAGGTAAAACTTTCAATTATTGTTTTGAATGCAGCTCTAAAAATTTCCTTAAAAATTTACTCTAAAAATTGTTTCAACAATAGGTGTCAATCGTTGACGATTTTCTAAAACCTGTTCAAGCCGTTAAGTGTTTACTCTGTTTAGAATATCCATTGCTGGTTTATTATAGTTTTTTAAAAAACACTTTTCTGCTTCAACAGCTTCCTTGTGATATGTTGCTTTTTGTTGACTTCTTAGATCTCCGTCCTTGCCAAATAGTTCAGCAAACTAGCTTAACTAGCTTTTGAAGTGCTTGTTTGTGAGATCCTGCAGTCTGGTGGTATGAAAATAATGCACAATAGTTGCAGTATAATTCCTATCTGAATATACTAACCATTCGTATTTTTCCAGATGGGAATAATTATGATATCGTATTTCTCAATTATTTTTCTTAATGTGAACTGACTGCGGCATTTTGTAGCCAGTTGATGGTTTCCATGGCAGTTCTAACAGGTTTTTTATAGTTATAACATCAATAGCAGTACCGACAAAGTCTCCTATGTCATTAATAAACCCAACATTTGAAATCTGACTTAAACATGTTCAGCTAATTTTAATGGTTGCAGAGTTAGGTTGAGGCTCACTTAAAATCTGTTCATTTTCTGAAACAGGCATAACTATGTCAAGTGAGATATCATTCCTTTTCTGCCTTTCTCCGTTTATGTCTTTGTCTTGTAGTTCTGATTTCTCATGTTCAACATTTTGAATAGCAATGCTAATACTAATTTCCAGTGGTGCTGCTGATGCGGTTTTGAGTTCTTTAAGTATCCTTTAATAGTAGCAGTAAAACTAGTTGAAGGTATTTCAACAAAATTTTCCGAACTATTGCAACCGAAAAAGATTAGTTCTCTTCATTGCGTCTCGAAAAAATAATAACTATGGCAACAACCTATAACTTTTTTATTTTTCTTATTGTAAACTGATATTAAACTAACATTACAAAATTGTTTAAAACTACAAGTTTTTAAAGTAATTTTTATTTTACTATTTAGTTTAAGTCAATAACATTTCGTTCAAGTCAATAACATTTGATCAAAAACTTTACTTAAAAATTCATTATATTCAAATTAATTGCTGTTGACTAAGAAGTACTATTAAAACAACTGTTACTTTAATTTAAAAGTTTGTATTAGGTAAATTATTTTTTCAAAATTATAAAAAACAATAAGATTAACTGAAATAATTTTAGAGATAATTATTTAAAAGAATTTTAAAGAACAAGACAGAAAAAAGCTGAAAAACATTTTAAAAAAATTGTCTGTCGCGAAACCAAAAACCATAATGAACGTCTCTACATTTTGGCTATCCTTAACGTTCAGTTTATTATTTCACTTTAAATATATTTGAAGCAAACATTACTAATATCAAATTAATAATAAAATATTAAATTGCGTCATTAAAAAAAATAACTAAAAAGTAAAATAATAAAAAGAAAATGTGTTGCAATGTTTTATTTGCAAAAATAAAAACCATGGTAAGTAATTAAATAG